>NC_083337.1:138133415-138473759 GCF_019175385.1 Lycium barbarum
TAGATAACATGTAGAAATAACGTATGTAAGTTTTCTTTCTAGTTAGAAGTTACAGGTTATGTATGAAATCGAGCTCAAAGACATGTGAAACAGTTACATGTTTGAATTTTTTACTATAAATATGAAGCATTGACTAAAGACTGTACCTAGTTGCTTAGAACAATTTATGTATTAAGTGAAAGAGTTTAACTTCTGCAGATTAAACTCTGTAATGATTTTATATATTATTATGTCACTTTAAAAGTAAATTTAACTAATTACAAATAAATGCACTTATTAATTATTCCCTCCGTCCCAATTTGTGTGACACTGTTCGACCGGGCATTAGGTTTAAGAAAGAAAAGATTTTTTTAAAAAGTTGTGTCTAAAATAAGCCTCAAACATTTCTGTGGCTACATATAAATTAATATCATTAATGGTAAATAAGAATTTTAAAGTAAAATTATTTCTAAATATGAGAAAAAGATAGTATTCGTTTTAGGACAAACTAAAATGAAAAGTGTCATACATAAATTAGGACACGGTGAAATATACCTACAAAATAAGATAAGTAACATATTGTACCAATATCTCAAATTATAACCTTAGAGGTCGTTTGGTTTGAACACAAGTTATGATAGGATTAATTATGTTGGGACAAGTTATACTAAGATTATTTATGTTGGGATTAGTTATCTTGATATTATTTCTTATTGATTGTTTGGTTTGTTATATTAAAAGTAACATGCATTGCATAACTTTTAAGAAAAAAGTTGTTTGTTTACAAAAATACCCTCCACTTATGTAGTAGAAAAAGGGTTTTGAGAACCTCAGGTCTATTTTAGTCAATTTTACTATTTTATCCTGGGATAAGTTATCCCGGGATTACTATTCCATCCTCTGATGAGTATAAGTTATCCCAACACTATTTTTAATCCTGGGATAACTTATCCCACGATTAGTAATCAAACAAAGAATAAGGTAGTACTAAATTTTTATCCCATCAATATTTTTGCTTATCCGTTATACCAAACCATCCCTAGTGTAAAACATAGCCTTACAGGCAGCAAACTACTTCCTATCATTAATTAGAATGGACGAGGATGTCGTGACTCATGCCCACACGGAATAAACGACCAGTTTGTCATTTTGCTTTTATTTTTTCGTTTTATAAGTTTTGACCCTCCCTAATTTAAATTAATTGCTTCATATGATATCACAAAGAAAATCAAGTTACGTTAGTCTTTTTAGCAAGGATTTTTGGTCCACCATTCGTCCTTCTTAACATTATTATTCAAATCACCGATGCCCTTTTTCATCTGCATGCAGGTTCCGGTTTTAATGTACCCTCCTAAAATTTACCAAAATTTCTTGGATACTATATTGCAGGTATAGCCGGTTTTGGCAAGAAAAAACATTGGAAAAATGGGGCTACTGAGAACAACTTGGATAATCGGATACCAACCAATCCTATAGCCTGGAGGGGGAAAAAGCTAACAATAGAGGCTATATGCAATCTGAACTTTTGAACATTTTTGGAAATTTATCCCTATGTGGCTCAATAAAGGTCATAACAAAAAATAATCCGAGTCTTTATTTTCTTTAAATTTCAGTCTATATGCAATATATAATTATTGTATAATTTGTGTATGATCAGTATGTATAAATTATATACTTATTATCTATTTATTACGTATGTATTTTACATATTGAATGTACACCGACAACAGTTACAAACTGTTAAAGTTAAATGAGCGAAATTATTTTTAGCCGGCCGAATCGGAATGAACGTACGAACCGACCAATTAAAATAGGTGTCCCTATCTATGCAACTTTACTCGGCCCCAAGTGATGTAAAGTTCAAACGAAAAGGGTAAAAATGCCCTTAATGTATGTAAAATACGTTATTTATTTATTTAGATCTTTTAAAAAATGGAAAATGAAAAAAAAATCCCTAAAGTATGTAAAATAAAAATATTATTCAAACTAATTCTGTATAGAATTTTTATAATATAAAAAGTGTAAATATTTAATCTTAAAATATAAAAAAAATACTCCTATCTCAATGTTAACGAAGCAAAATATAGTACTCCATATAAGAATGTTAAGGATAATTTATCGAAATTATAAACAGTGAATACCAGAATAGCTGCATGATACAGAGAACTTGTCCTCGTGTTTCCCATGCCAGATTGCCAGTTACGTAATGATATTTAACATATTCAAATTTTGGTGGCTTTGGTTACCTGTCCAGTACGCCTGGCAACCGGTTTCATTTAACCGGTTTTAACCGGTAACCGAACCGGTTAAATCGGAACCGGAACCGGAACCGGTATAACCGGTTAACCGGTTCCGGTTAACCGTGTATTGGTTTACCGGTCCGGTTCCAATATTTTGGAAACCGGAACCGGACCGGTTAAACCGGTTAAACCGGTGAAAAATTAAAATAAAAAAAAAAACGTTGGTATATATATTATATATAGTATATATACATATATACTTAATATATATACTATTTATGCATATATATATAAGTATATATAGTATATAAATATATATATATAGTATATAAATATATATATATAGTATATAGTACACATATATATACATATATATAGTATATATATTAAGTTATACATATATATATGTAAGTATATATAAGTTATATTAAGTTATATATATATAAGTATATATAAGTTATATATATATATGTATACGAAAAACACTATTCTGTATTGCTGACTTGCTGTTAGTCTGTTAGTCAGTAAATATTTAAACTTTAATTATAAACTTGTCTAACATATGTAAATATAGCTACAATATACTAATAAATACTATAATATATATATATAATACAAAAAAAAAAAAAAGATTTTAACCACTCCAAACCGGACCGGTTCCGGTTTGGAGTGGAAAACCGGTAAACCGAAACCGGTTAAATCGGAACCGATTAACCGGTTCCGGTTTTTTAACCGGAACCGGCCGGTTCCTTAACCGGTTCCATAATCGGTTCCGGTTGGAACCGGTTGCCAGCCTTAGTGTCCAGTCTGTCCACTCTCTTACCAATTAGGCAATTACCATAAAGCGAATAAATCAAATGTTTGAGAATTCACCAAGTGCTTCATTTCGTGCGATATTTTTACTCATTGAGCTTCGGTATTGTTGGCGCATTTTCACGCTTCTAATGGCGCGTAACCTCTTAACCCTTTTAGCCTTTTCACTAGTTTTCCAATGGAATCCCCGTATAAGGAAACATTGCTATCCTCTTATCGCATATGTACCAAATTATCCGTCGCTTTATAAGAAATATTAATTTTACTCTTATTTATATATAAATTATAATATTTCTCTATTAAATGATTACTTTATGTGTCATATACATTAATGAAAGGAATCTACTAAGAGTAAATAGAGCTTTTAAAATGACAAATAATTTGAACTAACTATTTTTAATAATCACGGAGGGAGTAGTTTTTAAGCGTTTGTCCGAGATTTTTTTTTTATTTGTCTGAAACCTTGCAGAAAATTTGCAAATTGTTTGGAGGAAAGTTTTTTTCCAGAAAGGAGGAACTAGTGCTGTCTCAACAACATTAGGGGGCCTAAAGCCTAACTTCAAATGGAGGCCCTAATTTTTTAAAGGAAAGATCGTCATATTTTTTATTTATTTAAAGTCTACTTTTTAATTTTTTTAGATGTGAAGTTATTAATTATTATTTTATAATTGATTTGTTCTAACAATACCTTTTCAATTGATAATATAGCTAACTCATGCCATCTTTCTTGAGACGTTGTTGATCTTAGATAAAATTCTATCAATTTTAATTTTGAAAAACTTCTTTCGGTTGAAGCAAAAGTTTATACATAAATACTTCTTTAAGAAAAAATGAGATCCCGAAAAAATTAAGACCCCAAGCGATTGCTTTATTGGCCTTATAGTCGAGCCACCCCCGGGAGGAACTAGCTAATTTTACCAACATAAGTAAAACAGAGGAGAAAGTGGAAGGTTATTCAAAATTTACGTAAGAATTGCCGGTGAAATATAATTATTGGTGCTGTCGTGCTGAAAGTTTGAGCTTGTCATTGTCTATTGCTTAGGTTTGTTTTTCATTCTCTAATTACTTATGGATTTCCGGTGTGGATGAGGTTTGATCTCATGACTTTTGAGCTAGGTTGTGAGTGAAAAATGAAAGGAGGGACATTTGTTGGGTATAAATAGAAAAATACTTTCACTTTAGTTTAAAGAGTTGGAAAGATGACAAGCTCTCGCGTCATTGTCTTTTTTACTCGCTCGGCTCGGCTTTGGCTAACTGATTGATATTCTCTCCCTCTCAATTGACACTTTTTTTTTCTCCCTTTTTACTTAGTCCTAGAAATAATGATATCTTTTTAGTCCTAAAAATAATGATATCGTTTATTTTAGTAGTCTCTCCGTCTATTTTACTTGTCTATTATACGAAAAATATGTCCACTTTTACTTGTTCAATTTGAAAAAACAAGAGATAATTTATCATTTTATACCTATTTTACCGTTATTATTTAGTACTATAATTTTTTTCCAATTCATTTCCCAATATGTAATAATTAGGGGTGATATAATAAGTATCATTTTATTTATTCCTTAAGAGGTGTGTTAAGTCAAACATGGATTCATGAAGTAACAATTTAACTTAAAAAAATTCATTTTATCCTCAATGAAATGATTTAAAGCCACAAATATTTATAACTTATTTTAGACCATAAATTTTAATATTCTTACCTTAATTCTTAAACTTTATGCCCGGTCAGACACCTTCACATAAATTAAGACGGAGAAAAAAATACATTTTGTTGAACCAAAATTCCTTTTTTCTTAATTTTTGCCCTTTTCTATAAAGATTACTTTTTTTCTAAAAGATACCTGCCTTTCGAGAAGTGATACACCTAATTTTCCGAACAAACACTTCTCATTGGTTATAAATCAAAAACCTTGTCTTGATAAGATGTTTGACATAGGTTCCGTTTGACTTAGTTTAAAAAAAAAAACAGTTTATAAGCTGAAAACAATAAATAAGTTGGGGTAACCCAATTTTTTTTTTTTTGACTTATTTTAAGCACAAAATGACTTATAAGTTGGCCAGCCAAATACTCAAAAAAGTTAAAAACAACTTATAAGCTGTTTTCAGCCACTTATAAGCTAAGCCAAACGGGCTCATAGACTTTTGCGAAGTCGTCTTCTTCTTCTTATTTTCTCTGCATTGTTGTATCTTGTGATTCACTCCAATTTTTGCGTTCGAATGTTTGATGGAGTTTGTGATATCGCTACTTTGATAAAAGTATTTCTTTTTATTAATTCTAGGAGAAAATAATCTTATACCTCAAATGTTGTGGGTGACTAAATTCATTAAGGACACATAATAAATTTTAAAGATTCGGTATTAAATTCTTATTTTAAACGTTACTTGCTACGATCCATAATTAGTGAGCTTAACTACATCACTGGTTTCAAATACGGATAAAAGAGAAGGGTTATATATATTACTCCAGCAATTAGCATAAAACATACCAAATTCATGATGAATAATCATAATATAACATTATTGTACCATGTTTTATTATGATTGATATTCCTCCTTCAGGTCAATTGATTTTGTAATCCTCTATAAATTTGTGTTTAGTTTGATGTTTTTTTTTTTTTTTTTTTTTTTACAAGAGACCTTCATTTCTACACAAAAGATATCTAAACTAACACAAATATCTGAAAATATCATTTTCACAATTCTAAATTATAACTGATTATAGTAGAAGACCATTTCCTCCATCCGCTTCAAAATAAATGTGGGAGGCAAGCAAATTGGCCATGAATATTCGCTTGGTATGAAGGTAACCCATGGACAATCAAATACTATAAACAAATAGAGTGCTTGATATTGTTTATAAAGTATATAGATTTTTTATGGTTGAGTGAAAAATATTTCATCCATCAACGAGGACACTAATTCTTTCGTTTTGATGAAAACATTTTTTACTCTAATGTTTTTTTTTTAATTAAAATGCTTTTTCTAAAAATAATTTTCGTCACTTATTACTTATTAGTGTTTTAGTTTTACGCAAGAGAAAAGAGAAAGGAGAACAAAAAAAAAATATTCGAGTATGTTTGAAGGCAACTAATATTGAGCAGAAAGTTGACCCTAAACCGAAGCAAAACACACATATACACAAATGAAACACGGAAGATAACGGGATTTTTGTTTCAATTTGCTCTCTGTTTCTTTGTAGATGCCCAAAAAATAGTAGTATTAAAATATTACAGTATAAAATGGTTGGAGGAAACGCCAAGGTAGAAGCTTTCCAGGTTTTTTGAATTCAGACACGCAAAGCAAGCGAGACATCAATACGTGTCCGCACATTTCTTCTTGAATGAAATAAAAGTCGACAGTTCACATTCATAAATTAATGCAGAAATAATCCAGCTAAGACTTTGTAAACTGACTTTTTTTATTTTTTTATATTTGAAGATGTTTGTTTACTTGTTTGAATAAATTTAAAAGAAGTTCGTGTTAAATTCTCAATTGGTAATTGTTAGGTTTGCAGTGTTACTTTGTTTAGATGAGAACTGAAAGAGAGTCGGGACTCTTTAGAAAAATGAAAAATGACTACTCGACTTATATTCTAAGCCATAAGAACCATTTTACAAACTTGTAGTGGGACCAATAAAAAGCAATTTTAATCATAATTTCACCAATTTGAATGCCATCATTCTTCATACAATATTGTTAGACTTTCTTTACTCTTCGTTAGATGTGTGGAAAATAAGTTAGTAATAATTTTCGTTGTTTCTTCTTATGTGATACAACTATGAATATGGAAGTTCAAAAGGTGTTCCCTTGACCATAATTTCTCAAATATTTAACTATTATATTATGAGCTGTTGTATAATATATGCTATTTCTTTATTTTAATTTACGTAACATACTTTTCTTTTTAATATGTTTGAATATCCCCTTTTTAAAAAAATAATTTAATTTTATATTTCTCATTTTATTTTTAATAAAATAATTCATAGCCACATAAATACTTTATAACTTATCTCATACCACAATTTATTTATTTTTAATTAAACTTTATGACTAGTCAAACACTATAACATAAATTGAGATGGAGTACTTTACGTGCAATTTTTTAACTAAATGCATTGAAGAATCTGTATCTGCATTCAACAAAATTAAAGAATTTGCCTTTAATACTCTCAAGTTTTAACCATACCACATAAAATAAATCAAAGAAAGGACAAAACACACATGAACCATTAGCTAAAGATATTTCTATTAGCGATTTAATGGAGCTTCTGCTCAACTTTGTCAGCTATACTGACTCCTTAACATCATTCCAGATTCTTGTATAGTACTCCCTCAGTGTAAAAAAAAATTGTTCTCTTTTGACTTAATATAAATTTAAAAAATAAAGATTATTTAAAAAATATGTGATTCAAAATAAGATTGAGATGTTTACGTGGCTATAAATCATCTTATAAAATTAAATTATTTCTAAATATAGAAAGAAAGTAATCTTTTTAAAACAGATTAAAAAAAAAAAACAATTTTTTTGGGATACAAGTAATAGTAGAAAATTAACTCTTATGTAAAAATACGCGTGATTCGGGCGCGTGTTCGGTGTGCCCAGCTCCAAAGAGCTTTAGCTGATAAAGAATCCAAGCTGTTCCTCATCCTCAACATCCAACCCTCCATTCCTTTAAAAATAGTCAAATATCATAACACTGAAAATCCAACGACCAGAAATCAAAACCACAAGTACAAAGCAATATGTGTTCCAATAAATAGTCCATGCGTAGGGATTCAATAGCTCTCAAATGGTTCACCACCTAAACTTTATATTGATTTGAATTCACTTCCCCATTTCCTTATTCCCCTGCCCCTATCGAATAAAAAAAAAAACACTTATAAAAAAAATAGTCCACCTAATTTCTGGAGAACCCATACCCACTTTTTGTAATGCAGAGTTTTTAAATATAAATCCGAACCTTTTGCAGTAGTTGAGGTATCATTTTCCTACAAGACAAAAAGATGTCCTCAGGTTTCTCTGGCGGAGTTCCAGAGTTATACGGCGGTGCTGGTGGGATCAATACTGGAAGATCTACCATGATGCAGAGGAATAACTACAACAACAAGCCCGGCGTATTTTCACAAGTAGGGTCTGGACAGAGTAAAATGTTCGCAGATTTCAACCCCACATGTATTCCGATGAACAACGCCCAGTCTCAAATTCAATTCCCCCATCGTTCGTCGATTCTCCCCGACGGGGCTTCCCAAAACCTCCACAGAGGGACCACTTTCGTGGGCAAAAGATCGATCACTCAGTTTCAACAGCAACAACAATTTCAGTTCCTACAACAACAGCATCAACAGCAAGTGCAACAAGGTTTGGGATTTTATCTTCGTAACGTAAAGCCTAGAAGTTACCAACAAGCATCTCCAATTTCTCCCCTTCTACCACCTGTGGATTTCTCTTCTTCTTCTCCCTCCTCAATTATTTCATCTGAATGTTCTTCGGTTTCTCCGATAAATTGGAGAAACCGTTCACAACCCGTAATTCCCTCCGAAAATACCAATGTTACCAGGGTTTTATCTTCTGGTAACCCCAATTGTTCTGCAGTTGCTTCTTACCTAAATCAGGTACAGAACAGTTTGTACCAGGAATCAGAGGAAAAAAAGATAATGAATCAGCTTCAAGAGTTGGAGAAACAGCTTCTAGATGACAACGATGAGGACGAGGACGATACAGTATCCATTCTCACCAACAACGAATGGTCAGAGACAATAAATAATCTTATTACTCGGAGTGGCAATCAACTATCTCCTGCTTCGTCGACATCTTCGTGTTCTTCTTCTATGGAATCTCCGCCAATATCTTCTCCAAAGCAGTCTATTCTAGAGGCTGCTACCGCAATATCTGAAGGGAAAACCAATGTCGCAATAGACATCCTCACGCGCCTCGCACATGCCTCTAATGGTAGAATTTCTTCGGAGCAGCGGTTGACGTCGTACATGGTTTCGGCTCTTCGGTCGCGCGTGAACTTCACGGAATATCCGCCGCCCGTGTTGGAGCTGCAAAGCAAAGAACACGCCATATCTGCCCAATATCTATACGAGGTATCCCCGTGTTTTAGGTTAGGTTTCATGGCAGCTAATTTAGCAATTCTTGAAGCTGTAACTGATCATCCTTCAAACAAGCTCCACGTCATTGATTTCGGCATAGTACAAGGTGGACAATACTTGCATTTACTACACGCTCTAGCTACCAAGAAAACAGATAAACCTGCCACCTTAAAAATCACGGGTATCATGGGCAGAGAGTTCGTTGGCGAGAGAGTTAAAGCCATTGGAAATGAGCTGAAAACTCTAGCAAACAAACTCGGGGTTTGCTTCATTTTCAACATTGTTTCGTGTAAGATCACTGATTTGAGTAGGGAAAAATTAGGGGTTGAAGACAACGAAGCTTTAGCAGTAAATTTTGCATACAGATTATATAAAGTACCTGATGAGAGTGTAACAACGGAGAATCTAAGAGATGAGTTGCTCAGGCGCGTGAAGGGGTTATCACCAAAGGTGGTGATACTGGTAGAACAAGAATTGAATGCAAACACGGCGGCGTTTGTGGTGCGTGTAAAAGAAGCGTGTGGGTATTACGGGGCATTGTTGGATTCACTAGACGCAACTGTATCTGAAACGAGTCGGGTCAAGATTGAAGAGGGATTGAATCGTAAAATTGCCAACTCTGTTGCTTGTGAAGGGAGGGATCGTGTAGAGAGATGTGAAGTGTTTGGTAAATGGCGGGCCCGTATGAGTATGGCTGGGTTCGGGCCAAGGCCTATGAATCAACTTATTGTTGAGTCTTTGCTGAAGAAGATTAATTCGGGCCCTGGCAATCCGGGTTGTACCGTAAAAGAACAAAGTGGGGGTATTTGCTTTGGGTGGATGGGGAAAACACTCACTGTTGCTTCTGCTTGGTGTTAATAACTTGTTATCCCACGAATAAAAGTGTGTTTTTTTTTTTTTTGCTCTTTCAAAGTAGTAGTAAAATTATATTGTCATTAGTGTATAATCTTCATTGTAATCAGCTGTCCTATAGAATTTTTGTTACTCCCTCTCAATTTATATGATGGAATTCTCTTTTCGAGAGTCAAACAAGAAAACTTTTGACCTTGATTTATTCATATACGCTTTTAATATTTTAAATTTTTAATTTCTGTGACTTATAATACTTTTTAAGTAGTTTCTAGTCATGTAATTATTTTTTTAAAATCTTAAAGATTGTATGTTTGAATTCACTGTCAAAATAAAAAAGTTCGATTATCGAAAAGCGATCTACACCATATAAATTGGGACTACTTACTTCTTATGTCTCAATTTATGTGATACTTTTCGCTTATTGAGAGTCAATTTAATTAAATTTTGAAACTAAATTGAATTAGATGAACACCATATTTTATGATTAAAATTTATATAGTTGAAAACTAAATGAAAATTATTATACATTACAATTTGCTCATATCAATTTGATGAAACAATATATCTTAAAATATTAATCAAAATTTATGTGATTTGAATATTAAAAAATATTACATAAATTATGACAGAGGGAGTATTAGATATCTGTCAATTCATTAAAAAGGAAGAGGAGAGACGGTCGCTGCCAGACGCCAACCCAAATAAAAAAAGAGGATGATTATTTGGCTCATATATTATATTCCAGTGTTTTGGCTAAGGAAGAATTAAATTCGGTTTGTTTGGCGAAATGCTGACATGGGTTGTGTTCGCGTCGGCGTATTACGGATAGCTTAAGGATCTCGCCACTTTTGGGGCCTCAAATTACTTTCAAACTTATTCTTTTACGTAAACTACTATTTAATTGAGCATTAAGTTTTTTTTTTTTTTAAATAATGAATTTTCTTAAAATTTATGATTTTAACATATACTTATAATTTAATAAAGTTTCTCATTAAGGATGAATTAAAAATTATAAAAAAAAATTATCTTCTTTTTGTTTGATTGAACCATTGGTGGAGCTTCACGTGCGCGTGTGAATGTCTGGTTTTTGTTTCGTTTGGAAAAAAAATGTTTGGCAGTTGCCATTAAACCCGTCAACCGGTTCAGTTTAACCGGTTAAAATAGGTAACTGGACCGGTAAAATCGATACCGGAACAAGAACTGAAACCGGTAGAATCGGTTAACCGGTTCCGGTTAAACCGCTTAATTATTACCGGTTCCGGTTAAACCGTTTAATTATTATCGGTCTGGTTCCGATTTTTTTAAAATGGGAATCGGTTAAACCGGTAAAATCGAAACCGGACCGGTTAAACCGGTGAAATAATAAAAAAAAAATTATAGCCGTTGGGCGTCGGGCCTTTGTCCGTTAATGGACCATTGGCAACGGTCCATTTGCAAAAATGGCCGTTTCCAAACGGTCATAAAATTAATTTTTGGCCCCCCAACCCCCCAAACTTTTTTTTAACACTTTAACCCATCCCCCACCCCTATATAAACCCTTTTTCATTTTCATTTTAATTCACACCAATTCACTCTTCTCTTTCTCTCAAATCTCAATCTCTCAATTATAGTTACTTTGCAATAATTAGCCACTTTATATTTTTCTCAAATAAATATTACAAAGTCTTATTATAGTTTCAACTTTCAATTATTAATTTTGCAATTATAATATTGTTGGTGGAGTTGGTGATTTTGCAACAATCCGAAATAGCTTTGGTGGATTTGCAATTCTAACCGCCTTCACTTTGTTGGAAATTAATCCGACAATTTGGTACCTTCGTTCCAACTCTATCTTTATTTTTCGCAATTTAATTTACGCAATTTAAGACGTGGTGCCGGTAGTAGTAGTGGTATGGTTAGGGGTGGGCTTAATGAGAAAACATTTGTGGAAGAAACACCTAATTTAGGTATTGATGTTGGTGGAAATAATCCACTTTTAGGTCATGAGGCAATGCAACAACATTTTACCGATACTTTTAATGAAGATGATGAAACACAACCCCCCGAAAATCCCATAGGAGATACATGTCCTGCACAATCACATACACAAGACAAACCGCCTAGAACTCGTAAGCCAACAACTAAAGTTTGGAAATTTATGACTAAGAATAGGGAAAACCAATCAGCTACATGTACCCTATGTGGACAATTATTTAGTTTTAAGCAAGGAACTGGTAAGGATGGTGGAACGGGTACACTAAATGGTCATATGAGAAGCAAACATATGGATGTTTGGGGAGAGCAAACGGGTTCAAATGTGGGGGGTATTCAAATGACGATAAACCCACGAACCAGTAGAAATTTTAAGTATGACAAGAAAAAAGAGCGTGTAGAAATAGCTAAAATGGTAGCTTATGATTGTTTACCATTTTCCTTTCCCTCGAGTTTGGGGTTTGTTACTTACATTCAACGTTGTTATAATCCGTTATTTGAGGGCTATTCCTAGAAGTACTTGTAGAGCCGATGTTATAGATTTGTTTAAAAAATATAGATTTTATTTGCGCCATGTATTTAATTCTTTTACGCATTGGGAAGATGTTAAAGAATGTGTTGAACTCTTAGAAAAAATTTATAATGCAACTCTTGCTTTTTCTAGACAATTCTATCCCACGGTAACCGGAATTTTAGCCTACTTAGTGGAAATAGCTAGAGTTTTACAAGAGTATAAATATAAACCCGGTTATCAAGTGGTTATTTTTGAAATGATAATCAAATTTAAGAAGTATTTTTTTCCCATCCCAACTTTATTTATATTGGGTTCTCTTTTAAATTCTTGTTTAAAAGTGTCTTATACTAAAAATTTGGTTAGTCAAATTTATACATTTTTAGAAATTGAAGAGGGAGTTCAACCATCTTTAGCTGAAGCCGAACTCGCTATTGATAATGAGTTTAGAAAAGTTTTTACTCATTATTCTAGTTTGGAAGAACGTGCTACACCCGTTGCTCCACGCCCTACTACTTCTCAGAGTAGCAAAAAGGGCTTGTCGGGTTTAAAAGTTTTACATTCACAGCCAACTTCTTCTTGTACTGCAAACTTTGATGAATATAACTTTTATTTGATGCAGCCAAATGTGGATATCAAGGAACTGGATGACTTGGACGTCTTAGCATGGTGGAAGAAGTACAAGACAAGTTATCCGGTACTTTCAAGAATGGCTCGAGATATCCTTACGGTTCAAGTATCAACTGTGGCTTCGGAGAGCGCATTTAGCCAAGGAAGACAGCAAATTGGAGACTATAGACATTCATTATCCGGCTTTAGCTTGCAAGTACTAGTGTGCATTCGCGATTGGATAAGATCGGAGCGACGCAACCAAAACTTAGAAGCGGAGGAAGGCGAAGAGCAAGAAATTGAAGATTTGATAGCTAGTGGACCGGACCAAATGGAAGACTTTGAAAATATTTCCATGACCGAATATGATATGGAGGAAATTAACAAAATGATTCAAAATTGGTGATTTTATTATTCTACTATTTCTGTACAACTCATGTATTATTTGCAAGTTAAAAAAAACTACAACTTGCAAATAAATGTTATCCAAGAATGAATAAAATATATGGCTCATTGAGCTTTCTTCTATTTACTTGTGTTCATATTAAAAATAAAAACTAGAAAGTTATATACTTGAAAAATAACTAAAATATATTAAGAATATACTTATAATGTATAGTATACTATATATATATATATTATAAATATATTCTTAGTATATTTTAGTTATTTTAGTTATATATATATATATATATATATATATATATATATATATATATATATATATATGTGTGTGTGTAAGTTATACATATATATAAGTTATAATGTTATATATAACTTAAACATATTACTTATTATATTATATATAAGAGCAAATGTGAGGACTTTTGTAGTCCTCACAATAATTTCCCAATTTTTTTAAAACTTTTTAATTAATTACTTTTAGATCCTAATCTTATTTATTTAAGTCAATTTTTTTGTTTTTTATTTTTAAGGTCTACTTTTCAAAAGCTATCGAACCTGGGGACTTTTGTAGTCCTCACAATAATTTTTATTTTTTTTTAAAACTTTTTATTTAATTACTTTTAGGTCCTAATCTTATTTATTTAATTCAATTTTTTTGTTTTTTTGTTTTTAAGATCTACTTTTAAAAAACTATCGAACCTCCTACCTCATTTTTCATGTTCTTTGGTTTTCTGGTTGGTGCTCGATATCCGCATTTGAGCCCAATTAATCCAGATAATTCGCACTGTATCACGCCTATTCGGGGGGAGCGCTTTCTCCAAAGATTTTTTCCATATCCATGTTCGAACCCCTAATCCCTAATTAAGAGAGGAGCAGCTCCATCCGCTGCACAAGTTAAATTATGTATTTGTCTTAAAAGTTCATTAACTATGTATAGATTATTTATTTAGAACTAAATAACTTCAGAAAATTAGGATACATAAGTTATAAATGTTAAATTCTGGCTCCACATTTGATTTGAAGTAAATAATTTCATCAAAATGGAAGTTAAAATATTAAAGGAGTGGAATAAAAAATTTGCTTTTATATAACTACCCACTTGTGGGATTACAATGGGTATATGGTTGTTGTTGTTGTTGTACACTTGTACTAACACAAATTATATTTCTTTAGTTAAAATATCTACTTTTATATCTTGAGTTTGGGCCCGGCCGAACCCCTAATTCCTAATTAAGAGAGGAGCAGCTCCATCTGCAGCACAAGTTAAATTATGTATTTGTCTTAAAAGTTCATTAACTATGTATAGATTATTTATTTAGAACTAAATAACTTCAGAAAATTAGGATACATAAGTTATAAATGTTAAATTCTGGCTCCACATTTGATTTGAAGTAAATAATTTCATCAAAATGGAAGTTAAAATATTAAAGGAGTGGAATAAAAAATTTGCTTTCATATAACTACCCACTTGTGGGACTACAATGGGTATATGGTTGTTGTTGTTGTTGTACACTTGTACTAACACAAATTATATTTCTTTAGTTAAAATATCTACTTTTATATTTTGAGTTTTGGCCCGGGCTTAGCACGGGCCTCACATAACTAGTATATATATATATATATATATTAAGTTATACATATATATAAGTTATATATAACTTAAACATATTTATATATATTAATGTCACGACCCAACCCCGTGGGCCGCGACTGGTGTTCTAACTGGGCACCCATACGTACCTGCCTGACAGAGCTGGCGTACCACCCAACTAATCAAGATTTGACATACACAGATTCATACGGATATAGAATGCATTGCACCAATATATATATATGCATAAATTTATACATAAGCCGCTAAGGCCATCATAGTAAGCAGGGTCACTTAAGTCGCAATCTCACACGTACCTACCAGAACAGTGACAACCCACAACCCACAACCCACAAACATGTCTACAGGCCTCTAACAGACATAACGGAATCATATGACGGGACAGGGCCCCGCCGTACCCCAAATGACCATATGTACCGAAGATGAAAACAACAGAAGATATATATACCAAAATATAAGCTCCGGATCAACAGGAGCACTCCCAAGTAGCGGAATAGGTGTCCTAAGCTGGTGGCGTATCAAAAGGAGCGTCTGCACCTGCGGGCATGTAGCGCAGCCCCCGAAGAACAGGGGGTCAGTACGGAAAATGTACCGAGTATGTAAAGCGTAAATGTAACAAATAAAATCATAGTCAAGAACAGGAGTACAAAATTATAACTGTCAAAACCACAGTCAGAGCCGGAGGTACAAAGATATAGGTAGCAGAATCATACTCGGAGTCGAAGATCCAGAAATAAAACAGACGGAGCTATAGTCAGAGTCCGAAGTACAAAAGGTGAATACCTTATCCGAGACCTCAGAAAAGTAATGTCAAAGCATAGATGATGCATGCCAAATCATATAACATCATATAAACACATATAACGTGTCCCGGCCCTCTGATAAGGGACTCGGTGGATGAAATCATGTATAACAAAATCATATACCATATATGCAAATAGCGTGTCCCGGCCCTTTGTTAAGGGACTCGGTGGTGAAATCATGCATGTCAGAATCATGTACTGTGTATACATAACGTGTCCCGGCCCTCTACTGCGGGTCTCGGTGAATAATCATCATGTGCCATCCTGGCCGCCATCCCCATATCATCATATCATAAACATATATAAATAACGTGTCCCGGCCCGCAAGTACGAGGGACTCGGTGAGTAATGCAGAGGAGTGCGCACGAGATCATGGCTCAGTGAAAAGACATACTATAACTTGCACGAACAGAGTAGTGCAGAAACATATGCATATAATGTCACGACCCAACCCCGTGGGCCGCGACTGGCACCCTACTTAAGCACCCCAAACAGACTCACAAACCAGATCATCATATTCAGACTCATTCAGACTTATCATACATTGTTCGAACTGAAAACTAATAGCAGACGTCACACAAACATTAATCGAACACTTATCTTGAGCGGTCGCCCGTGCAGAACAGTCATATCAAAATCAGAAAGGTGGCGGAATATACATCGCCCAAATGCACACACACACGTACAAACTCATGGGCCGTCTTGGCCATAGTAGCATACGGGCCGCTTAAGAACGCAAACCAGATCCACATACAAACACACCAGACCCACGACCCACAAATATGACTACAGGCCTCTAAAACAAAACAGAACATACGAACATATGACGGGATAGGGCCCCGCCGTACCCACACAGCCACAAATGTACAGAAACACACACAGCAAAAGGTATGTACCAAAAGTTAAGCTCCGGATCAAGGGGAGCTCTCCAAAATAGCAGAATAGGTAGCCTAAACCGGAGGATCACCCAAACGAGCTTCTGTACCTGCGGGCATGAAACGCAGCCCCCCGAAGAACAGGGGGTCAGTACGGGAGAAGTACTGAGTATGTAAAGCAGAAGGTACAGAAATCACAATCATAACTGGAGTCAGAAGGAACAAACACAAACGTCAAAGTAGCAAATCAAACCTGTACGGAAGATAAATGTACAAATGCAAATAAAAATCATGTATAGGGCTTAGGAACGTGGTCACCCCCGACGCTGGTGCCACAACACATCATACTCCAGAAGTTTTCAAATCTCCGTACAGTCTCCAGACAAATCGTATCACACACATATCACATCATCAGAACATATCAAATGCCATATCACATCATAACTCCATAGACGGTAACCGGCCCTATGGCGAGGCCTCGGAAACCGTAACACATCATACTTCCGAATATGGTATAGCGCGCACGATCACAAAGCCGGCCCGGGTACCGACGAACGAAATCATAACGAATGGCACGAACGGAGTAGTGCAGAGACCATATGCATATTAAAATAATTTACAGGACTCGACACATAATTACATATAGGCATATACCGACGCCAGAAGGCTCGGAGTAGGAGTCAGGTCGATCAAAATTAATGTATAGAAGTTACGAAGTCCCAAACTGCAAAACCTTTGAAAAAAAATTCACAGGTCATTTTCCGAAAATCTAATATCATTCATAGTGCAAAACGTTCAATAATGGTATAGGAAATTTCAAACGGACCTTTGAGTCCTAGGCAAACGATCACTTTTCATATCGGACGGAAATGAGTCAAACAAACCAAATAAGGGAAGCCTCGGGGCTTGCGGGCCCACCTTGAGTCAAATCGAGGCGGCAGACACAAATCACAGACTTTAGGCTCCATAAAGCCATCTACGAAAGTTTCGGAGAGATTCGGACACAATAGCAAAAGTTATGAAGGTTTGAACATTCTTGCAACCAATTATAAGGAATATGTTTCAATTGCGCTGAATGAATAGTGCCCAAACTTGAACTCGGATTTCCAAGGGCAGAATTATCCCCGAGGGTCCGATCTTAACCTAGTATAACTAGGACATGCCAAAAGAAGGAAAGGTAGGCTTTACATACCTGGATTGCGCCTTACGCTCGTCAAATCTCAATTCCCGTTTCGTCCAAAAACTGCAAATGGTCACTTTTACCAGTTACTATTCATGAAAGTTAACATTTTAATATTTGGGCTATACTTGGCTACCGAAATTTCGGCAGCATTTCCCCTATAAATCTGACACCCCGAGAATTTAACTCGGCTCAGAACATTCAACAACAACAACCCAACAACACCAAACGACGTCAAAGTTCACAACGAAATAGGTTCTAACATCAATGATCTTCTTTCTACATAAAATGACAACTTTCATACAAACTTTACAAGGTCAAACCAACATCAACATTATCATATTCATTTACCCATTCAAGATTATTCAAACACATTCCAACAATATTCCAGACAATATAAATGAGTTCGAATGATTCGTCGCTCTCCATATTCCATCCGAAGTGTCTACGATCACGACGAACATACTAACTCACATCGTTTCTTTCCAAATTCACTAACAACATCAATTTACATCCTATGATCTTACTTTCACAATTATGCAAAAACTATATAAATTCGCATAATTTCCCATAATGACATACAACCAATTTCAATGCCATAATTCTTCCAACACTTCCAAATCAATGTAAACTCACATCATTTTTCTGTCATTTAAATTATAAAGATCATAACCATACAACTAACATATCAAACAAAACAATTCATCACCATATCAAATCCTTCCATATCCACGGCCAACATCCATATTTTTTTTCAATTCAACTCAATTCATTCAACTTTCGTTTCTAATATAGATTTCACACAACCATAACTAGAATACAACATGGAATCAACTCATCTTTGCCTACACAACACATGCCCATGCACGGCTATACACTACTTCACACAAGCATTATGCAACTTCCATGTTTTCATGATTTCTACTCATTTCCTACATTCCACAACACAATTCAAGCTTCATAAAATAAGAAATTGGATTGATTCTTACCTTTTCTTCACTTGGGGTTAGAGTTGCTTTCTTGCCACAATACTTATATCAACTTGTAGAGGGCCTTGCACTTGGTAATTATTTCACAAGAAATGGAATTTTGAATCAAGGACTTGGCTCCAAAAAAAATTTCTTTCTTTTCTTTCTTTCTTTCCCTTTCACCCGAACCCTTCTCTTTTTTTTCTTTTTCTTGCTTTGTGTTCTTTCTTGAACCTTCTTTGGATAAACATAGATATATATATATTGTCACATGGAAATTAATTCCATGGACTTGGGCCTAGGTGGTGGCCGGTTGGGCCTTCCCAAATTGGGCCTCTTTTACTTATCATTTTTGAGCCCAAGATTGTTGGTTACATGTTGTAATTCATGGGGCAAGTTCCCAAAATTCCAATTTTGCCCTTGGCCACCTTTCGTAATTCCACACCATTGCATTCATAGCTTACACATTCCTACCAAGCAAGGTCCAATTGTGGCCTTATTCATTGCAAGTCAAATTATTTCGAATCTTTCGAATAAGCTAAAATGTCGGATGTAACATATAAATCCAGACTCGATAGACAAACCGAACAATATGTCATAGGACATACCTTTCGTAGGTTGTGACGGATTATGTCAAACAGGATTTCTGAGCTTGTTCATGCATAACCAATATATCATGAGGTTCAACGGAGTAGTCAGGATGATCGTTCTTTAACAAATAGAACAACTCAAATGACAAATCGTTTCAAGGAAACCGGACGTCGATCATAATGTACATACATGCTCTTTTTGGGGATGGCACGATTGTTTATATCAGTTCATGTTGCTAGGATCATAACACATATCAAAACATATTATAGACTAATCACATTCATCATTCGGCAAACGGAGTACTGATCAGAAATTTCCTTTAGGAACCGGGTAGTAATAAGTCCAACAAGGCCATAATAAGAGGTCTCGGAATCTGTGGGCCCACCTCGGGTCAATCGAGGTGGTGAAGTCAAATTACGGATCATAGACCTTATGGAGTCATTCATGTGAGTTTTGGGACAATCCGACCCCATTTATGCAGGTTACATACATATAACCCACTTTGACAACAATTTACAAGGAACTAATTCAATCTTATTGAATGGAATGGAACAAATTTAAATCTCGAGTTTCTAGGAACAGGGTCGAATCTAAGGCTCGCGTCCGAGCCTATTATGCTTAGAACATGCCTAAGAATGAAGGGAAAGACTTTACATACCTTAGTCGTGCCTTATGCTCGTCCAATCTCAATTCCCGTTTCGTCCAAAACTGCAAATGGTCACATTTACCAGTTACTATTCATGAGACTTAAAATTTCAATCTTAACCAATGCTTGCCTACCGAAATTTCGGCAGCACTTCCCCTATAAATTCGACACCCCGAGAATACAACTCGGCTCAGAATAGCAACAACCAACCCAACAACAATACCAACAACAACTACAAAACACAATATAGACTAATTAGTCCTCCTTCCAACATAGTACAATAACTCTCATTTCGAACTTCGCATTTCCAACTCCATCTCAATATTTTCACCTTCATTATTAATCAAGGTCATTACAATACCATTCGGAAGCATATCACAACATTTCTACAATATATACACAAGATATACAAAACATGCAAACTTTCCATCAAAGCCATAATTTATCCAATTCTCCTAATCTTTAACATACAAGTTCATAACACATTTCCATCTTCCAAGTTCATCAACATTAATCATAATTTGCACCTTAACCACTTCATTTTCTTAATTTCATAAGATCATACTAAAACGACATACTTTCCGACAACAACTTAACAACAAATTCTTCATGTTAGCTTAACCCATTATTCTTCCATCTACTTCACAAAGCCATAACAACACAATTAACATATCAAACAAAATCAATTCACTTTCATCTCAACTCCATACCACACGGCCAACACCTACTTTCTCCAAGTTCCATTAAATTCATTCAACTTTCATTTCCAATGTGAATTACACCATATCCACAACTAGAATACAACATAAAAATTCAACTCATATTATCTATACATTGACACACACTCACGGCCAACACATATTCACACACATAACATACAAGTTTCATACTCTTTACTCAATTCCACACTCTACAACATGCATACACCTTCCATAACATGATAAAGACATGAAATTCTTACCTTCTTACCAAAATTCCCACTTGCCACTAGAGTTGTCCTCTTGCCAAGATAATTGTACCAAGTTGGAGAGGGTCTTGCACTTGTTAAAAATTCAAGAAAATTATACTTCTTGCATCAAGGTTGAGGCTTGGAAAAAAAAATTCTTTTTTTTTTCATGAAGGGGGGCCGAAACCCCTATAGCTCTTGCCCTCCTTTTTTTTTTTTTTTTTTTTTTTTTTTGTGTGTGTGTTCTTGAAAGTTCTTCCAAATGAAGACTTTGACCCCTTACCCATATTTATCTCATGAATTTAATGATTCATGGGCTTGGGTCTTTTTGTTGGGCCATGGCCGGTTGGGCCTCCTAAATTGGCCTAAGTTTTCTTGTAATTCTTTGAGCCCAATTCCATAGAAATCTTATTATTTTTTATTTTTTTTGTAATTTTCGAAACTAATTTCCGAAATCCCAATTTTTGCCCTTGGCCTTCCTTCGAATTCCCGCACCAATATTTTTCATGAGTAACGCACACATGTTGGCTAGAACCAAAATATGGCCTCATTTCTTACAAGCCAAATTTATTTCGAATTTTTCCGAATATACAAAAATGCCGGATGTAACAATTAAGTTATATAACCTAAGTATATTGATACATATATTGATATATATATATAAGTATATTCTTACTATATTTTAGGTATATATATATATATATATATATATATATATATATATATGTATACGTATATACGAATTTATAAACTTAGAAAAAACTTAAGCTATAAATAACATAAGTTATAATATATAAGTTATAAGTATATATAGTATACTTAAACATATATATATATATATATATATATATATATATATATATATATATATATATATATATATGTTTAAGTATACTATATATACTTATAACTTATATATTATAACTTATGTTATTTATAGCTTATATGTTTAAGTTATATAACCTAAGTATATTGATATATATACGTATATTCTTACTATATTTTAGGTATATGTAGTATAACACTATAACTTAAGCATATATATATATATATATATGTATATATGTATACACGTATATTCTGTATTGCTGACTTGCTGTTAGCCTGTTAGTCAGTAAATATTTAAACTTTACTTATAAACTTGTATAACATATGTAAATATACCTACAAAATACTAATAAATACTATAATATATATATATATATAATACAAAAAATAAAAAAAAAGTTTTGGAGACTTTGAACCGGACCGGTTCCGGTTTGAGGTTTCAAACCGATAAACGGGAACCGGTTAAACGGTTCCGGTTTTTTAACCGGAAACCAGCCGGTTAACGGGCTTAGTTGCCATGAACATCTATGTCTGTTACCTCCGTCTCATAATATTTTGTTGTGCTTTTCGAAAGTTAAATTATACAAATTTTAACTTATATTTTTTTAACATATTAATATGAGAAGAATTAAAAATTATAATAATTTTTTAATATTAATATTAAATTTTAATATTAATGTTAAATTAATATAATTTTTAGCTCTAAAAATTAGTCAAATCACATTTTGAAAAGTGAAATGTGACACCTATTTTGGACGGAAGGTGTACTGATTTATTTCTCACTTACGCTTCAAGACTGCATAGCTTTGCTGTTTCTTCTTCCTCAAATTACTCTTTATGAGCAGTCGTGTATCTTGTGAGGAGTTTTAGCTCCTTACCACAGTAATCTTCCTTCATATATTTATGTATGTTCATTTATTTTCTTTGCATTTATCAGGTGTAGGGGAGAGGGGGGGGGGGGGGGGCGGGGGTTTGGGGTTAAAGGAGTGGTGAAAATCCAATGAGCTAAAAACATAGTTTAGATAATATTTGGTTGAAATTGAAAACAAAATGGTTCTTAAAATTGAAGTTGAGAAAAAGTATTTCGATATTTAATTTTGTGTTAAATTATGAATTTCATTGGAAAACAAGTTGATAGATTGTGAATGAAAATTATTAGTTCACTCAATATATTCGTTAAATAAGTTTTTAAATATTTTACCCCCATTTAAATACTTAACTTCAGTAAGTATAAATAGCGTGTTTGTTTGTATAATCATTGGAAGTATTCAGAATTTAATGGTTCGATTAATTCAGATTCATGTTGCACAAAATTTATTTAAAAGAGAAAACATTATCTACCTGAAATTTATATTTTCAAAGCTTAAACTAATTAAGAGTGTTTTTGGTATGAAAGAAAATGTTTTTCGTGCAAACTATTTTCTTGAAAAATTAAGTTATCTTCTTACTCATTTCCTGATATTTGATAAGTACACAAGATAATATTATATTCAAAATACATTTATATATATTTTAGATAAATACTATGAGGGTGGGAGTGGCGTTAGGGTTGGGTGGTCAGGGTTTGGCAGTAATATGGGTTGGGGAATTAGTGATAGGAAGGGGACAATTTTAGTACTAAATGTCACTTGCCAAACTTATATGGGGTCGTTTGGTAGAAGGTATAAGCTGAGATGGTATAAAATAGTCCCAAGATATGGGATAAATTAGTTCCAGAATTATAATTGCGGGATAATTTTGGCCATGCACCAAACGATCACATAGTATTTATTACTATGCATGGTTATTAATTAAAAAAAAAAGAAGGTATATTATTGAAGCCGAACGAAATTTCCCCAAAGGATAGAATCCGCGACTTAAGTAGCACAAAAAATAAAAAGTTGAACCAAACTAGTACAAAAAAAAAAAAAAAAAAAACATAAGTAGTATTCACGCACGAAATTCGTGCGTGAAAGGACCAAACTGCATAGACGCAGTTTTGGCCTTTCACGCACGAATTTTGTGCGTGAAAGGACCAAACTGCAAAATTGCAGATCAGGCCTTTCACGCACGAAATTCGTGCGTGAATGGGCTCCAACATATATTGGCCCCATCTTCCCCACCAGCGACTGCTCCCTTCCCCACCCCCATTAAAGCCCGTTCCAGTGGTCCCACCCCCCTTAAAACAATAATTTCGTGTTATTTTTCAATCCAAAACTCAATATTATTGGTATATTGAAGTGTAGGAACAAATTTCTAAGGTTGGATTTCGGAATAGAGCGGCGTATAACATATTTCAAAAACTCCAAAAAAGCTTCAATCTAGGTATTTCACTATGAATTTTCTATTACATTGTTAAATATATTATTACCCTAAGCATGATCATTGTATAACTGTTGTGCATTACTCGTTTTTTTTTTTTTTTTTTTTGCGTTTTTTGGCAGTCCGTGCACTGTTGGGACTGCCCATTTTTTCATTTTTTTTTATTTGTTTATCTATTGTTAATTAGTTAATTATTTATTGCTTGTTTATTTAGTATTTGTTAATTGTTGGATTAGCGACTTAAGTATTTGTTAATTGTTGGATTAGCGACTTAAGTATTTATTAATTGTTAGACTAGCTATTTCAATTGTTAGACTGGCTAATTATTTATTTTGTTTTTGTTAAGCCAATTGTTTATTTGTTAATAATTTCTTAATTGTTTCATTAGTTAATTAATTGTTTATTTGTTAATTGTTGGATTAGCGACTTAAGTATTTGTTAATTGTTGGATTAGTGACTTAAGTATTTATTAATTGTTAGACTAGCTATTTCAATTGTTAGACTGACTAATTATTTATTTTGTTTTTGTTAAGCCAATTGTTTATTTGTTAATAATTTCTTAATTGTTTCATTAGTTAATTAATTGTTTATTTGTTAAATATACGATAATAATTTATTAATTTTTTGATTAGTTACTTAATTGTTTATTTATTAAATATGTGATAATAACTTGTTAATTATTTGATTAGTTAGTTATTTGTTTATTTATTAATTATTTATACTAATTGTATGCTAACTAATTGTTAATTATTTGACTTATCTTTACATTTTAGGAATGAAAACCGTCAGTTTAGGATTCTTAACCCGTAGCTTAGGATTGAAAACCCTTAATATAATTTTCTATAAAAGATTACATAACTAATATTACTTGTTAATGATTTATTTAAAATACGTAAAACAGATGGGTCACCACAATCTTTAATAAAATATTCGATAAAAGATTACATAACTAATACTAATACTACTTGTTAATGATTTATTTAAAATGCGTAAAATAGATGGATCACCACCCTTTTGATCCGGGGCCCTTCGACCGAGAGTTACTGTATCTTCAGCCCGAGCATAGGTCGCAACATATATGAACATCCGACCTGCAGCCTGAGTCTCAGGTCCGTACCCGGTTAGGGGACTCAGCATGGGAGATCTTAGCTGCTCGCCCACCACATCCTCGTGTCCTGGATATACTACGTCGGGGCGGTATCTACCGGTGCGTCGAAGTTGGTCGGGTACAGCACGATAGGTCGCTAGTGACGGCATTGATTGAGAGGTGGCGACCGGAGACGCACACATTTCATCTCCGCACCGGTGAGGCTACCATTACCCTTCAGGATGTGGAGGTCATTTATGGGCTACAGGTTGATGGATGCCCATTGTATATTGAGGAGCCTCCTGTGCTGCCGCCTTACCGGGGTGAGTTGATTAGGCTCACCGGTTTCGCGGCTCTGGATGGTCATATTTCCGGCCAGAGTCGGCTTTTGTTGTCGGCCCTTTACGCTCACTTGCGCCTCACAGACATGCAGCATCCGATTGGAGAGGACACGGCTCAGGCTGATGTTGATCGACGTGCGCGTCTATACCTACTCATCATATTAGGGGCCATCCTATTCCCGAACACTTCGGGTTCGCATATGAGCTTGAGGTATCTTCGGTATATCGACGATCTCGCCGAGATAGGATGTTATAGTTGGGGCGCTGCTGTGCTGGCCTACATATATCGAGGATTATGCCGATGTTCTATGGGCACGAGGGTAGAGGTCCTTGCATTTTGCTCGCTTCTTCAAGTAAGTAGTAGAATAGTGCGGAATGACGATAACACCCCCAGGGTCTAGTCTGAATAACACAAGAGCATCTAAAAGGGAAATAATATAATATGGAATACTAATACATAAAGTCTATGTCTCTGAATAGAATAGGACATAAAGATAGAAAAGTCTTCAAGGCAGCGGACGACCATGCTCACCTTGGAAACTCGAAGAGAAAGCTGAAGCGACTATCAGCCACGCGTCACAGAAGTGGATCCAACCTGATACTCTGCATTCATAAAAGAATGCAACACGTGCAGGTCAGTACAAACAACCGTACTGGTAGGCACCATCGGCCGACTAAGCATAGCTAACACAACTCATATAATAAACCAGATAAACAAATAAACCAACAAGTATAAGTTAATGTAATTAAATCCAAATATCCGTCATAGCCTATGTAAAGAATCTAATACCGAATGTGCCAAGTCTGAATATATCCAATCCAATCCAACATCAGAATACAACACCAAACATCTCAATCAAGTCATAATGCAATGCAGTGCAGTAGTGAATGAATGCAATGCAAATGCGCTGTACACATGTACTCCGGACGGAAATATCGACGTCTCGGTAGCACAACCCAGCGTGACTCGCGAAGTCTAAGTGCCGCCCGTCCCGGATCTTTGCCCAATAGACAGATAGGACCCCGGATCTTTGCCCACGGGGGGTTCTCACCGGCACCACCCTAGGGGACCCGCGAAGTCCATGCACTAATAACGATTCCGGAACTAACATCGGATATCGTCCATGCAATCAACGATTCCGGAATTAATCATCGGACATCGGTCATCTCATGTAACTCAAGTAAAAGAGGTTTGTCAAGTATCAATTTCACTCAATCAACGATTCTGGGATGAACATCGGACATCGGCCATCTCACGTCACTCAAGTAAAAGAGTTTTACCATTGTCCTCAGTATCTCAACATGTATCATGAAAATGAGAATGCATGCAATGCATGTATCAACATTAACAATCATGCTCAATATCATAAGTACCAAATATGGGCATGCCAATGATATATCCAAATCACAAATACCAATAACGGGTATGCCAACAATATATCTGAATCACATATACCAACATTGGGTATTAGGCCTGTTAACCGGTTCAACCGGTAACCGATTATAAAACTGGCCGATTTCCGGTCTAAAAATCGGAACCGACCATTGGTTCTAAACATGGAAATCGGAACCGGACTGGTCCAAACATTAGAAAACCCTTCTTTTTATTTTTTGTAAGTTATATGTATACTATATATAGTTATAACTTATATATATGTGTGTGTGTATATATATATATATATATATATATATATATATGTTTAAGTTATATGTATACTATATGTACTTATATATGTTTAAGTTATATGTATTATAACTTAAGTTTTTTCTAAGTTTATAAATTCCTATTTTATAACTTAAGTATGTTTATATTATAAGTATATTCTTAGTATATTTTAGATATTTTTCAAGTATATAACTTTCTATTTTTTAATTTAAGTCGATGTATATTATAAGTATATTATTAGTATATTTTAGGTATATTCCTAACTTAATATAAGTAAATATATGAACACAAGTAAATAGAAGAAATCTCAATGAGCCATATATTTCATTCATTCATGGATAACATTTATTTGCAAGTTGTGATTTTTTTTAACTTGCAAATAATACATGAGTTGCAAAGAAATAGTAGAATAATAAAATCAAAAAGTGTCAATCATTTGGCTAATATCTGCCATATCATATTCGGTCATGGAGATATCTTCAAAGTCTTCCATTTGGTCCATTCCACTTGCTATCAAATCTTCAATCTCTTCCTCTTCGCCTTCCACCGCTTCTAAGTTTTGGTTGCGTCGCTCCGATCTAATTCAATCGCGAATGCACACTAGTACTTGTAAGCTAAATCCGGATAATGAGTGTCTATGGTCTCCAATTTGTTGTCTTCCTTGGTTAAATGCACTCTCCACACTAGTACTTGCAAGCTAAATCCGGATAATGAGTGTCTATGGTCTCCAATTTGTCTTGGCTAAATGCACTCTCTGAAGCCACTGTTGATATTTGAACCGTAAGGATATCTCGAGCCATTCTTGAAAGTATCGGATGACTCGCCTTGTATCTCTTCCACCATGCTAAGACGTCCAAATCATCTAGTTCCTTGATATCCACATTTGGCTGCATCAAATAAAGGTGATATTAATCAAAGTTTGCATTATTAGAAGGAGCTGGTTGTGAATGTAAAACTTTTAAATTCGACAAACCCTTTAAACCCTTTTTGCTACTTTGAGAAGTAGTAGGGCGTGGAGCAACGGGTGTAGCACCTTCTTCCAAATCAGAATAATGACTAAAAACTTTTCTAAACTCGACATCAATCGCGAGCTCGGCTTCATTTAAAGATGATTCAACTTCCTCGTCAATTTCTAAATAGCTATAAATTTGACCAACCAATGCTCTAGTATAAGACATTTTAAAACAATGATTTAAAAGAGAATCCAATATAAATAAAGTTGGGATGGAAAAAAAAATACTTCTTAAATTTTGTTGTCATATTAAAAATAGCCACTTGATAATCGGATTTATCTTTATACTCATATAAAACTCTAGCTATTTTCGTTAAGTATGCTAAAATTTCGATTACCGTGGGATAGAATTGTCTAGAAAAAGCAAGAGTTGCATTATAATTTTTTTGTAAAAGTTCAATACATTCCTTAATATCTTCCCAATCGGCAATATTTAACCAATCACCACTATTCTTATTAAAATGGTTGTGAACTTGTTGTATGAGAATCCTATAATCATATGCTTGTTGTAACATAATGTAAGTGTAGTTCCATCTAGTGTCAACTTCTACTTGAATTTTTCTAGGTCTAAGGCCATTTTCCACACAAGAATTCTTAAAATTTCTCGTTTTATGCCTATTAGCATTACAAAAAAGAAAAGCAACCGCATTTTTAACTTTTTGAATAGAATCTTCAAAATAGTAAAGACCATCTCTAACAATCAAGTTTAAAAGACCAACCGCTTTTGTATTATTAGAAGCATTATCTAAAGCAATACAAAGTGTTTTTCTATAAATGTTAATTTTTTTTTCATAATAGTAGACATTGAATCCGCTAAATTTTTTCCATCATGACGATCTTTCCCTTCATCATATAAAAAAGCTATAATTATTTTTACGTCACCCAATTATCATCAACCCAATGACATGTAATAGCAAAAAAAATCTAACTTGTTAATACTAAGACCCAAATCGGCGGTAAGAGAAACAGTACAATTTAAAGAATTAAATACATGACGCAAATAAAATCTATATTTTTTATACAAATCTATAACATCTGCTCTACAAGTACTTCTAGGAATACCCTCAAATAACGGATTATAACAACGCTGAATATAAGTAACAAACCCCAAACCCGAAGGAAAGGAAAATGGTAAACAATCATAAGCTACCATTTTAGCTATTTCTACACGCTCTTTTTTCTTGTCATATTTAAAATTTTTACCCGTTCGTGGGTCTATTGTAATTTGAATATCCCCCACATTTGAACCCGTTTTCTCTCCCAAACATCCTTATGTTTACCTCTCATATGATTCGTTAGTGTACCGGTTCCACCATCCTTACTAGTTTGTTGCCTAAAAATAAATTCTTGTCTACATAAATTACATGTAGCTGTTTGTCTTTCCTTATCTCTAGTCATAAATTCCCAAATTTTAGCGGTTGGCTTACGAGTTCTTGGCGGTTTATCTTATGTATGTGATTGTGCATGACCTGTATCTCCTATCGGATTTTCGGGGGCTTGTGTTTCATCATCATCATCATTAATTTCATTAAAAGTGCCGGTATAATGTTGTTGCATTACCTCATGATCTAAAAGTGAAAATAATCCACCAATATCAATACCTAAATTAGGTATTTCGTTCACAAATGTTTTCTCATTAAACCCACCCCTAACAATACCACTACTACTGGCACCACGTCTAAATCTCTTCGCCATTATTAAATAGAATTAATTTAAATCACACTCAAATAAATCACAAGAAAATAAATTGTAACAAATTAGATTGATAGAATTAAATTGTGTAAATTAAATAGCGAAAAATAAAGATAGAGTTGGAATGAAGGTACCAAATTGCTGGACTAATTTCCAACAAAGTGAAGGCGGCTAGAATTGCAAATCCACCAAAGCTTTGGAGCTACTTCGGATTGTTGCAAAATCACCAACTCCACCAACAATTTTTTTTTTATAATTGAAACTAGAATAAAACTTTATAATATTGAATTGAGAGAAATTTAAAGTGGCTAATTGTTGCAAAGTAGCTATAATTGAGAGAAATTGAAAGAAAGAGAAGAGTAAATTGGTGTGGATTAAAATTGGAAATGGAGAGAGGTTTATATAGGGGTGGGGGATGGGTTAAAGTGTTAAAACAAATAAGTTTTGAGGGGGTTGGGGGGCCAAAAGGGGAGTTTGGAGCCGTTGGCAACATTCATTTTTGCAAAATGGACCGTTAGCCAACGGTCCAGCCCAGTTAGCAACAGAACAATTTAATTTTTTTTTGGACCGGTTAGACGGTTTAACCGGTCCCAAAAAATACAAACCAAACCGGTAAAAAATATACGGTTAACCGTGACCGGTAAATCGGTTCCGGTTTGAATCGGTCAAACCGGACCGGTTGCCAGACTTAGTGGGTAAGCCAACAATATCATAATCAAGATGATAAACAGAATCAAATATCTATCAATAACTCACAGCGTCAAGCCAATACAACAAAACAATCAAACACAACACAACGGGGTGGCTAGTCCCAACATACAATAGGGCCCAACCTAAGGATATATCCAATCCAACTTCATACCCGAAGGTTCACATGCTATCTCTGACAATATAATCTAAGTATGCGCTTCGCTATATAAAGTCTCACCAAGGGTAAGCCATAACCTACCTGGATGGCCGAATCGCAACACCAACAACTCACTCCTTTGCCTTGCCTCTCTGCTGAACCTCAGAACCAAAGTAGTCTAAGCATAATCGAATTATAGATTAGAAATCATGAAGAATGATACTAATATTGCTACTATTCAATTTAGGGCAATTTTAACCCTAGAAATTGGGGAAACGGGCTCACAAGGGCAAAACGAAAAATTCGGAAGCAAATGCCAAATTAAGTACTAGGTGATCATAACCCAACCACTAATTGCTGATTTAACTCAAGGATTAGCCTAATTTTTTATTTCAAGTAAAACTCCCAAATTGGGTATAAACCCTAACACTTTGATTCCGAAATTCAACACTAGAAAGGGAAGATATATGATTAACAAGCTCAGATTCATCAAAATCTAACATAAACATCATCAATTTATCATTACTAAGCATAGAGAAAATGTTCATCAAAACCCTCTTCCAACTTCCATCACTAAGGGATTATTAAAGGGGAGGGGGAAATCTAGGATGATTCTGATTAAAGGAAGAGTAGAGGAATAAGCAAGATTTATCTCCAAGAATATCTCTAAAATATCTCCAAGAACTGTTCCCCAATGCTCAAATTTCGAAAATGGAAAATAATGAGGGTCTAAAGGCTTTTAACACTTCATTAATTTTACAAACTATCCCTCACCCGCTTCAGCGGCAATGGGACCGCCTCAGCGGCGCTGCTTCAGTGGTCAAGCCAAAAAGCCTTAGACCGCTCCAACGGCAGGGCTACCGCTCCAGCGGTGCCACTGCCACGATGCTGGTGCTGCCAAAGCGGGCACTAGACACAGAAATCTCTCCAAGTTTAGCCAATTGATCCGATTTTCCGTCTAGTTTTCGAGGCCATCTGCTCACATACCATACAAATAGACACACATAAAAACGCGCTACGAACGCGCCCGTGGCATCGAAATTCCCAACATAGGTCTCGTTGACCGAGTCAACCTCCGATGCCTTAGTTCCAATTTCCAACCCAAGTCCCAAAGTGCATCCGAGTGCATTGGGAATTGAACCAAATACACACACAAGTTCTATACGACCATCCGGACCTCTCGAAATCGACGAAATTTCGAAAAAGGTCCGCTTAACCAAAAGTCAACTTCGGGTCAACTATTTTTCACTTTAAGGCCATATTTCATAAAAGTTACCCGAATCCGATCTAGACACCTTGGGAAGCGTTCCAACGGTCCCTTCGGGTAAAAAATGAGCTAACCAATGCTCGAGAATTGGCAAAAATGCCAAAAAGACTATAATGACCAAACGGGTCGTTACAGATGCAAAGTCCGTTGCCGCAAAACCCAACTCCCGAAAGCCCAATGCAGTGGCATTCTGACAATATTCCATATCTAGACAATCTTCAAGGTTGTGCTGATGCCTTCGTCTTCACCAGAGAAGATGATCAATGTCGTCAAAAAATGTGAAAAAAATCGGCCGATCTTATAAAAGATGATTGCTACCTTGCAAAAGGGATGGTGTTCGGATAAAAAAAGGCATTGCAAAGGGAAGTCAAAAGTTATTGTTACAAGGAAATTAGGGAGTATAGGGTTGATGATTCAACCAGAAAAATATGGAGACTAGTTTGTAGAAGACAGTATCAAGGTTGCGCATGGATGCTTTGAGGAATTGTTAAGGTCGATGGTATGTGGGTTATCACAAAATTCCACAAACGTCACACTTGTGATATGGGAGAGAATCGAGCATATCATTTTAATTTAGATATAAATATGATTGCTCAAATGCTACATAAAGACGTTGCCGAAATCCCAAGGTAACCTATTCGACCTAGTTCATTATAATTCTTACATCAATTAAATTGTCATTGCTAAGTGTTGTTTGTTTAAACTTGTGCAGGATCCCCATCAAAGATTGCATTAGAAAAGTAAAGATAGTATATCAAAAAACAATAAGCAAGAGAAAGGGATATCTTGGGCGTAGGCGTGCGTTTGAGATGATTTATGGAAATTGGGAGGGCTCTTTCAAGACGTTGCCGAGGTATATGGCAGCTCTACAAAATTCAATGCTGGAACTGCTGTAGAGTGGAGGCTTCTGGCCGGTAATATTTTCAACTATGTGTTTTGGGCATTCAAGCCATCTATTGATGGATTAGCTCACTGCCGGCCAGTTATTTCCATAGATGGCACACATGTATATGGTGTATATGAAATCAAGCTACTGATTGCAGTAGGAATGAATGCCAATGGGTCGATATTCCCTCTTGCTTTCGCAATTGTCACTAACAAGAGCAACGACACATAGAGAATGTTTTTGACACATTTGAGGCAGCATATTATTAAGGATCGTATGGGCATATGCGTGCTGTCTGATCGACATCAAGGCATAATGCACTGCATGTCTACTTTGGAGGGGTGGCAGCCTTCCTTTGCTTACCATCACTATTGTTTAAGGCACATTAAGGCAAATTTTCAAATGAAGTTTGGAAACGACATACTCAACAAATTGATGTGGGCGGCTGCGATGGAGCATCAACAAAAAAAATGGCTTGGCAGGATGGAGACAATCAAGGAAGTGAATCCAGAAGCATATACTTGGTTGAAGAAAATTGAAGTTGAAAAATAGACATTACATGCTGATGAAGGCAGGAGATGGGGGATGCTTACAACAAACATCTCGGAGTCATTCAATGGTTTGCCGAATTTTGCTCGGGGACTACCCGTTACTGCAATGGTAAGAATGACTTTCATGCAAGTTGTTGAGCGGTTTGTGACGAGAACCAAGCAAGCCAGCGCCATGTTAGCAGAGGGTGGGAGATGGATGCCAAAACCTTAACAAATGATGGAGCATCACAAGAAAAAATATCAGCTGCACAAGATGACCGAGTATAGCCTGGCTAAACGTGTGTATGAAGTCAGAACAGGTTATTACTAGCGTAGGGGAGGAAACATACATACCATTTATGATGGCACGAGAACGTGCAGTTGTGGTAAGTGGCAAACATACCACATGCCGTGTTCTCATGTCGTCAAGTGTTTCGAGTCAATGGAAAAAACGGTATCAAGTTATGTGGCATCGGAATACAACATCAAAAGTTACGCTAAAGAATATGCCGGCCTCTTCTACCCACTTGGCGATCAAGTATATTGGCCAGACGAGCCATTTTCAATGGTTGCTAACAATGAGTATATCCGTAAAATTCGGGTTAACGCACGAACTCAGATTCACAATCAAATGGATGTCAATGATAGGACATACTCTCGCAGGTGCTCTACGTGTAAGGAGTTTGACCATGACAAGCGTTTGTGTAGCCTATGAGGCCGTGGTGGTGCAAGTACGTCTCGTAGTAGAAGAGCCTCATGTACTTGATGTATTGATTTAAATATTTAGTTATTGTAAATAATGATGTATTATTTGGTTATTGCAATGAATTATTTGAACCTCTCGTATTGGATGAATTATTTTTTAATATAATATTTTTATTTGTACATTCAAAAAAAAGTAATGCCTTGACTAAAAAATAGAACACCTAAAACAAAACCTTATAAAAGAAAAGACTTAAACCTAAAGATAACAAAATTCAAACAAACAGAACTTACTTCGGGGCACTTTACAACCCCTAAAACGATGATCCAAACGTTTAGGTAAACTTGATGTAATGAGCCGACATTATTATCCGCAAAAAAAAAAAGATATCAAGTTCTATATAAAATATTAATATTTCAGAGTTTTGAAACATGACCAATCTTGCGTCAAAGTATGAAAAAACGTGAATTTGAGAGCCTTAAAATTGTGTGGAAAAAAATACTACTCTTTTTTTTTTTTGTTGGGTAACTAACATTTTATTAATCACCAAAGGGGATAATTACAAAGCCATAGCAAGCTTAATCACAACTTGCTTTCTAAAAAGCAAAACTCAAAAGTTAATAGTACCTAGCACTAATCGTCTTCAAAATAAAGGGTGTTGCAACTTAGTTCTAGGTCCTAAAGGAGCTCTCATATTACACATCAAAGCAATCTCTTTGGCTATCTGATCCCATTGTCGACTTCTATTCTCAAATGTTCTCTGATTCCTCTCCTCCCATAGAGCATAGGTGTATTCTGCATATAGTATTCGAAACAGTTGGGCATTTTGGGATTTTTCTCTTGCATTAGCCACTGCCCATGTCAAATGGTGTTCCCAAGTAGTAGCAATATGAATTGTTTTGTTGATCCAATTGAGCAGTCTCTTCCATAATGTTTTGGTGAACTCGCAGAACACAAAAAGGTGATCTCTATTCTCCAGTTCCACTCTACATAACTTGCATTTTGTGTCCACCGTCATGTCCCAGCTAGTCAGCCTATCTATAGTAGCAAGCTTGTCCTGTAGTTGCATCCGCATAGCAAAAATAGCTCTTGGTCTGGCATTGTTAGCTATGATCAAGTATTTCCAGTCAACATGAGGTCGGGTGCCCAGCAACTTGAGATAAATCTGTCTTATAGTTAGCTCATTGTTGTCTAGCATTTGAGTCTACCCCAATGTCTCTCTAGCTGCAAATATTTTCTTGATCATCCAAGATGCTTGCTTCGGGACATGAGCATTATACACCTGATCAAACTTAATGTAAAAAGCATGAATCCAACTAATCCACAATTTGTCAGTTTTGTGGGCTAGGTCCCAACACGTTTTGGCAACTGCAGCTCTATTCCACAGCTTGATATTGGTAATATTAAGTCCTCCCACTGACTTAGGCAAACAAGTACTATCCCAGGCTACTAAGGCCCTTTTAGAGATAGTGTTAGTACCAGACCAAGTAAAGCTTCTACAATAGGAGTCAATAAGCTTTAGAACCTTAGAAGGGATAACAAACAGTTGGGACCAGTAAGCTTGAATCCCAAATAGCACAGTCTGGACCAATTGGATTCTCCCAGCATAAGTCAACTTCTTAGCAGTCCAATTAGAAATTCTAGAATGATTTTGTCTATCAGAGGCGTCCACTGTAAGATTGACAATTTTTTTGTGGATAGTGGGATGCCCAAGTATTTGAAAGGCAACTCCCTATATCCAAATCCAAATTGTTGCAAAATATTCTACTTAACAGTGTCAGAAACCCCACCAAAATAGATTGAACTTTTCCCAGAGTTAGCCTGTAGACCAGAAGCTTGAGAGAATTTCTGGAAGCATTTGTGGATAGCAATCACTGAGTGAAGATCACCCCTGGCAAACATGAGAAGATCATCTGCGAAGCATAGGTGGGAAATATTTAGTTTGGCACATTTGGGATGATATTTGAATGCTTTGATCTCCTTAAGTTCCCCAAGGCATCTTCTTAGATACTCCATAGCTATAGCAAACAAATAAGAGGAGATATGACCCCCTTGTCTAAGCCCTTTAGCTGCATCAAGTGGAGTTGTGGTTTCCTCGTTCACCATTATAATGTAATTAACTGTATGTACACATTCTAGCAACCACTGTATGAATTTCCTTGGGAAACATAAGCCTTCCAAGACTTGTTCCAAAAACACCCATTCAACAGAGTCATATGTTTTCTGAAGATCTATTTTAATCATGCACCTTGGTGAGATATGCTTTCTAGTATAGGCTTTGACAAGTTCAGTAGCTAGAATGATATTGTCAGCAATTTTCCTCCCTGGGATGAAACCAGATTGATCTTCATTGATGATAGAATGCATGATATGTTGCATTCGAGAACCTAGGATTTTAGTTATGATCTTGTAGAGGATAGTGCAACATGTGATGGGTCTGTACTCTTTAATATTCAATGAGCTGGCTGTTTTGGGTATAAGAGTAAGCACTGTGCAATTCACTGGCCTATACAGCTTACCAGTTCTGAAGAATTGCCTGACAGCATCTTGAACACCCTTCCCAATAATATTCCAAGATTTCTTGTAAAAATGAGCATTGAAGTCATCAATCCCTGGTGCTTTATCATCCCCAATACTATTTAAAGCTTCAATGATGTCTTCATCCGTTACTTCTCTACACAATTAAACTCCCTGATCATATGTAAGGAGAGGTCCTTTCTTGATGGTGAGTATATCAATAGCTGGTAAGGCTGGAGAACTTGACCCCATTAATGATTTATAAAAAGTTGTCACTTCCTCCTTAATAGCTTCTGGATCAGTAAGTTTTTGTCCAGCCAGTGAAGTAAGTTCAAGTATGAATTTCTTTGAAGTTCTATCTTTGCACATAGCTGAGAAGTACTTGTTATTCGCATCCCCTAGCTTTATCCACCTTGCTCTAGATTTTTGTCTAAGAGCACTTTCCTCAATATTAGACCATTTCTCAATGTCTTGCATCAGTTGTCTCTCTTTGATGAGAAAAGTATCTGTATAATTTCTAGAAAGCTTGTCTTGTATGTTATGAAGTTCCTGCCTAGCCAGATCAAGTTTGGCAGTAGTAGTCTTAAATTCTTCAACTCAGGCTTTAGTCTCCTGAGTTTGTTCCAAATGTTTGCCATCTTCCCTTTAGTACCTTGTTTCTGCCAAACATTTGATACCAGTTAAGGGAATCTACTATGGTCAGCCCATATGTTGAAAAATTTAAATGGAGGCTTGATGGTCCACTTGACATCCTCAAGTTTTAACAACATTGGAGAGTGGTCAGACAAGTTGGGAAGGTCATAATTAGTTGCCACATGTCCCCATTTCATCATCCAGTCCATATTGCCAAAAACTCTATCTATTCGACTGCAAATTCTGTCAGCACCCATTTGTTTATTAGACCAGGTGTAATAGTTCCCCTTCCAAGGTAGTTCACTCAAGTTGAGTGAGTGAACACAATCAGTGAAGTCTTTAATCTCAGCCCCATTCACTAGAGCCCCAAACACTCTATCATTAGGGTGCAAAACAACATTAAAATCCCTAGCAACTATCCAAGGCTTATCAGCGGTCTGCCCAATATCCATCAATTCAGCCCATAAACCTTTCCTGGTATCTAGAGAATTGAAAGCATAAATAGCAGTAAACAGACAAGTAATATGGTCAGAGATCCAGTAACAAGGCAGTGCACTGATTAGGATGTAGCTCTAATGTGAGAAACATTGTAAAAATTTGGATCCCATACTATCCAAATTCTCCCATTAACAGCCTGTTGATAATTCTTTAGCGATCCCCAACCACGAAGTATATTAGCTAATACCTTAGGAGCTTTATGACTCTTGACTCTAGTTTCTAATAATGCAACAAGTTTGGTATGTTTATTCCTCAGAAACAACTTCAACTCTTTCTGTTTATGCCACTTATTTATCCCTCTTACATTCCATATTAACCGGCCCATTAAATGGATTTTGAGGGGCCCCCTTTATCAGGAGGGTGATGCACTTGTCCTCTGTTTCCACTTACTACCACATCAAATCCATTTTTGCTTGGCCAGAACCTTAACTCAGGGAAGTTGGACAAATACTACTCTTTGCGCACTAAATTAGTGCGCAATAGGCAAAACTACAAAATTGCAGTTTGGTCTTATTGCGCACTAATTTAGTGCACAAAGGTTAGTTCGGTCACTTTTTTTTGGGGGGGTATTTTGATACCTTTCATCACATTTTGGGTCATTTAAGTTGCAGACTCCATAAATTGCATTTCTTACTTTTGAAACAACATTAAAAGAATCTAGAACTTATGATTCTCATCCATGATGGACCCAACCAAGGTAAAAGTTGAAAAAGCAACAAAAATGATTCCATATTCCATTCAACAAAATTAATGAGAATCACTTTGTAGAAATATGGAAGTAGAAGCACATTAAAGATGTGGAAGAATGCATGGGCTTCCCCGAAAGAGCGAAGAACTAATTTCTTATGATCAGTTATAATATAATTTGTAGTGGATTATAATACTAAATATTCCGGAAAAAGTAGGATATGACATGCACTTTAGTATCAAGCTAACAAAATTAGCGAACGTGTTTTTAAAAGATATCACCAAAATGTTGTTCTTACACGCTAACCCAAATTTTTGTATCTAACTACTCATTAGAGAATAATTTAGAAATCTAGAGGAACGTATTTTTCACAATTTTTTTTCTTCATAAAAAGCATTTTCTTCCATGTCAAACGCATCCAAGCAAGTTCTTTTTCGCTATATGTAATCATATTTTTCTCATAATATTCTTTTTACCTATTTTGCCATCGTCAATTTTTCTAATTTTCAAATTTATAATAAGACCAATAAATGGTATGTTGATATTTACATGTTTAATTTATCGTTTAAGGGAAAGAGGAATAGATTCTCAATTTATTAGTAAAGAGTATTTGAGATTAATTATTAGCTATAAATAAAAGAACTGGGGGATCCCCCACGAATATGATCGTAATAAATAAATAAATAATGGAGGATATTAAAAGGAAATTAATGAAAAAAATATACGTAAAAACTTTAGAATAAAGAGCATTTAGAGAGTTGTCCCATCTTGCTTTAATTAAAAAAGGTTAAAGGGTTCTCACATTCCGTCTCCACTCGGCTAGTTGCCAATCTGCCATCATTACTTTACTATTGAATAGAAAATGTTATTGACTTCTTGTTATAAGATACCAAAACTAAAACAAAAGCAACTACTTAAGAGCAAAAGGAAAGGAATAATTTGAACTCAACAGAATTACAGAATTTGTGAAGACAATTAATGACTTGATACATAACTAGTGAGCGCAGTCGAGTAAAACATTATTGAAATGATCAATAGGCCAATTATGAATTCAAATTATATATATTAAGAAAACACTTGTAAACAACATACAATTAAGATGATTCAAGGAGTGTTAAAATTCTACAACTCTACTTTAGTAATTGAAAAGCTGAGCATTTGTTTCTTTTGATAAGTGAAAAGCTTAACATAGTTCCAACAGATGCATAACATATTGACTTACAATTAGGAAAAGACTGATTTACAATTAGGAAAAGAACATGTGTTTGTTTAAGAAAACATATTCCAAATATGAATCTATGAATTTCAAGGACTCCACAAGCTTGTTTGCAGAAATCTGTTTGAAGACATCTTTCAGTCACTTCCCGCAAAACAGAAGATTATTCTTTTAAGCATATTTTTTATTATGTATTACTCATATATTGACATTCTAAATCCCTTATTGGGAATGCTCTTCGTCTAAATAAATTTTTAGGAGTAATAGTACATTATAATCAACTGATATTGCAAAAGTCCAGCCAACTATCCAAATTCAATGAAATAATTAATGTCAATCACTAACAAATATTAATAAATAGAAAATAATGTATTCTTTTTTAGAATATCACTCCTAAAAGCTAAAAAGTGAAGAAACATTCCATTCATAAAAAAACTAAATCGATTACTTTTAAGTTTTTTATCCGCCTTGATTTCTTCGAATTTTTCGTTGGCTGTCGCTCCGTAAACATCACCATCCTTCATAATTTCTTTTATTATACGCTTTTCATCGGTCCTTATTCACAATTTTAAAACGTGTCTTCTTGAGTCTCTCTTAACTTCTGATCCTAGATTATTAAATATAATATACATGTCCAAAAATAAAAAGGACAAACTCAATTCTTTGAATTAATTATATAGACATAAATGAAAGAACCCCATAAGGTAGTATCATAACTTACACATTTAAATTTTGGGGGTTATAGCGATAAAATGCATGAAAATTATGAGTAATATTAAATATAAAAATTTTGGAGATGAAAGAAAAAAGAGTTATGGAAAATATTAAGTGTAGTAATTATGGAGAGAAGTGTGTATGTTATATTATGAAGGTAAATATTTTAAAATAAAACAAATGAAAATATATATAGAGAAAAGTAAAAAATAAAAAAAGGAAGAAAAAGATATGACTTAAGAGAGACAGAGAGATGCTTATATATATAATTTCATAAGTAACATAGATATGTATCGAAGCTTTATTCACGTAATTTGTTACATGATATATATTATAGGTTACCGATGCCACCTATGTTGCCTTATGTTTACGTAACATAAGGAAAGAGAATATATGAAATAGGAAATAAAATATATTTAGTCCGTAAAAAATATATAGGAAATTGGTTTCAGAGTTCCGCTAAACCTTTTTTTGTTGTGGCTTTTAAACAACTGATGTATTCTTCGCTTTGATTTTTCATTCTAAGTAGTTTCTCGTCACGTGAGTTGCACGTGTATGTCAAATCATGTATGTAATACATAGCTTTATAAAATAGTATTATTAATGTTTGAGTAAATAATTATACCTGAAAGAAAAAAAAGTACAAATCGTCTGAACCTATGAAGATGAACAATCAATGTTTAAGATACATGTGATTATTTTAAGTGTATCTCAGCTTATACTTTTTTAATAGAGAATATTCCCAGTATCTATTCCTTTCATCTGTTTCGATTCTCTGTCATGACCAAAATTCTTGTTATTCGAGTTTATATTCCTACTGAAAGTGTAACAAAAAGTTGGTGCTTTATTTATCGTCATTGCAAAACATAAAAAGACAAGAAATTGCCTTTAAACAAATTTGAACAGATAAACACCAATCTTTACAAATAGATAATCAATTTATATTATAACGAATAGTAACTCCATTACGAATAAAACCTATCCATGCATAGAATGTTTTTTTTTCCCACTCGGTGTCCGGTATTCGCATTAGAGCCCGACTAAATCCGGATTCGCCCTGAGAGTACATTGTTAGGCGGGGGGGGGGGGGGGGGATAAATCGGTTCCGAATCAAGGGGACTTGAATCCGAGACCTCTGATTAAGGATGAAGAAGTAACTTATAACTCCACCACAACCCTCGTTGGACATACACAAAATGTTGAAAAAGGATCAAAGTTTGTTTAAAAGAAATTTTGCTTGACATCTCATGAAAAACTGATCCACCACCCATATGCACACACAAAACAAATAAATATTTTACTAATTTTAATTATTTTCAATTTTTTGTCTATTCAATAATTATCTCATAATTAAATAATCTCTTTTATTAACAAATAATTGGCAAAATATAGTTTAATGGAATAATAAAATCACTTTTTAAATTAAACATACCGATCAACTATAATTAAATCCCCAATTAGGTGTATAAATCATTTAAACATATCTTGGATAGAAATTAACTCAGTCGTATTCTCGAGTTTGCATGCTTCATTTTCTATTATTGCATCCTTAGTATTAAAAATTTTCCAAAGTCTATCTCTACATAATTATAACTTTTAACTTCAAAAGAATTCTGTTGCAAGACTATCCTATGTCTGTGTTTCAGAATTCCACTTTCGTTGAAAAACTATTATAAAGATGCGTACACAATTGATGAAGAACACCATATAAAGATGTTATCGAAGTATTAGAGCAAGGTCTTATATTTATTTTAGCTGGTATTTAGAATTGCTTTTATATCCTATAATAATCTAAAGAACTTCATTCCAAATATTATATGCCACAGGGTAACGGCCAGCAAACTCTCTCCCCCCCCCCCCCCCCCCCCCCCTTTTTTTCCATTAAAATTGAAGAGATGCGTTACATTTATATCCAAAGGTTGAAGAACTTCCCTTATTTTTGCTGCCTCAACTTTCGCAAACAGAACCATCTTTGCTTTTTATAGTTTTTAACTAGAAAAATAATTACATGGCTTATATATGTGTGTGTCCAGCTTTCGCATTCTGTGGGTCCATTAGAATAACATCTAAATTTTTATCTATTCAAATGTTATATTGCTTAGAATTGTCAAATACAACGAAAAAGAAGCATTAAAAACCAAAAGGAAAAAAGCCTTGCATAATATATAGATAGACACTTTCGCTTGGTCTCAACTGACAATTAAGTATTCCAACTTTTAGAATGCACATCTAAACCTCAACTCGTCCTTATTGTGTCTCATGGACTCGATGCAGACATGACGCATAAATTTTAAAGGTGTCTAGACGATCATTTTGTAAGTTGGAGTGTTCAACTGACACGGTGAATATGAGTTGAGATGTCTAGATGTGCATTTTCAAAGTTAGAGTGTTTAATTGCTAGTTGAGGTCAAATAAAGATGTTTATCTACCTCATTACCTGTTACTAATTTCTCAACTTGTTCATCGGCCATTCCCCTGCATCAAATGCAAACTCGACCTAAGTCTGGTATTTCTAAGCCAAAGAAACAATTTTCTTTGAGTGCTGATATCCATGAACAAGAACCTTCAAGCTTTTCTCAAGCTGTGAAAAATCCAAAGTGGCATCAAGCAATTGCAGATGAATTTAATGCTCTTTTGGAAAATAAAACTCGGCTCCTTGTTTCTTTTATCCCTAACATGAATTTAGTCCGTTGTAAATGGGTCTATCGCATAAAATATAATTCAGATGAGTCTATTGAGTGATACAAGGCACGTCTTCTAGCACAAGGTTTCCATCAGAATCCTAGCATCGATTATCATGAGATGTGTAGCCCTGTTATTCATGCAACAACTGTGAGAATTGTTCTTTCCCTTGCTGTCTCTTTATCTTGGCAAATTCGTCAGTTGGATGTTAAAAATGCATTTTTGCACGGGGTTCTTATTGAGGAGGTCTACATGAAGCAGCCTCCAAGTTTTATTCATCCCGACTATCCTACTCATGTTTGCAAGCTAACCAAACCCATCTATGGGTTAAAACGAGCTCCTAGGGCTTGGTTTCATCGCTTCAGTGCATTTCTTATTTCTCATGAGTTTATTTGCCGCAAATCTGATAGTTCGCATTCTGTTGCTTATTAGAATAGAAAATCTAATTTTTTTCTCTTCAATTTCTATGTGGCTTAGAATTGTCAAATACAATGAAAACTCAGTGACAACAAAAAAGAAGGAAAAAAAGATAAAGATGTAACATAATTCTCTATTGAATCTGATAAAATACATATAAATTGAAGAATATAATTAGATCTCACAATGTACTACAATTTTGGTCCAAGCCTGTTGAAACTTCATGAAAATATTTGCACCCGGTGACGATAACATGGAAAAAAAAATCTTTCAAACTGTTTGAACCCATTGGCTTTACATCTATTGTATTTCCGACATCGTTATTCTTTGGAACATAACAAATTGTATTCATGACGTGCCCAATCTAAACACTTATGTTTAGTTTTGTGAATCAATCGATCGGAATTTGCAAATACTAAAATTTATTACTCCGTATTTGAAATACTGGTAAAATATTGAGAAACATATTTCAGAAGTATTTCCAAATAAGGATTTTCACTAAGAAAATTTTACCAACATTTTTCTCATGTGAAATTTTGTTGTGTCATAAGTAAGTGCATGCAATATCCAAATACATTTTTACATCTTCAATATAAAGATACTCTTTTCTTTCACCTTCAACCAAATATTGGCCTAATTGCTAATACATTATTAGATTTAAAAATTAATCGGGTTAAAAATAACTTAGGGAGTTTTTTATGCCATAAACTCCTTCCATCCCAATTTATATGAAGGTTGATCAGTTTGGGGAGTCAAACAACTCTTTCTTTGACTATAATTTTCTCCAACTCTTTTCATATATTGTGAATTATTAATTATGTAGATTTATAGTATTTTTTACATAGTTTCCAAATATGTAAATTTTATTATAAAATATTAGAAGAATCTATGTTTAAATTGAGTCAAATAAAAAACTGTTTGACTCCCCAAACTGATCAACCTTCATGTAAATTGGGACGGGGGAGTAATGTTTAACGTTCTGTAGAATAAAAAACACTCAATGTTACAAAAAAAAAAAAAAAAAACTCTAATAAACATATAAGAGCAGATTATATATTGTATAGCTATATGTCACCCTAGCTAATTAGAAGGGAAATGAGCATCTCTGCTCTTAAAGGTAATTTTTTTGTCATTATTGGATAAATCATTGTTATTTGTGATATACAGAAGCACGACATGAAATAAAACTTACATGGCCAAATTATTCATCTTTTCTTCTTTAAGTAGATGAAGTTGAGTCCCAAAAATCAAATACGATTAATTGTTGCTTTTCTCTTGGTATCCTACAGACTTGAATTCGTGGGAATTCATTCTCCAATAATTGTGCTAAGTAGTTTGAAGAGAAAAGACACCACCTTAATTTGAATTGACACCAGGAAGTAAATGGGAAAAAATTGAACCGAAGGGTTGTGAGTTGTGACTATTGAGTAGGCGTCAGTTTTTAAATTTAGAAATAGAATATTTAGTTTAATAGAAGGGTATTTAAGTAATTTGACTTTTAAGTTCAGGGGTTCATGCTTTTAATATAGTATAGATATAGATATCGCTAAAAATATATTGGAAATTGGTTTTAGAGTTCCCCTATACCTTTTTTTGTTGTGGCTTTTAAGCAACTAATGTATTCTTCGTTTTGATTTTTCATTCTAATGACGCCCCCTCGCCCAATCTACTCCTCCATATTTATACTACAAAAGTCTAAAAATCTGCTTCTTTCCCTAATATTTACTTTTACCATTTCAAAACATCAACACTTTTGACAACTGAGAGAAAGACTACACAGTAAATCAATAGAAAGAAGGAAAAGAATAGATCAGTTGCAACGACAGAAAGTGTGAAACTAAAATAAAAATGAGACTCACCAAATTTTTGTGTGAAATCTCAATTTCTAACATTTTCTTGCGGTCCGGCTCTTTCACGAACTCCGTGCATAGCAGTTCTTTGTTTTCATATTTGACGAGGGAGGCAAAGACTCACAATCAACGCAATACCAAATCTACCACAGAAATAATTTGCAAAAATTTTAAGTTTGTGAGATGTGAATATGGAGAAAAGATAAAAATGTAGGATAAATAGGTTTGAAGGTGATCATTTATAGGTATGATGCTTATATTAATTTGTAACTGATGTAAAATTGAAGAGGTAAAATAATAATTGTAATAAAGATTTAATTTGCCAATAAGCTATCTTTTCCGTTAATAACGTTTAAGTTACTAAGCCTTATCTCTGTGCTCCAAATTCTTAAGCCTTTATTAGTGTATATTAATATACTCCTTTTTTAATACCATAATTCAATGGGCACTTAAATACAGAAAATAGAAGGGAAAGTCAGCTTACTTCTTTTGCATATTAGGAACAAAAAAGCAAGGAAAATGAAGAAAAAATGTCAAAAAAAAGGAGAAAGGATAAATAGGAATGGTGGCCAGAGAAAGGTGTCACATCATCTTGTCTATGCCTAGCTTTATATTATATATATTTATATATATATATATATATATATATAGACAGATTATATTACAGGTAATTACAGCAACATGCAATTCTTGTTTGCTGATGTTAAAAGAGTTGAAGATGAGAAACTCCCCTAGTCACCTGCATTTGTAAAACGAATATATTACAAATAAGTTTTAGCGGTTCGGTAAGAATTGTCAATAATTGAACAAGATAAGCAAAATAAAGATAGTACAAAACTTGGTAGTCCGGCATGACTTAGATGGATAAATTAATGAAGATAGTACAAAATTTTAATAGTTCAAAAAGACTTGTAAGCAATTGAATGTCACACGTAAGTCGTACCAGTTCAACAAGATTTGTGAACAATTTAAAGATAGGTATAAGGTAGCTAGAATGAATATTGTACTAAAGTCATGTCCCATTAACATAACTCGTGTATAATGCAGGTCTTGCGAATCCGACAAGATAGTTAGAACGAAAATTTGTGAAAGGATAATTTTCCATTCTTGAGAGTGTATAGTGCCGATACTACTTTTTTTCCCGCATATTTCCGTAAACGAGGGGAAAATATTAAATAGCAGTTTTAAATGATTCTGTTTGTGCAAATTTCCCCAACTATAAGTGTGATAATTAGATATTGTGTCGCTGTATGTGGTTGGTGGGTTAGTAAGACGGTGAATGCAGACTTGGCTCAACTTATATTAACCACACTTTAAACTGTCTTCTCAAATATGACATAATTGTATTCTAGAGTGATAAATAAGGGTGTAATAGATGTTCCATTGATGCCGTTAAACCTGTTAACCGGTTCGGGTTAACCGGTAACCGGACCGGCTAAACCGGAACCGGAACCGGTTAACCGATTCCGGTTAACCGTGTAATAGTTTACCGGTCCGGTTCCGATATTTTGGAAACCGGAACCGGACCGGTTAAACCGGTTTAACCGGTGAAAATTAAAAAAAAAAAAAAAAAAAAAAAAGGAAAGAGCTGTTGGGCCGCCGTGTCCGTTAATGGACCGTTGGCAACGGTCCATTTGCAAAAATGGCCGTTGCCAAACGGTCAGTTTTTTAATTTTTAGCCCTCAATTTTTTTTTTTTAACACTTTAACCCATTCCCACCCCTATATAACCCTTCTTCATTTTCATTTTAATTCACATCAATTCACTCTTCTTCATCTTTCTCTCAAATCTCAATCTCTCAATTATAGTTACTTTGCAATAATTAGCCACAAAGTCTTATTATAGTTTCAACTTTCAATTATTAATTTTGCAATTATAATATTGTTGGTGGAGTTGGTGATTTTGCAACAATCCGAAGTAGCTTTGGTGGATTTGCAATTCTAGCCGCCTTCACTTTGTTGGAAATTAATCCGGCAATTTGGTACCTTCGTTCCAACTCTATCTTTATTTTTCGCAATTTAATTCTAGCAATTTATTTTTCGCATTAATTTACGCAATTTAATTTATTGTAATTTATTTTCTTGTGATTTATTTGTGATTTAAATTAATTCTATTTAATAATGTCAAAGAGATTAAGACGTGGTGCCGGTAGTAGTAGTCGTATTGTTAGGGGTGCGCTTAATGAGGAAACATTTGTGGAAGAAACACCTAATTTAGGTATTGATGTTGGTGGAAATAATCCACTTTTAGGTCATGAGGCAATGCAACAACATTTTACCGACACTTTTGATGAAGACTTAGATGATGATGATGAAACACAACCCCCCGAAAATTCCATAGGAGATACATGTCCTGCACAATCACATACACAAGACAAACCGCCTAGAACTCGTAAGCCAACAGCTAAAGTTTGGAAATTTATGACTAAGAATAGGGAAAACCAATCAGCTACATGTAACATATGTAGACAAGTATTTAGTTTTAAGCAAGAAACTGGTAAGGATGGTGGAACGGGTACACTAAATGCTCATATGAGAACCAAACATATGGATATTTGGGGAGAGCAAACAGGTTCAAATGTGGGGGGGATTCAAATGACGATAGACCCACGAACCGGTAGAAATTTTAAGTATGACAAGAAAAAAGAACGCGTAGAAATAGCTAAAATGGTAGCTTATGATTGTTTACCATTTTCCTTTCCCTCGGGTTTGGGGTTTGTTACTTACATTCAACGTTGTTATAATCCGTTATTTGAGGGTATTCCTAGAAGTACTTGTAGAGCCGATGTTATAGATTTGTTTAAAAAATATAGATTTTATTTGCGCCATGTATTTAATTCTTTAAATTGTAATGTTTGTCGTACCGCTGATTTGGGTCTTAGTATTAACCATTTAGATTTTTTTGCTATTACATGTCATTGGGTTGATGACAACTGGGTTATGCAAAAAATAATTATAGCTTTTTTATATGACGAAGGAAAAGGTCGTCACGATGGAAAATTTTTAGCCGATTCAATGTCTACTATTATGAGATTTTTTAACATTTATAGAAAAACACTTTGTATTGCTTTAGATAATGCTTCTACTAATACAAAGGCGATAGGTCTTATAAAAAGAGAACTAAACCCTCCGCTAAGAAATATTTTTCATGTAAGATGTAGTTTTCACATTTTAAATTTAATTGTTAAAGATGGTCTTGCGCATTTTGATGATTCTGTTCAAAAAGTTAGAGATGCAGTTGCGTTTCTTTTTTGTAATACTAATAGGGGAAGAATTAGAGATTTTAAGAATGCTTGTGTGGAAAATAACCTTAGACCTAAGAAAATTCAAGTAGAAATTGAGACTAGGTGGAACTACACTTACATTATGCTACAACAAACATATGAGTATAGGATTCCCATACAACAAGTTCACAACAAATATAATACTGATAGTGATGATTGGTTAAATTATGCGCATTGGGAAGATGTTAAAGAATGTGTTGACCTCTTAGAAATTTTTTATAATGCAACTCTTGTTTTTTCTAGACAATTCTATCCCACGGTAACCGGAATTTTAGCCTACTTAGCGGAAATAGCTAGAGTTTTACAAGAGTATAAATATAAACCCGATTATCAAGTGGCTATTTTTGAAATGACAATCAAATTTAAGAAGTATTTTTTTCCCATCCCAACTTTATTTATATTGGGTTCCCTTTTAAATCCTTGTTTAAAACTGTCTTTTACTAAAAATTTGGTTAGTCAAATTTATACATTTTTAGAAATTGAAGAGGGAGTTCAACCATCTTTAGCTGAAGCCGATCTCGCTATTGATGATGAGTTTAGAAGAGTTTTTACTTATTATTCTAGTTTGGAAGAACGTGCTACACCCGTTGCTCCACGCCTTACTACTTCTCAGAGTAGCAAAAAGGGCTTGTCGGGTTTAAAAGTTTTACATTCACAGCCAACTTCTTCTTCTACTGCAAACTTTGATGAATATAACTTTTATTTGATGCAGCCAAATGTGGATATCAACCAACAAGATGATTTGGACGTCTTAGCATGGTGGAAGAAGTATAAGGCAAGCTATCCGGTACTTTTAAGAATGACTCGAGATATCCTTACGGCTCAAGTATCAACCGTGGCTTCGGAGAGCGCATTTAGCCAAGGAAGACAGAAAATTGGAGACCATAGACATTCATTATCCGGCTTTAGCTTGCAAGTACTAGTGTGCATTTGCGATTGGATTAGATCGGAGCGACGCAACCAAAACTTACAAGCGGAGGAAGGCGAAGAGGAAGAAATTGAAGATTTGATAGCTAGTGGACCGGACCAAATGGAAGACTTTGAAGATATTTCCATGACTGAATATGATGTGGGGGAAATTAACAAAATGGTTCAAAATTGGTGATTTTATTATTCTACTATTTTTGTACAACTCATGTATTATTTGCAAGTTAAAAAAAAATACAACTTGCAAATAAATGTTATCCAAGAATGAATAAAATATATGGCACATTGAGCTTTCTTCTATTTACTTTTGTTCATATTTTTACTTTTATTAAGTTAGGAATATACCTAAAATATACTAAAGTATATATAGTAAGTATATATAGTATATAAATATATATAGTATATATATTAAGTATATATAGTATATAGTATATAGTATATAGTATATAAGTATATATAGTATATAAATATATATACTATATATATACTATATAAGTTATATAGTATACTTAAACATATATAAGTATATATAGTATATAAGTATATAAGTATATATAGTATATATAGTATATAAATATATATAGTATATATATTAAGTATATATAGTATATAGTATATAAGTATATATAGTATATAAGTAAGTATATATAGTATATAGTACATGTATATATAAGTATATAAGTATATATATAGTATATAAATATATATAGTAAGTATATATAGTATATATAGTATATAAATATATATAGTATATATATTAAGTATATATAGTATATAGTATATAAGTATATATAGTATATATAGTATATATATTAAGTTATACATATATATAAGTATATATAGTATATAAGTATATATAGTATATAAATATATATAGTATATATATTAAGTATATATAGTATATAAGCATATCAGTTATACATATATATAAGTATATTAAGTTATACATATATATGTATACGAAAAGCACTATTCTGTATTGCTGACTTGCTATTAGCCTGTTAGTCAGTAAATATTTAAACTTTAATTATAAAGTTGTATAACATATGTAAATATACCTACAATATACTAATAAATACTATAATATATATATATATATATATATATATAATACAAAAAACAAAAAAAAGTTTTAACTACTTAAAACCGGACCGGTTCCGGTTTGGAGTTTCAAACCGGTAAACCGGAACCGGTTAAACCGGAACCAGTTAACCGGTTCCCTAACCGGTTACCGGTCCGGTTCCGGTTGGAACCGGTTGCCAGGTTTAGATGCCGTCATCTTGATGGAGAGATATAAAATGGAAGTCCTAATCCATCTATATCCAGCGTGATTTTAACATGTATGTCAATTAGCATGTTCGATATAGAGATTTATTATGTTAAATATCTGCTCTATTGATATTACTGAGAGTCTAAGACATTGAAGCTAATTATTATGTATACATGCATGCAGGAAATTGATAATGATTCTCAGAATTGTTTACCCATAAATTTGTGACTTAAAATAACAATTGAATTTATATTTAGAGGTCAAGGGACGCAGATTATAATGATCGAATAGTAACTTTTTTGAACTAATAACTTGATTGTAAAGATAATAAAACAAGTAAATAATAAGTAATGAACTGCATAGCAATAAAGCAAAAGAGGAAGAAAGATCTTATTCAATTGTCTCCAGCAGAATTGTCAGGCAGTGTGACTGAAAAAATAAGTGCTTGCCTGCTTGTTATAGAGTATGAGCTCATGAAGTAAAGATGATGAAAATCAGATGGGTTGCAAGTGAGGGAGAGGGGTATATTTATAGTCTAATCCAAAGTAACGTTTTCTGTAAGTTCAACTTCCCATAATGACCATCATCTGCACGTTGAATCCGTTGGGTACGTGGATATGTAACTGGGTCTGGAGTGAACTGGAATCATGTCCAAAAAAATATTACCCGGACACAACCTCGAACTCTGAATGGAACAATCTTTGCTGAGCTAGATCTGACTAAACTCGATCTGCGATGTGTCATCTCTCGAATCATTCAAATGTCGATTCTGTATTTTGACTAGTACAACAATATGCCATATGTAATCCATGGACTCATCAAGCTACTGTAATAAATTGGCCAAACCCATCGATAGACATCTGTGGTCGTCCAGTTCTTTCACTTGAGCACCTAAAGTGGACATTGTTTCATTTAGACACCTAAGGTGGGCAATACCTGTTCCAGTTAGACAATTTTTGCACCGTTGGCATGTCGCGTGTTATCAGTAAAAAAAAAAACGCGCGTGTAACCTTTTTTTTAATCCTATGTGGCAGCTAACGGTATTATTACTTCCCCATTTATACATATCATCTTCTCCACTTCAAAATAAAATCCAATTTAGCCCTAATTTTAGCCCCTTTTCACGATCAATTTTTCCCCTCAAATTCAAGCTAATATTTTCTGCTTCATCTCGTTCGTTCCATTGCTGTTACTATTATGTCGAGCTTATCCGACTCTTTCATGGAGTTTTTTGATGAACATGCCCGATATTGTAGATGTGGTAATGAAGCATTATTGAAGACTTCTTGGACCCAATTAAACCCAGGTCGCAGATTTTTATGTTGTAAAATATCAAAGGTAAACTAATATCTTCATTCATTCCTTATTTAATTATTTATTAGATGATTAATTGTTGGGTTGAAAATTGGTTTTGTAGAAAATGGGTGGTTGTGATTATTTCTTTTGGATTGAAGATAGGCACCCTGCGCAAGCAAATAGGGCGATGTGGGGTTTGTTGAAGAAAGTGAAGGCTTTTGAGGAGAAAAGAATTCGAGCAAGAAATATGCTCATTGTTGCTGCCATTGTTGCTGGTTTTGTGATGCTCGGGATATGGAAAATCAAGCCAAATTGTTAGATGGAGCAGTACAATATGTGCTCCTTAAGTACTTGCCTTTTGCTAAGTTGTGTAGTTGTAATATTGTTAGGATTGTCGGAATGTAATTTGGTTACTGCATTGTTGTGACAATTTTGTATTTTGGCATGGCTGAACTTTGGCCAACAGTCACTCATGTAAACCAGCATTTTGAATGAAATGAAAATGAAATGTTGTTTTGTCTATACTGTATTTGCCAACAATGCTCTGTTTTGAGCTCACACAATTGCATAAAAACCTGGCCTGCTCTGTTTTGTATTTGCCAACAATGCTCTGTTTATGCTACATATTATTGCCAACAACATGTAGGTCAATGTTATTCAACACCAACAACAACTATAATTACATTAGCATAACTGTTTAAACACCAACAACAGGTATATAATGGGCACAAAGTAACCCCAAATAGTAGCTAATATATTAACATGCTCAAGAATGAGCTCAAAGTTAGCATACAAGTAGCCAAAAGCAAACATTAAAATACTGCAAATTGTTTACTGCTACATACAAGTAGCAGATTGCCAAAATAACCATCCAAAAAGAGAAATTGTTTGGTGCCATATTACATTGCCAATTAAGTACTACATCCTATCCTAATACTGCCAATTCTTCTTGTTCTTGTTCTTGTTTGCCATCTGCCTTAATTGGGGGCCAGTGATAGCTTCTTTGTTTTTCCATCTCAATCCTCTAGCTTTATAACCAAGGTCTATGCCTATTGGACTTGCATCCTTGTAAGCTGAACCAATTTCTAGAATCCTTTGGCTTGATGTTCCTGGCTGCATTTTAGCAGAAAAATGAAGCATAATCAGTTTTGTTACATGTAGTTGTGTTTTAGAGACCAAAGTTAGAATTGACTTACATTTAGTATTTGAGTTCCACTTGTACTTGTGTATATGCCAAATCCAACATCAGCTGCCCTCTTGTGTCCCCTAGTTGCAGGTTCCTCTCCAGTTGCAACCTTGGCTCTCTTCGGTCCAACAACTTGTCTTCTTCTAGGAGGTAGTTGACTTGTTATTCCTCTTGTAATAGGAATACTTGTATCTGTAGGTGGGGCTGGCTAGCTTGAGCTTCTAACTCTTTTTGATTGATTCACCCTCCTAACTCTAGTTGTATCATCACAAACTACTGCTGAAGGTGTAGGCTGGCTTAAGCTTGTAGGTGCAGTTTGGCTAGGTGCTTCTGCAGGGTGTTGTAAACTTTGGCTAGCTGCTTCTGCACCTGGCACAACCTGCATATTTAAAGGCAGTAACCAACTTAAAAACCCAAAATACATGATAAACAAGTTAACCAACTCAAAGAAAACTATTTTACCTTGCAATATTTCTTGTTATGTCCTTGTTGATGACACTTTGAACAAGTTATTTTCCCCCTTTTCTGGACACCTTTCCATACCTCATCTTTTTTGGTTTATCTTTGCCTTTTGTTCTTTTCTTCTTCGGCCTGCCAGGCATTGGTTTAGGTGCAGGAGGCTCAATCTTTGGATTGTTTGTTTCAGGCCACATCTTCATATTTGGAATTGGTTGGATGAAATGACTATATGCCTTTAAGAATGTATCCTTCCTATACCAATGCTCCACAAAGTGTTCAGGCTCTAGTTCTATGTGGTAGTATGCACAAACAGCATGCTGGCATGGAATTTCTCTCAGTTGCCAAGTTCTATAACTACAACTCTTAGTACTCATGTTAACTGTATGCCTATACTCACCCTCTCCAATCTCAAATCCAACATCAGCATTCCAAAGAACCTTGCAGCCCCTAGCCATTTCCTTATTATCCTTTAAGGTAAGTCTAGCCATAGGTGAAATCTCAGATATCCAAGTGTTGGCAAACTTAATCATATCACATTGTCTAGTCATTATCTTTCTCCTAATTTCCTCCAACATGGTTATAATTGATTTGTGTCTACAAGACAAGATCCATGGATTGAAGGTCTTACACATGTTATTCTCAACAACATCACACTTAGAATGCTCTTTAAAGTATGCCTCACCCATGATTTTTCTGGATAATGCAATAAATCAGCACAAATATCATTACCAAGTTTGCTCATTTTATCAAGCTCTGACCTGAATTTCACTTCAAAACTGGCCTTAGAACATCTCCAAAATTGTTTTCTTCTCTCTTCACCCTTTCATTCTTGATGCCAATTGGACCAGATGTGTCTTGCACATCTCCTATGCTCAGCATTGGGTAACAATTCTTCTACAGAAGCATGAAAACCCTTCAAAGAAAAGAAGTTATTAAAGAAACACTCAACAGTAAGAAATTAAACAAGTTACTATGTACATTACCTTTTGCATGTCTGCCATCACAGTAAGACTATCTCCAGTACCCAACTGCAGATCATCTTTCAAGTAATTAATGAAAAAACTCCAACTATGCTTAGTCTCTGAGTCAACAACTGCCCAGGCTATAGGAAACATCTGATTGTTTCCATTCTTGCCAACTGCTACTAGCAGTTCACCTTTATAAGCACCCTTTAGAAAACACCCATCAAAACCTATTATTCTCCTACAACCTTCCATACACCCCTTCTTCAATGCATCCAAGCAGACATAGAAGTACACAAACAAATTCTTCCCTGGACAACTTTCTCTGTCCATCCTTACCCAAACAGAACTACCAGGATTTGTCTGTTTTATCATATCAACATAGTCACACAATCTTGCAAACTCTAAATTCCAATCACCCATAGATTCTCTTAGTATCTGCATTTTAGCTCTGTAGCAAATTTTCCTACCAACATAAAGTCCTAACTTATCCCTGCACATGTCTTGTATTTCCCATATTCTCAAAGATGGCTGCTTAATTATTTCATCCTTAAATCTAGCAGCAAGCCATTTAGTGTTGCACCTTTTGTTCTTGTTAGAAGTTGTACACTTGTGTACAGGATGGTAGTTCTTAATCATAAAGTCACCCGAATCTCTATCTGTTGCAGCATAACACAACCACTTGCATTGTTTGTTACCCTTAAACTGAGCTCTTACTTTACCAGGTTGATTAGGCCTTAACTTAAGACTAACTTTGTATTCTATTGCATAATCAGCCAATGCTTTCCTAAATACTTTTTCATTTTCAAAAACCATACCAAGTTCAAAAATAGCAACTACACAAGCTGGATCATACCTGACCTTTGTGCTCTTCCTTCTTGCTGGTAGATCAACACCCCTTACAGCATCAGCATCTAACTCATCATCACTGTCATCACTACCACAATCTGAACTGTCAATATAATCCTCATCTCCACCTAATCTTCCCACATACCTAGCAGACTTATTTCTACCAATATCTTCATAGCCTTTATCAACACCAGCTTCACCTAATGGTATTTCCTCTGTGTTAGTTTTTCTTCTTCTAGGATTGGGTTCCTTTTACTCCTCTTTTCAGCTCTAAGGTTTCTTAATTCTTCATTAACGTCTGAATCATCAAGATCTGGAAAATCTAAATCAGAACTACTAGCAACATCTGATTGATCCCCATTTGTTGCAGCCCCTTTCAAAATTGTTTCACCATCATTCAGATCTGTTTCAGCACCATTCAGATTTGTTTCACCCTCATTTGGATCTATTTCACCCCTATTTGGATCTGTTTCACCCACATTTGGAATTGGAAATGTTTCAGCCTCCTTTGGAGGTGTTTCAGCCTCCTTTGGAAATGTTTCAGCCCCATCTGGAACATTTACATCAGTATTTATACCCCTCTCACCCACATGTGTTGCCCTAGCTTCATCAGTGCCACATGGGTCATTAATACAGTCATCACCCTCTGGCCCTACCAACAAACCAATTGGTTGTGGCAACTCCTCCACCCCATCAATGCCATGGACCACAAACATATCAAACTCATCACCATGTTTTAAGTCATTCACAAGCCCTAGTAATTGTCTATCAGAAGTAAGCTGAACAAAGGCACTATCATCAACCTTTTTGCAGTAGAATCCAAGGACATTTGTGTACCCAAGATCTTTAGTGTATGCTTCCAACTCAACAAGACTAAAATGGTCTTTATCGATAGCAGCACCAAAGACCTCTAATTCCCCTTTATACGTGGGACCCACTACAGGGTCTTCCAAACTGTACCCCCATGGTGAAAACAAGTAAGAATATAGTCATCCATTATATTCCCCAACACCCCCACAACACACAAGCAACAAGGAAATACCCAAAAAAATCCGAACTTTAACAGTGAAATTCCCAAATAAACCCTAGTAAACAAATAAAGTGATAACAACCAGTTTCGTACCAAAACACCCTAATTTAAACACAATATAGCATACAAACACGAGAAAAGTTCAGTAGAACCTTAAATTTATCCAATGTCGCAAATGAAGTTGAAACGAACAAAGTCCAAAGGGTCGATTTCCAGACTAAAACCTGCAAATAAATGAAAATAATACCTTATGAGTGATCATTAACTAAGAATTAAGTGAAAATGGAGAAGATATTGAACGAAATCGACGAAAATTTTACCTCGGTTTTCGTGGCAAATCGCCTGATCATTTGCACCTGAAGTGTGTATATGGAAATGGGGGATTTTGAGCCCTAATTTTGGTCTTTAGTTCATTTGCCCGCGTGAGCAATGATTGTTGACACCCAATTTTGTCTCGTCTTCCCCCAAAATATTTATTTACGCTTCTGATATTTTGGCAACTTTAAAATAATTATCTATATTTTACTATAATCAGCCTCTTATTAAAACCGGCGTTTTCGTTCGCTAGCTGTCATTGTTTTGTTACTGCTACCATTATTATTGTTATTATTTTATTATTACCAGTATTATAATAATCCGCATTTTTTATCATTTCAGCATTTTACCATCTTATGCACACGCATCGCACTTATTTTCGCACCATTAAATAATAGTATTTATTTACTGTCGACTTTGAAAAAAATATTATTGCACGACCATTATGACGTCATATAATTCTATTTTTATCTGAGTATTAATAAATACATACTTTTATGTTAGGTAATATTTTAACACACGTTAGCATATAGTTAGTTAAAACGGGTCTTTCATTTAAATTTAGAAGTCCATAATCAATCCCAAATTACTTGGGTTAAAACCCATTTTATACAAGATCAGCCCACATTTTTATTCAATTACCAGCCCAAGAGAAAAAAAAATTGACCCAGCCCATACCCATTCCCATCCGACCCGACCCACTCGTCCAAACAAAAGGAAAGAGTAGGGTTTCTACTCTTTTTCATCAGACGCCGCAACCCCCCTCCCCTGCCCTTCTCCTTCTCTCTCTTTCCCTTTCCATTTTTTGCAAACCCTAGTCGCCCTTTAGCCGAGGACAAAGTTGTCCACTCCCTTCCCGTGCAAAACCCTGCCCTCTCTCTTCGCACGCTCTCTCCCCTCGACCAAAATGGTAAAAGTCGCAGTCTATTTCGCCCTCCACAGACCATGCGTGGTCGATTTGGGAAGGGGAATTAACGCTTTGTACTCCCCATCCGGAGTCAACCTTGAAAGAGGCTAGATTTTTGTTTGCTTCTGCTTCCTCTTCTGTTTGCATCTGAAACGTTTTAATGGATTTTCGTCCATTTGTGAAACTCGAAATCTTTTCTGATCAGCTCTTTTGATTTTCGAGTATACATTTTTAATAGGAAGTTGGGAAGTCGTCCAAATTCCCATTAAATATTATTTTTAGTTACGTATTTCCTGATATCAAGTGCAAATACTAAAAATTTTCTGTTTGCTTTTACCCCCCGGCATTGATTCGAATCCGAGTGGTACGAATTCGGAGTTTTGTGGTGTTTCGAGGGTGGATTGAAGATCGAAGCCCCACTTCGCTGCACCCAAGAAAGGTAATCTCATTTCCTCGTCCTAATTTTCAATCTTTAGTTTTGCCTATTTAAATCCTGTGATTTGATTAGTTTAGTATAAATTTGTATGTCAATTTCCTGGTTAATGGTTTAATCCTTTGTATGGTTATGTTTCTTTAGTTCAGTAATCTCTCTACCTTTTATGTATATATGTTTAATTGAATGTTCCTGTTCTGTTAAAGGCTTTATTTAGGTTTCTATAGATCATGGTGGTGTTTCCAGTAATGGTTAGTTTCGCCTTTTAAGTTTATGAACCATAACATGTAGTATAGTTCGAAATACAGTCAGTCGTCTTTAATATTCATGAATATGTTAGTCAATCTGGAGATTCGTGTGAGACTAAGTTAGTTCTAAATTTCGTTGGGGTTAGGTGCTCCAGATCTGTTTGTATTTTGTATGAATTGATTTTAGTTTCAATCCTAGATGACCCAGGAATTAGAGTCTCCTTTTAAGTCCGTGGATGTTTAAAATATGGATTAGTCGTTTGGTGCTGTTCTGGTCCCATTTAGATTAAGCCGAGGTTTCTTTCTCTTGCGTGAATAATTATTCTCAAGTTAGTCAGCCATGAAGTTAACCTGTTTCTTATCTTTACAATACGCTTCTCTTTTAAAATAGCACGAGAGTAAGCAATCCTTTTCTTTAAATTATTTAGGTAGATGAGCTGCTGTATGTGTTAGCTTTACCATTTTGAATAAATTGCTGCTTCCAATTTTCTAAATCTAGAGCCAAGTATAAAATATTTTCACAAAATAAGGAAATCCCTGAACCTAATTTGATCCTTGTAAGCTATGTCCAAAGAGCTCAGTCCATTCCCTGTTAGCTTTTCTTGTTTTGACAAGTCAACCAACGAACTATATGATTATATGGCAGAAGGTTTGATTAGTTAGGCTTAAAGCTAGGGAAAAGGTTTGGGTTGGTGGCATAAGAAATCCAGAATCTGTCTTCAAATAAGCTGGATGTTCCACTGAAGCCGCTCTATGCTATGTGTGCCCAAAGAGTGATATTTTTTCCCCAAAATGTTTGTAGTAACTTTGCAGCAAACCAAAATACTTTGATATATCTATTTCATTTCATGACAGTTTAATTTTAAGGTTGGTTTATCTTTAAAAAATCCAAATGATTTTGTGCTAGTGTAAAAATTAATGTTTGCATCTTTAGATGTTATTTTATGTCCTTGAGTAGGAAATCCTGAAATCTCATCTAGTCATTGTGCATACTGTTTTGAGAATTAGTTTACTTGAAAAAATAGGCCTATCCCTATGTGATTTGGGTGTAAGCCCCTGATTTGTTTCCTTAAACCATCTGGGTCATAAGTTTAAGCGGATTTGGCATGCTATGTGTGACTGATCTTTGATCCTAAAACTTCTTGCTAAAAGTAAGTGGCTGCCCGGATATATTTGCGAGATAATTCAAACTGTTTCTGTTTTGGTTGAAATACATAGCTTAAAGTTTGTAAACTGAAATTCATTTCATGTCATCACTATGCTATAGGAAATTTCACGAATGTGGTGTTGATTCTGGGGAGGATCGTTTGTTGCTTTATTTTTATTTTTTTCCTTACGTGGCTGTCCATTGCAAGTGTACTATGCGATTATGTATATATTATATATGACCCGTATATCTTAATACGTTGATAGGGAGGTTAGTTGGGTTATTATGGATCAAGCTTAAACCCTCCCCGGTGTTAGCCATGCCTGGGATTCATGAAATCCTTTAGAACTTGTGCAACATCGGGAAGACGGGGGTGAAAGCTTTCTAATATTAACCTTCTATACATCCCTATGAATGTGTATACATGAGGTATACTTGAATATACACAATATATACATAATCCATTGAATTGTCTTAAGTTTACATTTTATATGTTTAAACCGTATTCATTGATCATATACTAATCCTTATCTTTCTTTTTATGCATGACTATCGCATACGAGTCCGAGAGACTCGTTCTTCTCCCGCATTCGGAGTTGGGCTAAAAGCCCAACATAATCTCGCTCAAGTCGTCTCTGTCCAGTCCAGTCCGCATATAAAAAAAATGAAATTTTGTTGGCCGAAGCCAACAACAGCAGCAGATCCGCAGCAATTGGCCTAAATGGGCCGATTCACTTGATTTCGGATTGGGAATTCTACATAGCATAACTAACTCTACTACATATTTATATATAGTAGCTATAGTTTAAAATAATTACATCTCATAGCTAAAAGTTGTATGTTAATGACATTTATTAGCTATTAAACTAAAATACACAACTCTCTCCTCCTCCTCCTCCTCTCTCTAACGTCTAGAACTCTCTCTCTCTCTAACGTTTTCTCTCTCTCTAAAAAATACTATTAGTTTTTTCACAAAATTTAATTTAAACAATCTTTCAGTCAGCTTCAAAGAACAAAAACATCTCATTTTTCGATTCCAAATTTGCATCACCACTGTTGATTCAGGTACTTTCTTTCAGATCTACCATGAATTTAAATTTATGCTTAAAGCATGGGTTTTTGTTATTTTTCTTCCTTTGTTAAATGATAGAAAGCGTGAAAGTAAATCCCTGATTTTTTCAAAGAATGTTTCTCTGGTTAATTTTATTTCTTGTATACAAATGAATACAGTGAATTTTGAAGTGTATACAAATCAATATAGTGAAATTTATTTCTTTGTATTCAGTTTTTTAGTGTATTCATTAATTTTTTTAGTGCCAAATTCTGTGTTTTGGGGTGTATTTTGCGGGATTTTTTTTTTTGTATACAATCGGTTTTAAATACAATGTAAAAGTAGCTATAGATGAATACATTTGACATGAATACAGTTGAGTTGAATACATATGACTTGAATACAGTGAAAAGAATTTTTGAAATTTTTTTATTCGCTGTATTCATGAATACAGCTAGGCCGTTTTATGAATACAGCGAGCCATTTTTCAAATACAGCGGGGTAACTGTAGTTAGTAAATATTGAAATTGTAGCTATGGCAAAATTTAAACCCCCAAAGTGTAGTTATTTATGTAAAATTCCCTTTCGGATTTCTGGGCTAAGCCCAACAGCAATCTGATCATAGCAGTCTTGAAATGGGCTGAACCGCTTTCACTTATTTACTCCTCTATTTTACTCTTTTTATGCATTTAATTTGTATTGCATGACTAACACTTTGTTTGTTAATTTAGATGAACCTTAATGATGATAGTGGGTTTTAGTTTTAGTAATGGATAGTTAATTTAAGGAAAACTAATAATTAATCCCATAGGTTTCATTCTTGTTTTTATTTTACCTATAACATTTATCTTTCTTAGAATAATTGATTTTCAAGATGGCATGATTACATATTTTTGAATCAAAAGAATTATGTTTCATTCTACTATCTTAAAATTTCAAAACGTCCCTAATATGCAAATACTAATCCTAGTATAATTTTATAAACATTTAGAATAATCCGATTTCACATATTTTAGCCGAATATAGTTAAATAAAAATTAATAAAAGAGAAAGAAACTCACACCCTTTTCATCATATTAAAATAAGTTTAGGCTTTTCTACACTGCAATATTCATATAATATAATTTTTTATCTAAAGTCAACGTTTGTTAGATCTTCTCTTAAAAAGCTATTACTCATGGGCAAATTATTATATTTTTTTACAAGTCTTATTTTTAAATAGCATTACTATTTTATTCAAAGTTTTAACAGCATTTATAAGTTTCATTTTTAAAAGTATTTTCTTTATGAAAATTACTATATTTTTCTACGAGTTAGTTTAAATGACATTATTATATTTTTTTTAAAACCTTAGTAATATGTACAAGCTACTTTCTTAAAATTTAAGCATTATATTTAACTTTAATTAATTAATCTAAGTTTGGCCGGATAACCGTATGTTAACGGATCCTAGAGGATGCTTAACCCCTTCCCTTTAGGATAATTAGAACCCTTACTTAGAATCGTAAGTTTAAGCAGATCATTAACGGGGTTTAGTTAGCTTTACCTTAGTTAATAATTAGGTGCCCTAATTCACCTTAAAATCAATTAGGTGGCGACTCCTTAAAATAAAGCAAAATAGGAATCACCAATATGTTGTACCTAATTTAACCTGATTAAAATGGGGTATAACAATGATGTGACCAATTAAAATGAGTTGGCACATCATTAATTGAGTTGGCAAATGAGTTGGCACATCATTAATTGAGTTGGCAAAATTTAAATGAGCTGGTACAATGTAATTGGTCACTTAATCCACGTACGAAATAACTGATATACACGCTTGGGATTTAAAAAATTTGGTGCAAAAATTGTCTAACTGGAATAGGTATTGCCCACCTTAGATGTCTAAATGAAATAAGGTCCACTTTAGGTGCTCAAGTGAAAGAACTGGACAATCACATATGTCTAGGGTTACACCTAATAAATTAGTTGATGATGGATTTGTTTGTACACAAATATGGTCTGTAAGTTTATGTCAGGTTGTATCTCATTTTCCTGATATGAGCTGGAAAAATAGTCATAGCTTGACACATCTCGTAGGCATTTGGACATAATTTGGTTGAAGTTTGAAAAAAAAAATTAAAATTAAAATTAAAGTTGTGTTTGGACATGAATTTTATAACTTGTAATACTCTTCAATTTTTCTATTTTAAGCTTAAAGTTAAAATAATAAATTGATAATAAAACAAACTATTATTTAAAGATAAAAGAATTACCATTCTAGTAAACAGTACTCCTATATATTAATCTCAGGGATCAATTGATTGGAATTTGGAAGATATAATTTGCACGTAAAAATCAATATTAGTTTAACATTATCTAAATAATGTTTAATTGTTCATATTTCATTTCTCAAAATAAGACCTGTATAAATTATGTGGCAGTCTATGTATAATTTTATACGAGATAAATATGAAATAAAAATAAAAATATTGATAATACATGTATTAAAATGCTAAATATAATGACAAAGCTAACCCTCTACACTGTATACTAATTTGTCCTATATGGATCTAAATATTGGACAAGAAATAATATGTGCATAACTAATCTCTAAATTACTACTTCCTATCTTACTTATCACTTATCTTGCATACTTGTCACTTAGTCATATAAGTTGTATAGTTTGAGAGAAGTGTATAAGAGCCCGTTTGGATTGGCTTATAAGTTGCTGAAAATAGCTTATTCAGCTTTTTTGAGTGTTTGACTGATCAAGTTATAAGTCATTTTGTGCTTAAAATAAGTCAAAAATAAAAATAAAAAATTAGGCCCGTTTGGCTGAGCTTATAAGCTGAAAACAGCTTATAAGCCAAAAAAAATAAGTTGGGCTACCCATTTTTTTATTTTTTTTTGGCTTATAAGCTATTTTTTTAAAGCCCATCCAATCAGGCTCTAAATGCAATTGGCGCGAATGCTCCTCTTTTGGGCTGGTCTTTAGATTTTGCCCCTCAAAATGGTGGTCTTTAATTATTGCCCTTCCGAGCAAAAGCAACATAGTAAAAAGACATTACTACCCCTAACCGTTACATATAAAAACAAATATCGTTATTCTCAAATCCTTCCCTTCTTTCATATCGTTAACCCAGCCCAACTTCGTTCCCAATTTTTCACATTATTCAAATCGTTGTTTCAAGCCAGATTTCTCAATTGATTTTGCTGCTACAACATCAGTAAAAGGTACAAATCTTAATTCAACTCAATTTAACGATTTTATTGAGTTTAGATTGTTAATATTTGAAAAAAATCAACTTCTACGACCCGATTATTAAGAAACAGATGACATACAGCTCAGATTGAACATTGCACATGATAAAATTAATCAGCAAAATAGAATTGATTGGATTTATTGCTTTGTTCTGATTTTAATTACTTTATACCTTAATTAAATTAGTATACAATGCTTATTTACTTGAAATTGTAATTATAGTAAATTCAATTTAAATCAGGCAATGCTTATCGATTTAAACTTGAATTAAGGCAAACTGTGTACAAATTTAGAACAAGTATGCCGGAGGAGGCAAAAGTTCAATTTACAAAAGAGTAGAGTATGCCGTTACCGGCAATGTTCTGAACCAATTTCATAACAAGTATGCCTGAGAAGGCAAAATTTCTGGTTTATATAGAAGTATAAATTAGTCCAGTTGCGTCAATCCTCTAATTGGAATAACTGTTGCAGGCATTTGATTTAAATTGGATGAAGGTAGAGGAGGTTTTCATTTTTTTTTATTTTTTTGTAACAAAAAATAGTTACTGCATTATCATCAGCAAAACAAAAAGTGCTTATGCCGAAGGAGGCAAAAGTTCAATTTACAAAAGAGTAGAGTATGCCGTTACCAGCAATGTTCTAAACCAATTTCATAACAAGTATGTCGGAGAAGGCAAAAGTTCTGGTTTATATAGAAGTATAAATTAGTCCAGTTGCGTCAATCCTCTAATTGGAATAACTGTTGCAGGCATTTGATTTAAATTGGATGAAGGTAGAGGAGGTTTTCATTTTTTTTTAACCAAAAACAGTTACTGCATATCATCAGCAAAACAAAAAGTGTTTATGCCGGAGGAGGCAAAAGTTCAATTTACAAAAGAGTATAGTATGCCGTTACCGGCAATGTTCTGAACCAATTTCATAATAAGTATGCCGGAGAAGGCAAAAGTTCTGGTTTATATAGAAGTATAAATTAGTCCCAGTTGCGTCAATCCTCTAATTGGAATAACTGTTGCGGGTATTTGATTTAAATTGGATGAAGGTAGAGGAGGTTTTCATTTTTTTTAACCAAAAATAGTTACTGCATTATGTTAAGCAAAACAAAAAGTACTTATGCTGGAGGAGGCAAAAGTACAATTTACAAAGTAGTAGAGTATGCTGTTACAGGCAAAGTTCTGAACAAACTTCTGAACAAGTATACCAGAGAAGGCAATACTTCTGTTTAGAAGCCATTAAAGTAAAATTCTACAAACCTAAAGAAACTTACACTTCATTAACATACATTTAAATATATATATATGTCCACAAAACATAAAATCCTAACTTCATAAGTACCAAACTACCATCATCAGTTCTAATTTCATGTGTACCCATTCCAAATTGCCCCATCGTCAATTTGGCTAGTGTGCTGGAATAACCCCTGCCTTACAAATCGTAATTCTCTTCGCAGATCATCATTTTCTCTACTTAGAGCACCGTAAAGAGCCCTCAGAAAAATCTATGTCTCTTTTGATATCAGCAATTTCATGAGTAATTTGCTAATTTGCAATATTAGGATGAATTTGGTTATGAAGATGGGCATGTTCATGTGCTTGCCCGTGGCCATCATTAACATGTACAATATGTTGATTTTGGTTCATTTTGTATGTGATTATATCTAGTTTTCAGAAGTAAAGTGTTTTTTTTTCCTTCTTCCAAAAGTTGTGTTGGTTTATATAGAAGTATAAATTAGTCCATTTTAAATTGGAATAACTGTTGCATGAATTTGATTTAAATTGGATAAAGACAGAGGAGGTTTTTCAGTTTCATGAAAATATCTGTTGCAATTTCATCGGAATAACTGTTGCAGAAACAGTTACTCCGTTTTTGAAGAATGCTGGTAGTGGCAGAACTTCTATTTACAAAATGGTAGAGTATGCCGTTTCAGGCATACTTCATGACTTTACATACAGAGTCTGCTAGGAAGGGCAGAACTTAAATTTTCAAAACTAACAACTTAAATACATTTCATTTTGGTTTTTTCTCAAGTGAATCTCTCTTTATGCAGGAAGTTTAACAAAAAAAATGACACCAAGATGCATCTACGTAGCCTTCAACGGCAAATGGGACGCCGCCTACAATTATGTTAATCATGAAACCAAGCTAATACTTATCAATGATGGTGTAAATTTTCAACAATTCACTCAATAGATATTTGCGGGGCATACACAAGATACTCAGCAAAAAGAGGCCAACATATGGTTTGACGCCAGTGAGAAAACATCCAAAGGGATGCGTGTAACAAACGACATTGATCTTCACACTTGCTTGTACCTGCTCAACAACTTCAGAAATTCCCGTTTCATATTAGAGTTCAATTCAGCTGATGCGGAGAACAACCCATTACAAGAACATCATAATGACTCTATCCTAATGACAGAAGGACAAACCATAGAGGAAATTGACAGACAACTCTGCATTGCTTATGAAGAAGACATGTCTGAAGTTGGATTGGATGACGAACAACAAAGCCCTATTGGACATAACCTTGGGATTCCACATGAGCAGAGCGAGATAGTAACTCCTAACCAGACACCTCAACAGCTACAATGGCAACCGCCAAACATTGAGCAAGTTGTAAACAATGACCTTTCTCAGCATCCAACTTTAATGAATGTTGTATCACTTACTCCGAGCATGACAGTTGAAGAGACACAAACACATCCATGCAACGAAAGAAAGACACTAAAGAGGAAGAGGATACAAAATGATACACAAATTTTGACACCTAGTGCATCGATTGATCAAATAGAAGTTGGCATTTTATTCAAAGACAAAGGTACCGTGAAAAAGTGCATGAATAACATTGCAATTACTCGTCATCAGCAGTACAAGGTAGAAAAGTCATGCACGCAACGGTATTACATCAGATGTGTTGACCCAACCTGCATTTGGCGTTTCCACAGTTCAAGGTTCAGAGGATCAGAACTTTTCAAAGTAGTTAACTTTGAAATGAGACATAGTTATTCAATAAATTTCATCACCTCTGACATGAGGAATGCAACTTCAAAAGTCATAGCGGAATACATTACAGACCCAGTACGCCATACACTACAAGAGATAACACCCAAATTTGTCATTGAAGAAATGAGAAGCAGATATGGCTTGCACATTGGTTTCCACAAATCATGGCGTTCCCTCTAACACGCTCATAATGTCATAAGAGGAAGCCCAGAAAATAACTACACACTTCTACCACAATATCTTCACATGATGAAATAAAGAAATCCTGGAATAGTTGCTAACATCAAATGGACCGCTGACAATAAGTTTAAGTATGCTTTTTTCGCTTATGGAGCATCAATTGAGGGTTGGAAACACTGCAGACCAGTAATGATGGTGGATGCAACCTTCTTGAAATCAAAATACCACGGTGTGCTCATGATAGCAGTAGAAATAGATGGAAACAACATCATATTTCCTCTCGCATTTGGTATTGCAGACTCTGAGAATAATGAATTCTACAGGTGGTTCTTCAGACACGTGAAAAAGGTGTTTGGCACGCGCAAAGACCTATCAATTCTTTCCGATCGCCACGCATCAATTGCAACTGCAATCAAAGAACTGTATCCAGATACCCAGCATGGAATATGCATCTACCACACGGAGAAGATTGCAGAAATATTTTGCCATTCGAAGCGATCCTATCACTGTTCTACAATGCAGCAACTACCTACAAACAGGCAGAGTTTCGTACCTATATGTCACAGATACAAACAATCGACCCAAAAGCTGCAGAATACATAGAAGAAGAACCACCGGAAAGATGGGCACGTTCATTCCACACCAACAGGCGTTACAACATGCTCACAACAAACAATGTCGAGACAATGAATTCTGTATTGAGGAAAGCAAGGGAGTTGCCAATAATGACATGTATTGATTACATCCAGAACAAGCTGCAAAATTGGTTTTACCAGAGAAAATTGGATGCAACAAGACCGTCCCATGACCTGACATGTTGGGCTGAAAAGATTCTGCTTGAAAAGATAAGTAGAGGCTTCACAATGAAAGTAAGTACATTTTACCAACACACACTTCAATATTAGTTTGGTGAGCAATGCATAGTTTAATTTTAACCAAACACAACAGTTATGCTGGATAAAGGAAAAACTATGACCCTATTTTTATACTTCGTTCTGCCGGAAGGGGCAGACTCTTATTTTAACTAGCATGGAATTATGCCGGTAAGGGCATAACTATGACACTGTTTTTATGCTCACAATGAAAGTAAGTAGATTTTACCAACACACACTTCAATCTTAGTTTTATGAGCAATGTATAGTTTAAAATTAACCAAATACAAAAGTTATGCTGGACAAAGGAACAACTATGACCCTATTTTATACTTAGTTCTGCCGGAAAGGGCAGACTCTTATTTTCACTGTACAGGAAGTATGCCAGAAAGGGCATAACTCTCACATAATCTAAAAATTGCAACAAAAAATATCACTCATTTATATTGTCAATTTCCACATGTAGAAAACATAACTCCCGTAAAATTTGTTGTGAAAGATGAAGGATATCAATACAATGTAGACCTGAAGAATATGACTTGTGAGTGCTTGGAGTTCCAAACTGATGAGTTACCGTGCACACATGCCATGGCAGTTATAGACAAAAGAAGTTTGCCGAAATCTACATACTGTGCGGACTGGTTCAAGAAACAAGCCTGCCAAGAGACATACAAAGGTGAAATACTATCAGTTGGAAATCAAGACTCATGGATTATTCCACAAAACATTATGGATATTAAAATAACGCCGCCTGATGTTAAAATAAGACCTGGAAGAAAACAAACAAAAAAGATATCGCCCAAGAAGAGAATCGACAAAGTACACTTACAGATGTGGTAGATGCAAGTTCTTTGGACACACTAGGGCAACCTATAACCACAGTCCAGCTCTCAATCCATATTCCAGAAGATACAGGAAGAGGAAATTGTCATCCTAACATCACACTCTTATACATGGTTTATATGAATTTATCTTATGATTCTTGACGCATAATGCACACTCTGCCTGAAAGAAATGGCAAAACTTTGGTATTACTAAGACTGAAACTTCAAGTATCTTATCACACATTTATTCTTCTGTCCATTCTTTCTTTTATTATTTTCTTTTACTAAGTTGTTATCTTCTTGTTGCTGATAATAAAAAACTATATAATAGCAAGAGATAAATGTCCCTACATGAAATCTACAATTCTCTACCATAAAACTTTGAGGTAAAAGAAAAAAAAATCATCAACTTTAATTATCCAGTTTTATAATTTATGCCTCCTGTGGCAGGCATAATAGTTTTTGCCGGGAAAACAAAATTGGTATCTCAAAGACTACATCCTGGTAAGTTTAATAGATGTATACCTTGGGACATAACAATATTGTTTCTCTCTGTTGTTTTCATGTTTTACATTTATGCCGGAACCGGCAGGTCTTCGACTTACAAAATAAATAAGTATGCCGTTAGGGGCATACTTATGTGCTTTGTTGTTTATAAAATATTTTAAAATACTGAAAAATTGGATAAAACATTCAGCACAATACAATTAACACTAAGTAAAATATTTCATTCATTCATAGAAATATTTCATTCATACAAATATTGGAGAGGAAAAAAAAAAAAAAAAAAAAAAAAAACAACAACAACAACATAGACTAAAAATAAAAATTCATTCGTACTAAAACAACAATTATGGCGTCTCAACTAATCCCAATAAAATGCATTCTGACTGTTCAAAAAAGTTAAAAGGTTTTGTCTTTGTTGCTGGTTGTAGCAAGTTCTCTGAACTTAATTTCTGCCGGAAAGGGTGGAACTTCTGTTCATACAATGAGAAACTATGCCGACCCTGGCAAACTCCTATTAAATAACCACCATAAATTTGGTTTTCAACAAAATAACAGCTTTCCGTCACAAATAATCCCCAATAAATGCATTTTGACTGGTCAATAACTTCAAAGGGTTTGTCTTAGTTGCTGGTTATTGCAAGTTTTCTGAACTTAAATTCTGCCGGAATGGGCAAAACTTCTATTTACATAATGAGAAACTATGCCGACCCCGCAAAACTTCTATTACATAACAACCATGAAGTTGTGATGGAAAGGGTATAACTTGGATTTTCAACAAAATTACAACTTTAATGAACAAAGTAGTTGAGATTAAAAATGAACACCATCAAATTACAAAGGGGATTAAAGTTAAAATTTATAACACAAACAAACTATACAATCTAATAACATTTACAAAAAACACAAGGGCGCACGAAAAAAAATTACATAATGCAAAAATAACTAAGACAAACTATTTTTTTCCTTTCTTCACAGATCTTGCTCAACTAAAACAAACTATTTTTTTTTGCTTTCTTCACAGATCTTGCTCTCTTTTTCATGTCATACTCACACTCCATATCGTTATGCTCATGATAATCACTTCCAGCTGTATCTGGTGGCATGTCATAACCCTTTTTCAGCTCATCTTTCCCATGACAAACCAAATTGATTGACTGTTGACACCCAATTTTGTCCCGCCTCTCCTCCGAAATACCTATTTACGCTTCTAATATTTTTTGGAAAATTAAAAAAATTATATTTATATTTTACTATAATTATTAGCCTCTTATCAATACCGGCGTTTCATTATTCTATTACAGTCACTAGCTATTATTATTATTATTATTATTATTATTATTATTATTATTATTATTATTATTATTATTATTATTATTATTATTAGTTCAAATACGAGCCCAATTCACCCCCAATATTTTCAGATTAGCCCAAAACAATTTTCATAGGCCACTACCCATTTTAATTCACCCCAACCCAATTTTAGACCAGTCCACATTTTATTCCCAACCCACATTTTAATTCACCCCAACCCAAATAATTACCCAAACGGACCAGCCCATACCCATATTCTTTCTACCCAACCAGCCCATTACTTAACCAACCCGCCAGCCCACATCACCGACCCGACCCGCCCCTTTCACTTAACAAAGGAAACCATTAGGGTTTCCTTCATTTTTTCCTCAGCCACGCCGCCTCCCCCGCTCCCTTCTCTCTCTTTCTCCTTCATCATCTTCCTCTCTCCCATGCCTCTGACGCCCCCACTTCCTGTTCCCCACGCCTCTGTTCCCCACTTCGCCTATCCTCCCACGCCGCTGTCCCCCCACGCCACTGTCACCGCCACTCCGTCTTGTCCCCCCCCCCCCGCTCCTCTCTCTCTTCGTCACAACAAACCCTAGTTCGCCCTATAAATAATTTTTCCAAGTCAGTCAAAGGGGTTTTTTTTTTTGATTCATGCAATTCCCGATACCGGAGGGGATTTTTTTTCGGTTCAAGAAACCCCCCCCCCCTAAGAATCAAAGTCGTTTAGCCGCCGGAAATCCCTTGAAAATTAAAGATCTTGAAATCCCAAACTTGATATATATATATATATATATATATATCAAGTTTCCAGTAGTCATAAGAAAGTCTAAACGTCGAATCAAGAACATTAAATCAATTTTTCTATTTTTTTCTGCTTGCCTCTGGGTCGCTTTTAATCTGATAATCGCAAGCCCGGATTTGATAGTGTTCGAGGTTATATCGAAACCTTCGCCTCACTTCGCTGCACCCAAAGAAGGTAATTCCCCTTTCCCATTTATTTTTGCATTTTTTTTTGTTTCTTTAGTTACTATGTGTTAACTCAGTTTTTGCCATTGTTGTGATTAAGAATGTTTATGTGACGAGTTAGTTAGCTAAATAATGTTTGTCCTGTGTTATTTTATTTTACTGCTCCTATAGGATTTGTGTGTGTAGTTTGGTATCTACATATGTGTTAGAATAGATTGGTTCTGAATAAGAAATACCCATGAAATCTGTAGTATCAAATTAAGTTTAAACCACCTGCTTCACATAAAATAATATGAATAATTTGTTTAGTATCCAGTTGGTGGATTGGTTGGCTTTTGATATAACTGAAATATCCATTTGTGTGTTCATGTGTGAATAGATGATCACTGTAGTTTCAGATTAGTTTCTTGCCTGCGACTCATTTAACTACTGGTGGACACTTTACAGTAACCTACTATCTTAGTTTGATGCTTTAGTTTAGTATTCATAAATGATCTCTTGATATTAAGAACAAAATGTGCTGCACTGAGTTTTTCTTTAGTGTAAGACGGTTACCAGTTCCTCTTTTTAGTCTAAGTCCCTTTGTTGTTATTTGGAATATCAAAATGTCATGGTGAAAGTAAGATTGGTTTTGCTATACTTGTTGTATACTGTCAGGTGTTATAAATTGCTGAGATTAAAGAAAAGAATAAGAAATGTATTTGCTGGCTTCCAGTAAAAGGCTACAAGATAACTCAAACTTGGAAGTCAATTTATATCCTTATTTTGTCTAAACAAAGTTTAATTTTCTGAACTTGTTTACCTCAAGTGCCATATCATATGTCTTTCACCAATTGGCTAGCCGCCTGAACAGTCTAACTGCCCATTTTTCAGTTTTATCTCTGAAGAGTAAATCTCTTTCTTCTCTTTCATATAAGCTACATTCAAGAAGATTAATCTCTTTCTACAAATATATTAGGCAAACCAAACTGTTGTTATGTTAGTTGAGTAGACTGCTGCTCCCAATTTCGAATTTAGAACTAAGTGCATTTTGGTTGAAGTATAATTTTTCTTTGAAATTTGTGTTTGTAACTCCTATGTGGCTGTCACATTTTGGGATAAACTTGTTGCTTCCTTGTCTGCCTTTTTGTTGATATTGTTTGCAGTCAAGCATGCTGATCACTTTTAAAGTATTCTTAATGGATTAGCTATTGGTTTAAACCAACAGGCTCTATATTTGATGAGTCTGTCTCTGAGATAACTGTTTGTGTCTGAGGCTCAAGGCACTACTTATGGTTGCCTGCAGTTGACCTTTGTTGGTTTCGTCATGTTACTACTTCGCAGTTGCTACCTATGGTTATTTATTGCTTGTTGTAGCTTGGTCATCAGTTGTTGCTTTGCTCTTAAAAGAAGCATATTGATGCTATGAGCTGACTCTCACATTCTTATGATCGAGCTGCAACCCTGTTTGCTACTTAAATTGGTGCTTAAAAATGAGTATATATGCTACACTTGATGCAATAGTTGCTATTATAACTTTGCTGCCTTCTTAGAAGAAACAGATTACTGTATTTTGGTGAAATATCACTGATTTGAATAAATGCTCCAGGCCCTGCATTTGTTTCTGTTTTCTTACTTCACTTGTGTGCTCACACTTGTCTTCTTTTACCCCTATGACCATGAGTTGCATCCCTATGACTACTTTATTGCTTTTCTATACGCTGTGTGACTCCATGTAAGTCTCCAGTTAACTCCCAATAATGCATATGTGCGCACCATTGCTGTTTGCTTATGAATTATGCGTACGTATACACGAAGTATACTTAATGTATATATACATCACTTGTGTGTAATGCATAGTTTATATTATCATTTGGTGTTGTTTAAATTCTGTGCGTCGTTGCAAGTATATTTCAGTTAGTTATGGATATTTGCGCATATTACTGGTATACCTCTATCTAAAACAGCTATGAATGTGCATACATGAAGTATACATTAAATATACATAATCTACTGATCTGTTTTGAGCTTATATTTTACATGTTTGACCTTATTCATCGATTATATACTAATCCTTTTCTTCCGTTTTTATGCATGACCATCGCATACGAGTCCGAGGGACTCGTTATTCTTTCGCATTCGATGTTGGGCCAAAGCCCAACGGGATACCTTACCGAGTCAACCCCCCATCAGATACATAAAATGATTCTGGGCTGAGGCCTACACAGCAGCAACAGCCACAACAGTCTAAAAAATATAACTGGGCCAAAGCCCAACAGTAACGGATTGCAGTAGTTCAAAGAATGGGCTGAACCCATTCAATTTTATTTATTCCTCTATTTTATTCTTTTAAGCATTTAATTTGTATTGCATGACTAACATTTTGTTTTCTTAACCTAGACTAATCTTAATGAATTAGTAGGTTTAGTTTTAGTAGTGGGTAATTTAGTTTAAGGAAGACTAACAATTAATCCCATAAGTTATTCTCTTCTTTTCATGTTTTATTTTATTTGGAATAATTGATTTGCAAAATGGCATGACTATATATTTTAAGTAAAGGGAATCATATTTTTATCATAAACGTTTCAAAACGTTATTAATTCGCAAGTATAAACTCAAGCATATTTTATAGATAACTCTTCAAGTTTGAATTAATCATGCATATTGTTAGCTAAGCATAATTAATAAGAAATAATAACAAGAAGAAAGAGAATTCACTTCCTTCTGAATTCCATTTATAAGCCTAGATTTTGCTACATTGCTAAATTCATATAACACAATTTATTCAAAGTTCAAAATTGCTAAATCTTTTCTCAAAATCTATTATTTATGGGCAAAATATCATATTTCCATCAAGCCTCATCTTTGAATAGCCTTTACTATATTTTCATTTAAAGTCTAAGCGGCATTTATAAATCTTATTTTAAAATAGCCTTTAAAGCTCTCCTTTTATATAAATTATTATATTTCTCGTAACATTATTCTCCTTTAAAATTTTAGCAATATTTGCAAGCCATTTTCTAAACTTTAAGCACTACATTTGACCTTAATTAATTAACCTAAGTTTGGCCGGATAACCGTAGTTAATAGATTCTAAAGGATGCCTAACCCCTTCCCTTTAGGATAATATAGAACCCTTACCTAGAATCACACTAATTAAGTAGACTATTAACGGAGGTTTAGTTAGCTTTACCTTAGTTAATAATTAGGTGCCCTAATTCACCTTAAAATTAATTAGGTGGCGACTCTTTAAACAAAACAAAATAGGAATCACCAATATGTTGCACTCTAATTTAACCCGGTTAAAATGGGGTGTAACATTGACCACTCTTTCATGTAGTCCATCAAACCAAAACCATCCCAATCAGCAGGATTTTGACCGCTAATCAGCATATCAGCAAACTTGATCAAAAAACGACCATAATTATAATCTCTGAAAGTAATAAAAGAGAGATGTTTTAGAACAACAAAAAAGCAAAAACAATAAAAAAATAAAAAACAACAAAAAACAACGGAAAAAGCTAAAAAATATAAGAATGAAACGTACGATCCTTGCTTTGGACAGACGGCCTAGGTATATGTCAGATTACTGAAGTTATTGTATGATGGCCTGAATAATTGAAAATCATTGACCATCAACAACTTAGGGATCATACCACAGTAGACCTCGACAATGCGAACCAAATGATCATCATTATGATTGAGTGAGTTATAAACTATCAATTTACGCTCATCAATCATGAAAACAGCAAGTACATAGTGAGAAATTGCTTTAGGATCATCATATCCTGGGCGAATAGGAATTAATACCCTGTCGACATTCTCCCATGATATACCACATTTTCCTCTTCTCCCATACACAATATTACTCAGCAAAAATACATCGTCACTGCCGCCAGCAAACCAGTGGTAATTAACCGGGTCTTCGTAGTATCTATTGATGTCAAATTGCACAAGCTGATCAAACATCATATCTACGGTTGTGTACTTAACAGCATTGACAGCTGGAGGATGATACATCATTTTCTTCCTCAAACAATATGGCATCACATCAATATGCTATGTTAAGGAAAAAAAAATAGCGATTCAGCGATAAACAAAAAAAAAAAGGAAGCAAGAAGCAATAACTAATAGAAAAATAAGAAAAGAAAAAGTAAAAGACAATTACGAACCTCATCATTAAGCGCATAGACATCATGGTACAACTCCAAAAAAAACATCCTATATTTTGGCTTAAAATCACTCAACTGATAAACTTCACTGAGTTGGTTCAACTTTGCAGGATACATTACCTCGTCTTCAGCCTTGATTAAAGAAAAGGGAACAAAAATTACAAAAATACAAGCAGAAGTTTGGTTCACAGAAAGGGAAATTTATGAACAAGTTTTGAACAATATGCCGGAAGGGGCAAGCCTTATGCTTGAAAAAGGGAAAAGTATGCCGGAAGGGGCAAAAATACAGAGATTGTACTTAAAAGACTGAAAAAAGAAAAAAACATAAACCCAAAATAAGGAAGAAAAATGCAAGAAAGCACACACATAACTAACAACTTACCCAGTAGGTCGAAAGTTACTTGGTGGAAGATTTCGAGGATTGATAATTTTTTCCAAAAGTTCACAGCAACATTGCTTTTGATGTAATGGAATGGGCACATCCTTCTGTACTCTTCATTCCAGTCACTTTTGTCCTTCCGTGACCCAAAAGGAAGATCACTAAGTGCAGAATATAGCATCCATCCGGGCGCTGGGGTATCACCCACTGCTTTCCTTTTCCTTTGGCGCCTTGTCTTCAAGGAAGATAGTACTTCCGCCACTTTAACAATAGGTTCTTCTTCAGCAAGAGGATGGGTTTGAATAACAGTACTATCTTTGACAGCGGAAGAAGCGACATTTGCAATATCTTCAAAGGACACATATCGAAAATTTTCCTCCATTCCTTGAGAGTTATCACCCTTTCCATCAACAACAGCAGACTCCTTTGGAGTGGTGATTTGAACCGCGTCTGCATTGGCAGGTTCGGTCATCAATGGCTCAACCGTTTTAATAGGCTCGGGCATAACACCAATATGAGGAACAACAGCGCGTTCATCACCCTCTTTAGAAACTTGAGCTTCAGGTGTTTCACATCTTATAGGCTCAAGATTTTCAACTGTTGTTTGCTCAAGATTTTGAGGCATATCTCCTTTTGGTGGAGATACGTTGGATTCTTCATGATTGGCGTCACGAAGCTGTTCACCACCCAATTGTTCCTCCACAACAACCTATATAAAGTAACAAATTAAGAAACACAACACCCATCATCAAAGCAAAAATATTAAAATAAAAAATTAACAAATTTTGCAAGTGGTAAAATATTGAAAATTATGTCAAAACAGGCAGAAGTTAGGTTCACAAAAAGGAAAATTTATCAACAAGTTTTGAAAAATATGCCGGAAGGGGCAAGATTTAAGTTTCAAAAAGTAAAGTTATGCCGGAGTGGGCAGAAAATAACTTTCTAAAAGATATGAGTATGCCGGAGGAGGCAGAACATGAGTTTGCAAAATAAAATGTGAAAGTATCCCAGAAGGGGCAAGAGCTAAGTTTCAAAAAGTAAAATTATGCCGGTGTAGGCAGAACTGTAACTTTGCAAAAACGGTAGTATGCTGGAGTAGGCAGAACATGAGTTTGAAATAAAAAGGGGGGATTATGCCAGGAGGGGCAAAACTATCATTTGCATAAGCAAAACAAAAAAAGAGCACACAAAGTGTTAACTGCCAGAAAAGTGTCCCAGACAACTTAGGTTTAGAAAACAACAAAGTATAAATGTAAAATTACCGAAGGCAATTCAGCCTCAACGTTTTCAGTTGCATTTAGAGATTGAACTTGTTCAACATCTGTCTCCCCCGGACATGTCACATTTGCTTGGCCTTCTCCAAAAACACGTTCAAATGCATTATCCCTATCAGCTGCCACATTTGTAGATTGAAGACCATCCGGAAGCCATGGATTAGGAGAAGCATCTACATCTTGTACTGTCTTGTGTAATTTTCTTCTCTTGTAAAACCGGATTTTACCTCCCAACTCTGTCTCATCAAAGGTTCTTTCACTATAAACGGCTTGCACATTTTCCATCTGAATTTCTTGATTACTTTCAGCCTCAACATTAGACAAATCAACACCAAACGAGTTGCCCCCTCGTCTCCGGTGGCAGTTTCAGCATCCCAAAATTCCTGTTCAATATCAGCAATATCTTCACAAACATGAGACTACACTGATCTTCTTCGTTGGGCAATGGAAGATTGCTCAACATTTTTACTAGACCTGGCTTGTTTAGTTTTCCTTTTAGCAGCAGCACTTTTACGAACAAATCTCGTACTCTTGCGTCTACCCTTTTCAACATGACAAGGAGAATCAACATGTCGACGAACATTTTCAGCATCAGGAGCAGTTTGGGATTAAAAATTTAATCCTGCTTTTGGCAGAGCAGAAATCAGCTGATCCATCCGGACCTTCTCCTGCTGTTGATTATTCAAAATCTTATTCAATTTAACATCACAAACATTTTCCAGGAACTGTGAAAATAAACAAATACACCAAAGTGTTAAACTCAAGAGAAAAAAAGAACAAAACTTTTAGAGGAAAAACAGATAGGAACGATGAGAAATACCTCAATGCGACGCTCTAGAAAAGAGCTTTCAGTGGATTTGCCAGCAATATTGGCATCTTCAGATTCACTTCCATCACCACTTGAATTGTCCGGAGATTCATCAACCACCCCTTTACCTCGCTGTTGAAATAAAATCCATACAACAATAAATAATAATTACATCAAAACAGAAAAAGAAAACCACATTAAAAGTTGACACGAAAATTAAAGGGCAATAAACACCATTACCTTTCCTCTCGTGTACTCTTCGGATACAAGCAATTTCTTGACATCATTGAAATGTGGAGATTTATTACTGACATACGACAACATCAGAGGTTCACGACAATTGTCAATAATTTCAACATATTGTCGGCGATAGTCATTGAACCTAGACCAAACCCAAACGCTAAAGCCATAAACAAAACCAACAACACCATAATCAATGGTATGTCTGTTTATCCCTTGCTTATATATTGATTTGAAACACCTCAGGAGTTCAGCAAAACACAAAGACCCCCAATTAAACTGCTCAAACAATTCACTGTCCTCTATGTATACAATATGCTGCCACAATACCTTCTTATCAATTCTACCGCCCAATAAAACACGACCAAGAATGTATACCTATGCTAGCATCACCGCATCAAGGTCATCTTCAAAATCTACATTTTCAGCACTCATCACATTCTTCAAATCCCTCATTTTCAAATTCCTTTTACCATCTTCAACACCAAAATATTTTCTCAAAAGACGACTGCCATTGGTTTTGTTATATTTAGCATAGAAAGATCTAGGAGGTTCAGTAATTGATAACCCAGTGAATCTCTTAAATGATTGGTCTGTAAAAGTCACAAGTTTATCTTGTATATTAAAATGCATTTCATTTGTTTCAGAACACTGAACTTCCGACAACAACATAAAATTCATCAAGATACCCGACATTTTTATATTATGTAATTCCATAAATTTCCCAAAAGGACGATTCTTCAAAATTACCAACTGTTCTTTTGTAAGAAATTTCTCAACAAATTTAACAAACTTTTCATCCCCTCACCATACAGCACTGATGCGTGTGTCTGTCCACTCTTCCGGAGGAATATAATAGTCAGCAACTTGTCCAAATTGACGTCTCATGATTTAGCACACTGACATGAGCAAAACATAAAATTCAATCAGGAAAAAAAAGGAAAAAAAAAAACACATAAAAAACATTACCAACAAAAATACATTACCACAATGCATTACAAAAAATGTAAAAGAAAAAAAAAACAGAAAACCCTATTCAAATAAAATACAGACACAAACAATTGAAGGAAATAACTTATCAACAAGTAATAAAATAGTAACTAATAACTTACAGATGAAATTGAAACCCCACTAAGAGAAATCAATGAAAAAACTGATAAAGATGATATAGGAAACGTGACAAAGCAACTGCCTTCTTCAGCTTTAAAGTGAATGAACGAAAATAAAAAGTAAATTACAGGAAGAGCGGGAAAATATATATTAAACAAAAAAAAAAAAATCAAAACAGTTAGTGAAATTTGAATTGAACTATTGCAATTATTGACAAAAATACAAAGAGTTTTTCAGTTTTTTCTTTTTTCTTTTTTAAAAAAGAATTAATACATTTTCAATTGGAAGTAAATGTAGCAATACCTATTAGAGATATTGGGAATAAGAGTCACTTTTTCATTATCTTTTTTTATTTCTAGCGAAAAAATAACTGTTACTACGAATTTAGAAGTATGCCGGAAGGGGCAGAACTTCTGTTCCCAACGGACAAACTTATGCCGGAGGCGGCAAGATTATTTGGCTTGACTTTTGCATATTAAGCTCTTTGAATTTCAATTGGATGAGGATACAACAAGTTTTGCAGTTTTATTTTTTTAAACCAAAAACAGTTACTCAAATTTAAATTGGAGTAACTGTCGCAACTATTGACAAAAGTACAAAGAATTTTTCAGTGTTTCTTTCCATTTTTATTTTTTTTAGAAACAAAACAATTGATACATTAATTGGAAGTAACTGTCGCACTTATTCGAGATGTTTTGGAACAAGAGTTACTTTTTAATTATCTTTTTTATTTTTAGGAAAAACAGTTACTTCCATCTTAGAAGTATGCCGGAAGGGGCAGAACATCTGTTCACAAAAATGACAAAAGTATGCCGGTTAACGCAGACTACAATAGAGCACAGTTTGAAAAAGTGAAACTTCATTATATGTACAGAATTGAAAGACCAATTTACCTATACATCATTCAAAAAAGGGGAAAACACAATAACATAACACTTGCCGTAAATAATAACAAAAAAATCAATTCACTTTCCTAACTCTTCTGCAGTACAGTATATGTTATACCCCGTATATTTATACGTCGAATTATTCCCAAGTAAATCGACTCAAGTTGGAGGCGGAATTATTTTCGGACATGAAATACGAACCTTTAATTTTCAATTTTAATTAGAACATAAATTGTTTATAAATTTTATTTAGTGTAAAAATATTATTGGAGATTAGGGATTAATTAATTGTGATTAGATTACTAAGTAGGAATTAGTGATTAATTAAATTAATTAATTTAATTATTGAAAGTGGGCCCCACCCGATTTATTAAAAAAGAAGGGGGGGGGGGGGATTTGGTGAGTCACTAAGAATGGACATGTGTCCTATAGTGAGAAACCCTATATAAATGATGAATCATGTTAGCCATGATTCATTTTGTCAAAATGAATTTCTAATTGAAAAAACAAAAGAAGAGGAGTTATTTCCATGGCTGCTCACGGCCAGCCATGGATGGAGGAAAAAAATAATTTTGATTGCTTTATTTGATTAAGTTCAAGTGAATTACAAGTTCAAGGAGGTGATAGCAACATTGGAAATTAAGTTGGAGAAGAAGAAATTGTAAAATTGGAGCAATTGACCGTAGAAATTCCTCCGGGAAAAATTTGGTAAGATTTTCTTATTTTGTGGTGTAATTGTGTTAATAGTATTGTAATGGAATTATTAAAATTGAATTGGATGAAATTGGAAGTAAGAAAATGCATAAAATTGATGTTATAGGAAATTGTGGGTTGAAATGGATTAGAGAAGTTGTGGGGTTGTTGGAATTGTTATGGGCTGAATTGTGAGAATTTTATATGTATATCTCTGTTGTTGGTATTTCTGTGTTAATAGGAGAATAATTGGAAATTCGGGTTAGGCGAATATATAGAGGAAATGCTGCCCGATTTTCGTTAAGTCCTTAATAATGAAAAACCCTAAACGAGAATGTATAAGTTAAAGAATAAGTTCTACGAGCGATGGGCTACGGATTTACGAACCAGAAAGTATAGTTACTGACGATAACATTACTCTTGTATTAAATAGGCTAAAAGAGCGACGAAGCGAACGAGAGTGCGATTAACCTTCCGCAGGTATGTAAAGTTGTCCCTTCTTTCTTTTGGCATGTCTTAGATTTAAGTGATGAATGATATGAACTTTGGGGTAATTCTATTCATAAGTCTTGAGTGTCATTCATGATTCTTATTTACTTCTTGAGGCTAGAACTCTTAAGTGATTGAGTTTCCCCTTGAGTCCTCTATACGTTGGATAGTGGTTGGTGTGAAAGAGTTCCTATTTTTAAAGACCTTGTAATGATTAACGTCCTTGACTTCCAATAGCTGTTTTGCATTATCTTGGCACATGACGTATGATTCCTGAGGCTCTATTTGATATAGTTCTTATTGACATCCATACTTACCATGACTATTGTCTTGATATTCGAGTGTTAGTTATTCCACTGATTCTATTGAGTCTCAGATGATGATGTAGTGGCATATGGTTGCTCATGATATTCTACTCGTGCATACTGTTATTGTATCATTCACCGAGTCCCGGGCCGGGTATGTTTTCGTGCACAGTTCCACTGCATTGTGTTGACACCCAATTTTGTCCCGTCTTCTCCCAAAATATTTATTTACGCTTCTGATATTTTGGCAATTTTAAGAAATAATTATTTATATTTTACTATAGTTATTAGCTGCTTATTAATACCGGCGTTATGGTATCCGGCTGCAGTCACTAGCTATTATTATTTTACCATTACTGCCATTATTATTATTATTATTATTATTATTATTATTATTATTATTATTATTATTATTATTATTATTAGTATTATTATTATCATTATCATCATTATCATCATCATTACCAGTACTATTATAATTCGCAATTTTACCATTTTTACCAGCCTATACACACGCATCGCATTTGTTTCCGCGCAACTAAATAACAATATTTTATTTACTATTGACTTTCAAAATATTGTCGCACGGCTATTCACGACGTCGTATAATTTTATTTTTATCTGAGCACTAATAAATACGTACTTTTATATTAGGTAATATTTTGGCACATGTTAGCATATAGTTAATTAAAGTAGATCTTTTACTTAAATTTAGAAGTCCAAATTATTTCTTTCATTCAGCCATATTTTAATTCATCTAACCCAAATCCAAGCCCAATCAACTTGTAATTATTTTCGGACCAGTCCATTAGTGACCAGCCCACATTTTTTCACTTAACTCATTACCCTTTGAATAACTCAGCCCACATTTTAAAACCTGCAACCCAGCCCACTACCGTTAATAACCGGTCCAACATCAGCAACCCATACCCGTTTAATTTCCATCCGACCCGACCCAATATCCTTATTTTCATCAGCCATGCCCTAATCCCTATCTCTTTCTCACTAACGCCGCACCACCCCCTCCTCTTTCTCTCCCTCTCTCTTCCTCTTCATCTCTCTCTTCTCCTTCAACGAAGACGGCAAATTCGCAGTCGACTTTCGACCTCCCCAGGCCATGCATGGACATTTCGGGGAAGGCATTTAATACCCTGTACCGCCCTATCCAGATCCAACCGTATAAGGTTTGTCCTCTTCGTTCTTTCTCGGCTCCGATCTGAGCAGCCTTTAATGAGTTTTGTCGTTTCTTTGCGAGTTCAAATCGTTTTATCGATTCCTTTTACTTTGGGGTACAAAGAGTTTTAATGGTTTTTGTTTTCTTTCCTCGTGGTTTCTGATTCAACAACAGAAAAAGCCTTAACGTTGATTTGAATATTTGACCAGAAATCCCGCCCAATATTTCAGTTGTGAAGCTCTAGCAAAACCCTAAGTTCACTCCTATAAATAGTCGGCTCTGGGTTCGTTTAAAGGGAGGTTTTTGGGTAAGCCGCCATCGAAACCCCAAAAAATACAAATCTTCAGCCGCCTCAATCTTCCCTAAGATATTAGCCCACTGTTCGTTTAATATTTGAAGTATCCATTCGTTTTCTATTTCTCATTTTTTTGCCTTGTTACTGTTTCACATCCGAATCTACGCATACTCGGAGATTTAGAGTGTTCAAGTGGACATCGAAACCCCCGCACCCACTTCGCTGCACCCGAAGAAGGTAAATTTCCCTCTTTTGAGTCATTTCAGTGTTTGTTTGATTTCCTTGAACTGTTACGTGATTTTGTCCGCTTAGTTGCCTTTAGCATGTCTGTAGTTACTCTAGTTGTATTAAGCATGTTCAGTCTTGTTTAGTTCAGTTCTGCGATGATTTTAGCTTTATATGCAAGTTTAGATTGACCTGGTGTTTTAAGGTTGCCTTTGTTCGCTTGTATGTGATTAGATTAACCGTATGTTAGTTTAGACTAGGCGACTTGTTGATCGTATTTGTGCGCGTTGGCTTTTCCATGATCAGACGGCTTGAACAAATTTATTTAGGTTATGTTTTGATTTAGCCATGTGTAATTTGGATCTATACGTTAATGTAGTATTAATATTTTGTATACCTTAAGATAATATGGCTGAAAGGAATAAAATAAGTTGAGAAAGAAGTCCTTTGTTAAGAATCTTTATTATCCTGCTAAAAGAAAGAGCTTATTTGTTTGTGGGTTTCAGTCGCCTTGCGGGCAATTCGAAAAAAAATGAGAAGAAAGAACCCGTAGGCTTTGCTAGTGATATATACTACGATTAATTTGGTAAATGTGTAAAAAGGTTTAATCTGTATAAAAGGATAAAATTTACATTTTCTAAGCCTGTGTGTGTTTATGGTCTTGTCTGTTCTTGCATAAAAATGAGGTATCGAGCCACTGTCATTTTACTTTGCTTGGCTCTATGGTTTACTGTCCCTTAAGGAGAATCTGTCTGCCCTCCCCTTTTTTCTTTCGGCTATACTGTAAAGTGATGAGCATGTCGTGAAAGACTTGGTATAATAAAATGCTACTGGTTTGCGACAAATAAGGGTGGGATGCTCATCCACGAATTGAATGTTGGCATAAGTAGGTATACAAGGACAAAATAGATATCAAATACGGTTCATGGCCAGTTGATATGCGGTTAGTATCCATGCTTTATGCTTATTTTCACCTTCTGCCTATGTCTTGTATAGTAATGTGTATGTTGAAATATCCTCATGATATGGTAGCTCCCGTGTGGTAATATATGGTTCATGAGTATTTTGTAATCCGCGGACCCTTCTTACTGCCATTGCTGTGCAAATTTTGTGTCTTGAGCGCATTTCGTGGTCAATTTTGTGAAGTTCAGTGTTGTTGCTAACAGCTGCTGTCGCCTAAGCATGTTTGTGGTTATGGTTGTGCACTGCCCTTGCTGGGCAGATGCTGTTTGCCGTGGCATATTGTGTAGTGCTGTTTGCCGTGGCACATTGTGTAGTTCTTCTTGCGTTGTTCACTGCTACTTCTATGCCGATTCCTGTGCCTTAGTACATGTTGCAATTAGTTAGTTTTGTAGAGTACATTGCCATTGCTAGGAAGATCTGTTTGCTTTATGATGTCATGTAATTTCTCTTGCGATGTCCACTGCCATTTTTGTGCAAATTGCATGCCTTAACATGTTGTAAGTACTTTAATGCTGTTGAAATAGTAGAATTGTATACCTCAGCATACTTAAATATATACAGAATATACACAATCCACTGATCTGTTTTGAGTGTATATTTTACGTGTTCGACCTTGTTTTCGATCATGCTCTAATCCTTTTCCTTTCATTTTTGCATGACTACCGCATACGAGTCCGAGAGACTCGTTCTTCTTCCATATCCGGTGTTGGGCTAAAAGCCCAACGAAATCTTCTCCGTGTCCAGCCCATCCACAGCAGAGCACAAAATTTCTGCTGGGCCGAGGCCCAACAACAGCAAAGCAGATCGTTAGCAACCTTAAAATGGGCAGAGCTCATTTAATTCCATTTCAGCCTCTATTTTGTTTTATGCATTTAACTAGTATTGTTTGACTAACCCATCACTTTGTTTTTTTTGCTTTCTCAACTTAGATGAATTCTAGTAAATTAGTGGGTTAGTTTAGTATAATGGGTAGTTGATTAAAAGGGGAAACTAGTAGTTAACGGCTTCATTTTTTTTATTTACGTTATCTATAATATCTATCCTAAATTATTTACATTATCTTTAATAATTATCTTAAAATTATTTACATCATTCATAATATTTACTATTATTAGAATCATAAATTTCTGATAATGAGAACATGTGCCTTGAACTAGAGAATTACTTTCCGTTTCTTTATCTCCTTAGAGATTTAACGTACCATGGACATGAAATATATGAATTTAGGTATCGTAAGTTGACTTAATTACACATCATCCTAATTAAGCATAGTTAACAAAAGATAATAAAAGGGATAAAGAAAACTCATTAGCTATTTTGTAGTTCATTTATACTTCTAAAACGCAAAGTCAACTAATATCTCATCGTTTTAGTTTGTTTCAAATATTTATTAAAACACTGCACAAATTCGCATTGTCTTTCTACTTATATGCAAATTATCATATTTTGTAAATCCTATTTTTGAATCGCATTATTCCACTTCCATTTAAAGTATTAGCAACATTTATAAACTTTATTTCAAATAGCATTCTAAAATCTCCTTTTATGCAAATTATTAGTCTCATTATTATTTGAAGTGTTTTATAAGTCTTGTTATAAATAGCATATAAAATCTTCTTTTATACAAATTATTATATTCTTCTACAAGTCTTATTTTTGAATGGCATTACTATTCTCATTCAAGGTTTTAACAACATTTATAAGTCTCATTTTTTTTAAATAAAAAGTTAGTTTAATTGGCATTATTACATTTCCTTTAAAACCTTAGTAATATGTACAAGCTGTTTTCTTAAAATTTGAGCATTATATTTAACCTCAATTAATTAACCTAAGTTTTAGCCGGTAAACCGTAGTTAACGGATCCTAGAGGATGCCTAACCCCTTCCCTTTAGGATAACTAGAACCCTTACCTAGAATTGAAAATTAAGCAGACCATTAACAGAGGTTTAGTTTAGGCTTTACCTTAGTTAATTAATTAGGTGTCCTAATTCACCGTTAAACTAATTAGGTGGCGACTCCTTAAAAATAAGCAAATAGGAATCTCCAATATGTTGTACTCCTAATTTGGACCCGGTTTAAATGGGGTATAACAGCTTGGCGACTCCGCTGGGGACATTAGGTTCTAAACCACAACATACTTAGGTTAATTAATATTTGTGGGGTGTTTTGTTTGTCTGTTTTCTTTATTTTGCCTTATATGCTTTTAAATGTCTTTATTATTGTTTTATGCCTTATTTGCCTTTGCTATGTAATATACATGTTTTTGCTTTCCTTAAACTGGCATTCCGTTCATATTTCCTCCATTTCTGGAAAACTCACACTATCACACGTACACGTGAGGTGTGTTTTGCGCACCCGCAAATTTCTTCAAAAATCCAGAATTTTAGAGAGTTGGCGTATGCGCGGGGTGTCCGAATAACGGTGACCGCGTAGCCTTCTCACTCGAGTTGTCCGCTCGGGAGCCTTGCGTCATAGGAAACCTACTCTTAGTCGGCCTAAGATAGAGCTAAACCAAAACCCTTTTTAAGAGCATGCACGAACCTAGGAGGCTTAATACCCAAGGTGTATTAAGTTCATTAGTCAGCCTTGTCCAAATGTCCGAGCGGGTCTATGACCCCGAGCGACGATTATCACGTAATATGCATTGATTTGAAGGATAAACATGTGTGTTATGTGGACTATGTGCTATTTAGGGTAATAGGTAGAACTAACCGTTTGTGAACGCAGGTAGTCATGAGTCAGTACAATACGAGCAGCAGGCACTTAATTGTTAGCAAGCATTAGATGCAGTTCTCGCCGAGCAAGGAGATACTGGCATCAAAGAAGGCATCAAAATGGGAGGAGTTTCGGCTGCATCGGTCAATCAATCCAAGCAACCCAGAATGACGAAGGGCCTTCCTCATTGTTAATTAGCTTATGAAAATCAAGTTGTAATATTTTCCTTTGTACCAAGATTTTGGTTTTCAAACATTGTACGAGTCTTTAATTAATAGCACATTGGGATGACGTATAATTACATGTTTTATCCTTCAAATCCGCGTTAGGCCTACCTCCGGCACAAAAGAGGTCCCTTGCATAATAGGTCGCCTTATGATTGCTATACTTCTCTTTTACTACGTGATTTGTTTGTTGTGCAATATGTGTTTCTTTCAACGCTGTTTGCTTAATATTCACACTATTTTAAGCAGCAATCATTCGCACCATACTAATGCAATTTTCTTCATTTTTTAAGGTTTTTCTTTTATTTATTTATTCCCCAAAGGCTTATTCACGCTGACACTCGAGATGACGGATAATGAGAATGCAGATACAAATGATATTCCTCAGTGGGCAGTACGAAGGCCGCGAACCAATCCACCTACGGTGGACCTTTTGGGTATTGAAAATGTCACCCCTATTGAGGATAACCCTGAGGCTTCGGGAACTAAGGATGCCACTACTAATGATGAACATATTGCTCGTTTGGAGCAACAAATTGCTGATCTGCAAGGTGAAGTTGAACGTGTTAGAAACTTGGGTATGCTATGCGTCTCCAATACCCCACCTCAAGAGCCAAGGAGCACAGCACCAATAACGCCTCACTTCCCATCTCTAGAATCTCCCGTCCCTAATCATTTTCCTGCACAAAGCACTCAACCCATGAACACACCACCCATGAATCCGTCTCCCATAAATCCTTTACCTACAAGTCAAGTCCCTGTTAACCCACAATATATCAATCCATCTCTCATGGGCCAAAACTCAACTCCTCTTAACCTTCAACACGCTACCCCACACCCTACTCAAGTCCCTATTTACCCACAGTATATCCCTCCATTCCCCGTCTACCAAAGCGCTCCAAACCAAATACCCTTTTATCCGCAGCATACCACCTAATTTCCCGCATACCAAAATCCTCAAAACCAAATCCCCAGTAACCCATTATATGCCACTCCAACTAACACTCAAACTACCCCTCCCTGCAATATTCCACCAGTCCAAAACCACCCGGCACCTCAATATATATCGGCAGCACATGCTGTTCCTTCTAACGTGCAATGTGTTCCACCAATATATGTGACAGAAGCTCAGCCATCCGTCACCATAGCACCAGTTGTCGACCCATATGAGGAGGTGGAGAAACAATGGAAGATGAAAGAGGATGAACGTGATAAAGAGATACGTGAGTTGAGAGAAGAAGTCAGGAATATGCGGATTTCAAAAAGGGGAGAGAAACTTGAGTATGAAGACTTATGTGTACACCCTGACGTTGACCTACCTGATGGATATAAGCCACCCAAATTTGAGATGTTTGATGGCACGGGAAATCCCCGCAACCATTTAAGATCTTATTGTGATAAGTTAGTCAGTGTGGGAAGAAATCCAGCCATAAGAATGAAGTTGTTTATCAGAAGTCTGACCGGGGATGCATTAACTTAGTATACTGAACAAGACCCCAAGAAATGGCATAATTGGAGCAGCATGGCAGAGGATTTTATGGAAAGATTTAGGTTCAACATTGAGATCGTCCCTGATCGATCTTACCTTGAAAGGGTGAAGAAGAAGAAGACAACTGAAACCTTTCGTGAATACGCCATCCGTTGGAGATCAGAAGCAGCTAGAGTCCGACCCCCAATGGACGAAAGTGAAATGACTGACATCTTTATCAAAGCTCAAGATAACATGTATTATGAAAGGATGTTGCTTATGACTGGGGCAAAGTTCACAGATCTCGTCAAGATAGGGGAAGCTTTGGAAGAAGGAATCAAGTCTGGGAGGGTTACAAACTTCGCAGCCTTACAAGAAACAACCAAGGCTATCCAGTCTGGAACAATAGGAGGGAGTAAGAAGAAAAGAGACGAAGTTGCAGCTGTAATGAACATCCAAGAGCGGGGACCAAGCCAGATTCATGCATACCATAATCCATACTCCCAAATGTTTTCACCCATTTCCTATCCCATTTATAATACCCAACCAGCTTACTATCAACAGACGTCTGCCCGTTACCAACCTCAAAATAATCTAGCAACCCCACCAAGGCCTCGTCAAAACTTTGAAAGGAAAAAGACTTACACACCCCTAGCTGAACCATATGCCCAACTTTTTGAAAGGTTAAAAGCAGCAGGAGTAATCCATCCAATCCCTTGGAGAAATATCGAACCTCGACCAAAGTGGTTTGATGAGACTAAACATTGTGCATATCACTCGGGGGCTGCCGGACATGATACCGAAAGTTGTTTAGCTCTCAAAGATAAGATTGAACTTTTAATCAAAGAGAATGTGATTCAGCTCAAAGGAGCTTCTCCAAACGTGACCAATAACCCTCGGCCTAATCATGGAGATGTGGGCGTGAATATGATCACTACTGAGGATGACTGGAGCCTTAAGGGAACTATCGTGCCAGTAGGGAAGGAAGAAAAGACCAAGTTTGATCTGGGACATGGACCTACTGCGGAAAAAAGTTTTGATTCTAAGAAGAAGGGTGACATCTATGTGCTTAATTCGAACCCGCCTACTGCCAAAATGCCAGAGGATGCTGCTGAGGATAGCCCAGTTGAATGGGTCAAAACTCTGTTCGTTGCAAAGGAAGCAATTGAAAATTGCACTGAGACACCGACCATTTGGGATGCCGAACCAGGAGATGCATTGAAGAATTGGACTTGTGCTCCGTCCCTGGTTCGCCGGGAGTCTTGGTAGATTAAAACTTTACTAGTATTTTGAAAATGGCACGATTTAAAATTGAGGCTTGAATCGTGTAAAAGAATTCTGTGTTGTTTTTGCCTCTCCTTTGGATGCCCAAATGCAAAATCTATGAATGTTTTTCATTTTCTTTAACTTTTTACGTATATTCAATTTCTCCTATTTTCTCTTTTTCAGCATACAAAATAATAAACTTGTCGGTTCCATGATTATGACATGTGACGTAACAAATGAACAAAACCCTAAAGCCCAACAAGAACTTGAGAAGTATGAAGATGACGTGCAAGCCGATAAATTAACCAAAGGACTCGAGCATTTTGATGATACAGCAAGGCCTAATCCAGATGGAAGTGAAGTGGTGCAGATTGGCGATTCAAAATTGATGAAAGAAACCAAAGTCAGTTGCCATTTGTCATTGTTGGAAAAAAAAGCACTGGTTGAATTACTGAGGGCGTACGTGGATGTGTTTGCATGACGTGTGGATCCGAGTTTCAAATTGAAGTTCGCACCAAATTGGCAAGTAGTGTTAATTATGTCGGTAGACAAGTATGATGAAGTATGGCCGAAGTCTAGAGACACTACGCCTAGAGGCTGAAGCCAGCTTTATTTTTCTTTTGTGCTATTTTTTTATGTAGTGCGAACTATGTTAAGATAGGTCACATTATAGTAGAAGTTTTCAATTACCTTTTTGCTTGTAGTGCGAACTACGTTCTGACCTGATTCCCTCTGCGGGATACGTAGGCGGCCTACATCGGCTTCGGTCATATTATAAGAAAAATCTCAATTTCCCTTTGCTTTGTAAGTAATGAACTACGTCTGGCCTAATTTTTGTCGCAACAAATTTTGACAGAATACGTAAGCAACCTATGGAGGGTTCGACCCTTAGTTTTTTTTTTAAATTTTCAGAATACGGGTCAAGAGCTACGCTCAACGTGATGCTAGGTTTAAAAACATCGGTGGGGAACCCACAGAGGGTTTGGGCATGCATCAATTTTGGAAGGCACCGCCAGAAGATATTGGACATCATAGAGATATGATTTAATCGGGATAGCATGTTGGGACAAAGGACGTTCGAAAGCGTGTCACAATCTGAGATCCGACAGGAAATTTTAGACATATGCTATATTATTTTCAAATGATTTTAATTATTATTCATTTACCAAATCTTATACCTAGGACGGGTCACAAAGTCCAAGCAAGCAGGCGAGCAAAAAAGGAGCAGAGTTGGAATCTCAAATCAGCGTGAATAGCCTCCCCTCCCCCAACTGACAAATTTTCTTTGAATGTAGGAAAGTTCAAACAGGTAGAGGAGTGAATCAGTTATTCATTCAACAAGGGTTTTACCTGGGACAAGGAAGTTTAGAGCATGCAGAGAAATGGAGTGGTGGTATTCACAAGACGGTTTGAAGTTTCTTAAACCAATTGCACTAATTCCATCTTAAACGATTTAGCACTAATCTTGCATCGGCACTAACCACGATTTAGCACTAATCTTGCATCGGCACTAATCACGATTTAGCACTAATCTCGTACCGGCACTAACTATCATTGAGCACTAATGTTTGCACCGGCATTCATTGTATCTCAAAAGACTTAGCAATAATTTGCGCTAGCGCTAACTCTATTTTAAAATTTAGCAATAATTTGCACCGGCACCAACTTTGCATCAAAAGACTTTGCACTAATTACGCACCGGCGCTAACTTTATCTCAAATATTTTGCACTAATTGTGTACGAGCACTAACTTTATCTAAAATGATTTCGCACCAATTCTGCACCAGCACTAACTTGGAACCAATTGATTTCACCCTAATCTTGCACCAGCACTAATTTATCTAGCACCAATTTTTCTCAAATGATTTTGCACTAACAATGATTCGATCTTAAATGATGTTGCACTAATCTCTCACTAACAATAATTTGTTCTCAAATGAGTTGGAACCCGCACTAATTTTATTTCAAATGACTTTGCACTAACCAGATCTCAAACGATTTTGCACTCATTTTTTTTCTTTTCATTAATCAATGCGTTTATGTCAATCCTATTACTAACGAGTGCATTCTTGATTTTTTACAGAAGTTTTGGCAGTAAACATGGCAAATCAATTAGCTATGAAGCATGGCACAACATGGAACTATTTCTTCGGCAGCGAACTGGGGCAATGCGTTGGGAAGGATAATCAGACTTCCCGACGAAGGTCAAAGATCTACCTTGAACACTCGCCTCCAACTCCAAATATCCCGCTTGCATTCCAGCGCATTCGATTTTCAGAATTCTCGAGTTCTGTCATAACACCCAGTGTCATCATAATTCGACACTGGGACAATTTTGCAAAGATTCGTGTCAATTGGATTCGTTATTCATAGGTGTCGTAGTTATTCCAGAACTGCACACGGCCTGATTCTCGTGCAGCCCAAGATATGTAGGCAACTCGGAGACGGAGTTCGACCGTAATCCTCGTAATTTTCTTTACCCTTAAATCCTCTAAAATCCTTAGCCGGGACAAAATAGGCTACTGAGTTAACGTCTTTGCCCAAAAATTCTTTCATCATCACCGGGCAAAGAGGGACAAGTTGTTGACACCCAATTTTGTCCCGTCTTCCCCCAAAATATTTATTTACGCTTCTGATATTTTGGCAATTTTAAGAAATAATTATTTATGTTTTACTATAGTTATTAGCTGCTTATTAATACCGGCGTTATGGTATCCGGCTGCAGTCACTAGCTATTATTATTTTACCATTACTGCCATTATTATTATTATTATTATTATTATTATTATTATTATTATTATTATTATTATTATTATTATTAGTATTATTATTATTAACATTATCATCATTATCATCATCATTACCAGTACTATTATAATTCGCAATTTTATCATTTTTACCAGCCTATACACACGCATCGCATTTGTTTCCGCGCAACTAAATAACAATATTTTATTTACTATTGAATTTCAAAATATTGTCGCACGGCTATTCACGACGTCGTATAATTTTATTTTTATCTGAGCACTAATAAATACGTACTTTTATATTAGGTAATATTTTGGCACATGTTAGCATATAGTTAATTAAAGTAGGTCTTTTACTTAAATTTAGAAGTCCAAATTATTTCTTTCATTCAGCCATATTTTAAATCATCTAACCCAAATCCAAGCCCAATCAACTTGTAATTATTTTCGGACCAGTCCATTAGTGACCAGCCCACATTTTTTCACTTAACTCATTACCCTTTGAATAACTCAGCCCACATTTTAAAACCCGCAACCCAGCCCACTACCGTTAATAACCGGTCCAACATCAGCAGCCCATACCCGTTTAATTTGCATCCGACCCGGCCCAATATCCTTATTTTCATCAGCCATGCCCTAATCCCTATCTCTTTCTCACTAACGCCGCACCACCCCCTCCTCTTTCTCTCCCTCTCTCTTCCTTTTCATCTCTCTCTTCTCCTTCAACGAAGACGGCAAACTCGCAGTCGACTTTCGACCTCCCTAGGCCATGCATGGACATTTCGGGGAAGGCATTTAATACCCTGTACTGCCCTATCCAGATCCAACCGTATACGGTTTGTCCTCTTCGTTCTTTCTCGGCTCCAATCTGAGCAGCCTTTAATGAGTTTTGTCGTTTCTTTGCGAGTTCAAATCATTTTATCGATTCCTTTTACTTTGGGGTACAAAGAGTTTTAATGGTTTTTGTTTTCTTTCCTCGTGGTTTCTGATTCAACAACAAAAAAAGCCTTAACGTTGATTTGAATATTTGACCAGAAATCCCGCCCAATATTTCAGTTGTGAAGCTCTAGCAAAACCCTAAGTTCACTCCTATAAATAGTCGGCTCTAGGTTCGTTTAAAGGGAGGTTTTTGGGTAAGCCGCCATCGAAACCCCAAAAAATACAAATCTTCAGCCGCCTCAATCTTCCCTAAGATATTAGCCCACTGTTCACTTAATATTTGAAGTATCGATTCGTTTTCTATTTCTCATTTTTTTGCCTTGTTACTGTTTCGCATCCGAATCTACGCATACTCGGAGATTTAGAGTGTTCGAGTGGACATCGAAACCCCCGCACCCACTTCGCTGCACCCGAAGAAGGTAAATTTCCCTCTTTTGAGTCATTTCAGTGTTTGTTTGATTTCCTTGAACTGTTACGTGATTTTGTCCGCTTAGTTGCCTTTAGCATGTCTGTAGTTACTATAGTTGTATTAAGCATGTTCAGTCTTGTTTAGTTCGGTTCTGCGATGATTTTAGCTTTATATGCAAGTTTAGATTGACCTGGTGTTTTAAGGTTGCCTTTGTTCGCTTGTATATCATTAGATTAACCGTATGTTAGTTTAGACTAGGCGACTTGTTGATCGTATTTGTGCGCGTTGGCTTTTCCACGATCAGACGGCTTGAACAAATTTATTTAGGTTATGTTTTGATTTAGCCATGTGTAATTTGGATCTATACGTTAATGTAGTATTAATATTTTGTATACCTTAAGATAATATGGCTGAAAGGAATAAAATAAGTTGAGAAAGAAGTCCTTTGTTAAGAATCTTTATTATCCTGCTAAAAGAAAGAGCTTATTTGTTTGTGGGTTTCAGTCGCCTTGCAGGCAGTTCGAAAAAAAAATGAGAAGAAAGAACCCGTAGGCTTTGCTAGTGATATATACTACAATTAATTTGGTAAATGTGTAAAAAGGTTTAATCTGTATAAAAGGATAAAATTTACATTTTCTAAGCCTGCGTGTGTTTATGGTCTTGTCTGTTCTTGCATAAAAATGAGGTATCGAGCCACTGTCATTTTACTTTGCTTGGCTATATGGTTTACTGTCCCTTAAGGAGAATCTGTCTGCCCTCCCCTTTTTCTTTCGGCTATACTGTAAAGTGATGAGCATGTCGTGAAAGACTTGGTATAATAAAATGCTACTGGTTTGCGACAAATAAGGGTGGGATGCTCATCCACGAATTGAATGTTGGCATAAGTAGGTATACAAGGACAAAATAGATATCAAATACGGTTCATGGCTAGTTGATATGCAGTTAGTATCCATGCTTTATGCTTATTTTCACCTTCTGCCTATGTCTTGTATAGTAATGTGTATGTTGAAATATCCTCATGATATGTTAGCTCCCGTGTGGTAATATATGGTTCATGAGTATTTTGTAATCCGCGGACCCTTCTTACTGCCATTGCTGTGCAAATTTTGTGTCTTGAGCGCATTTCGTGGTCAATTTTGTGAAGTTCAGTGTTGCTGCTAACAGCTGCTGTCGCCTAAGCATGTTTGTGGTTAAGGTTGTGCACTGCCCTTGCTGGGCAGATGCTGTTTGCCGTGGCATATTGTGTAGTGTTGTTTGCCGTGGCACATTGTGTAGTTCTTCTTGCGTTGTTCACTGCTACTTCTATGCCGATTCCTGTGCCTTAGTACATGTTGCAATTAGTTTGTTTTGTAGAGTACATTGCCATTGCTAGGAAGATCTGTTTGCTTTATGATGTCATGTAATTTCTCTTGCGATGTCCACTGCCATTATTGTGCAAATTGCATGCCTTAACATGTTGTAAGTACTTTAATGCTGTTGAAACAGTAGAATTGTATACCTCAGCATACTTAAATATATACAGAATATACACAATCCACTGATCTGTTTTGAGTGTATATTTTACGTTTTCGGCCTTGTTTATTCGATCATGCTCTAATCCTTTTCCTTTCATTTTTGCATGACTACCGCATACGAGTCCGAGAGACTCGTTCTTCTTCCATATCCGGTGTTGGGCTAAAAGCCCAACGAAATCTTCTCCGTGTCCAACCCATCCACAACAGAGCACAAAATTTCTGCTGGGCCGAGGCCCAACAACAGCAAAGCAGATCGTTAGCAACCTTAAAATGGGCAGAGCTCATTTAATTCCATTTCAGCCTCTATTTTGTTTTATGCATTTAACTAGTATTGTTTGACTAACCCATCACTTTGTTTTTTTTGCTTTCTCAACTAAGATGAATTCTAGTAAATTAGTGGGTTAGTTTAGTATAATGGGTAGTTGATTAAAAGGGGAAACTAGTAGTTAACAGCTTCATTTTTTTTATTTACGTTATCTATAATATCTATCCTAAATTATTTACATTATCTTTAATATTTCTTAAAATTATTTACATCATTCATAATATTTACTATTATTAGAATCATAAATTTCTGATAATGAGAACATGTGCCTTGAACTAGAGAATTACTTTCTGTTTCTTTATCTCCTTAGAGATTTAACGTACCATGGACATGAAATATATGAATTTAGGTATCGTAAGTTGACTTAATTACACATCATCCTAATTAAGCATAGTTAACAAAAGATAATAAAAGGGATAAAGAAAACTCATTAGCTATTTTGTAGTTCATTTATACTTCTAAAACGCAAAGTCAACTAATATCTCATCGTTTTAGTTTGTTTCAAATATTTATTAAAACACTGCACAAATTCGCATTTTCTTTCTACTTATATGCAAATTATCATATTTTGTAAATCCTATTTTTGAATAGCATTATTCCACTTCCATTTAAAGTATTAGCAACATTTATAAACTTTATTTCAAATAGCATTCTAAAATCTCCTTTTATGCAAATTATTAGTCTCATTATTATTTGAAGTGTTTTATAAGTCTTGTTATAAATAGCATATAAAATCTTCTTTTATACAAATTATTATATTCTTCTACAAGTCTTATTTTTGAATGGCATTACTATTCTCATTCAAGGTTTTAACAACATTTATAAGTCTCATTTTTTTTTAAATAAAAAGGCATTTCTTCTATGCAAATTACTATATTTTTTTCTACAAGTTAGTTTAATTGGCATTATTACATTTCCTTTAAAACCTTAGTAATATATACAAGCTGTTTTCTTAAAATTTGAGCATTATATTTAACCTCAATTAATTAACCTAAGTTTTAGCCGGTAAACAGTAGTTAACGGATCCTAGAGGATGCCTAACCCCTTCCCTTTAGGATAATTAGAACTCTTACCTAGAATTGAAAATTAAGCAGACCATTAACAGAGGTTTAGTTTAGGCTTTACCTTAGTTAATAAATTAGGTGTCCTAATTCACCGTTAAACTAATTAGGTGGCGACTCCTTAAAAATAAGCAAATAGGAATCTCCAATATGTTGTACTCCTAATTTGGACCCGGTTTAAATGGGGTATAACACATTGTTCACCGAGTCCCTTACTAGAGGGCCGGGTACGGTATATGTATATGATGATATGATTATGGCACCGAGTCCTATGATGGGCCGGGTACGGTATACGTGTACACGACTTTATTCCCCGAGTCCCTTATTAGAGGGTCGGGTACGGTATATATATATATATATATGATGATATGATGACATGTTATGGCGTCCAGGAGGGCATATGATGACTTTATTCACCGAGTCCCTCACTAGAGGGCCGGGTACGGTATATATGTATATGATGATGATATTATTATGTCACCGAGTCCCATGATGGGTCGGGTATGATATATGATATTAACATGCATGATTTATGTTTCAAAGGCAAGTGTTTTGGTATTCTGGACATTGTACTTGTTTTCTGTACTCCTTATTTCAGTTATGATCCTTTTACTGTATTTCATGCTTTATATACTCACTACATATTCCGTACTGACCCCTTTTCTTCGGGGGGCTGTGTTTCATGCCCGCAGGTACAGATAGTCGGTTTGGTGACCCATCAGCATAGGACTTCTACTCAGCTGTCTTGGAGAGCTCCGTTGTTCCGGAATCTAGACTTTTGGTTAAGATCTTACGATGTATATGCATATGTTTATCTAGGGGTACGACGGGGCCCTGTCCGTCATATTTCACTATTAGTACTCTTAGAGGTCTGTAGACATATGTGTGGGTTGTGTATAAGTTTTGCTCAGCTGTGTCTATATGGCTTACATATGATATTGACATGTTGTGACAGCCTTGTCGGCTTATGTATGGTATTGACATGTTGTGGCAGCTTTGTCGGCTTGCGTATCATATTATATTTTCATTAGTTGTGACTCCTCAGGAGACAGGTTATCGGGAGACCTTTATATGATGACGTTGTGAACCTTTGAGGTTCTTTTGCAAATTTTCCATATTGTTCGTAAGAATTAGTTGTTTATATTTAACAGGTACGTATATAAGTGTCCAACTCGGGCACTAGTCATGGCCCACGGGGTTGGGTCGTGACAAAAGTGGTATCAGAGCAGTTCGTCCTCGGAGTGTCTACAGACCGTGTCTAGATGAGTCTTGTTTATCGGTGTGTTGTGCACCACATCTATAAACAGGAAGCTACAGGACATTTAGGATGTTACCTTTCTTTCATCTCTAAGATCGTGCGATAGAGCCCAGCCATAGGAAATGAAATTCTTTTATACTAACCTTTGATTTTAGCTGAAGAACGACCTTGACAGAAGAAAGCGACCGATGATATTGGAAGTTACAAAGTACACAGGTAAGTAACGGTGCGAAAGGGGCATGTCAGATAAGGTAAGAATATTGAAATATGATTGAAATGTAAAGTTGGAGGATGAAAGAGAAGGTGGATAGCAAAGTATAACAGAACAGATCGTTAAAGGATCAGGTACGTCTCGAGGTGCGATATGTGAGGTAAGTCCCGACACCTTTATACTTTTTTCTGGAAATTGGGAGCCCTGAGTGGCTATGATGCGATATGATATATGCGTATATATGTTGGCCCTGTGAGGCATTGTTGGTATTTTCTGCGTGCAGGTTTTGGGGATAGTAAGAAGTACAGAGGAAACTCTGCCCAAATTTTCCCAGAAATAGGAAGAAGGGAGAGAATGAGATATAAGTTCATAATATGTCTTAAAAATCGATACTGATAGGGTAAATTTGATATGTTGGACTAAAGCTTTAAGAGATACCCTCCATGTAATCCGTAAGGGGCACCATTCTTATCTGGAAAATTTTATTTCGAAAAAGCATATATGAGCAGCAAAGTTTGAAATTCATTTGGACGGACCAGAATACTTTCCAACCACATTTTGCCTTAGAAAAGCTCATGTTGAAGGGTAAAAACGTCTAGTAGTTAAGTTTCACTGTTATTGAAAAGTACAAAGCATACAACCAGTAGTTTATGAACTAAATGATTCGTTCACGACTCAAGAATAAACCTGGAGGTAAATCATGTGAATCAAGCACTAAGAAGTCCTGTGGTGCTTGTCGGATTCTAGTTCTCTTCTCGTGGTGGTTGGAGAATGCTTCATAGTAACATTTTATTAGCTCTTAACCAACTAATTGGAGGTGGAATTTGTAGAAGGAAAACTTAAACTTGTGGGCTGTCTTAGATCATGTGTTTCATGTGTTGTTGATGAAATGCTTGGATGATTCGGAAGGGCTTGTGATACTAAGGGATGATTTAGAAAAGGTTGGCAAATCTTAACAGAAGGTCATATTGAAGTATCGACTGAACTGATAAGCAGGGATAAGTCACGACGAGTTTACAGTTAAAAGGAATAGTAGTATGAATGAGATAAAAGTGCGGAGGAGGAAGAATTATGACAAATTATGAAGGTATTAATAAGACAGCTTGTGAGACATTAAGGATAAGATTGATCAGAAAGGGTGAGGGGTTAAGTACGCCTACTCCACAGAGTGTAATTAAAACATACTAAAAATCGTAAATAAGGTTAAGAAGTGTTACGTTATAGGATGGATTACGAACAGGATGTAATCTGAATACCATAAGGATTGTTATAGAAATGAGTGAAGCCTAGCGAAGAAGTAACTAAAGGATATGATGTGATTAGTGTGAAACGGAAAATAAAATGTAGAACGAATAAGAAAGACTTACAAAGTCCTATAAGGAAAGTTCAGAATAGAGGTCAAGTGATAACGAAAGTGAAAGCGAGCACAGGAAGAGAAGGAGTTAATAGAAAGAAGAAGATAGGAAGAAAGCGAGTGGGATTACAGTGTAGCGATGAGTTATGGCTGTTGACACCCAATTTTGTCCCGCCTCTCCTCCAAAATACCTATTTATGCTTCTAATATTTTTGGAAAAGTAAATATATATATATATATATATATATATATATATATATATATATATATATATATATATACATTTTACTATAATTATTAGCCTTTTATCAATACCGGCGTTTCATTATTCTATTACAGTTACTAACCATCATTATTATTATTATTATTATTATTATTATTATTATTATTATTATTATTATTATTATTATTATTATTATTATTACTATTATTCACAATTTTTTATCATTTCAGAATTTTACTAGCTTACGCACACGCATCGCATTTATCTTTGCATAATTAAATAATAGTGTTTATTTACTGTGGATTTTCGAAATATTATTGCACGGCTATTACAACGCCATTTTTATCTGAGCACCAAGAATTGTATATTTTATATTAAGTAATATTTTAACACAAGTTTATTTAAATAGGTCTTTTATTTAAATGTAGTAGCCCAATCAACTCATGCTACTTTCGGACCAATTCATAAATCAGTCCACATTTTAATTTACCGGACATCATTTAATTCACCCCAGCCCAAACAATTAACCAACATTTTTCGGACCAGCCCATTCTTTTAATTTTTCCCAGCCCATATTTTAGCCAAACCAGCCCATTTTTTTAACCCAACCCGATTTGGCCCAAAGTTTTCCTAAAACCTAATCCCCCCCCCCCCCTATTCTCTTTCTCTTCTTCACGCCGCTCCCTTCCTCTCTCTTCTCCCCTTTTCCGCCGCTCCCTCCTCTGTCACCCACTATTCCCTGTTCCCCGCCACCACCGCCGCCTACCCCACTCCCATTTCCCTCTGTACCCCACTCAACCTTGTCTCCCCGCTCCTCTAAATAAAAAAAAACAACAAACAACAGTTCGCCCCATAAAAGGGGGCTGGAAGTCAGTTGAAAAAGGGATCGAAAAATCAGGGAAGGAACCCCAAAAAACAAAAAATCAACTCGAATAAAGAAAAGAAAAACCCAAAGAAACTGAGATCTTTTTCGTTCTGTCGCCAAAATCCCCTAAGCAAAATATCAATTCTTATTCAGTCTTTTATTTCTGGGAATCGAATTTTGAAGTGTTCGAGGGTAAATTGAAGACCCGCACCCACTTCGCTGCATCCAAAGAAGGTAATTTTTTTTCTTTCGGTGGCTTCTGTGCTATCTAAGTGTTAATTATATGTTTAATTTGCGTACTCAGCATGTTCTAGATTTTAGCAAATATGGTTTGGTTGGTTTGACTATACCGTCGTCGCATGTGTTTTGGCCTTAAAACTTCTCTATTGTATTAATCTAAAATATGAAGTCATGTAGATTTGGGATTCTAAGTTTCAGAGTAAGTTTGTTTGATTTAGGGGGATAATGGGTATGAACTGGATACAATTGTTTGGGCTAGCTTTAAGCCACATTGTTTCTCCTAAGATGTACTCTGTTTAAGACGTATGAGAAGTAAAAGTAGTGTCAAACTCCCGTTCATTTTTTCGTGTATTAGAAGTCAATTTATTTTGTGGCATAATCAAGAAAGATAAATGGATGCATTATTCTGCCTGCTAATGTATAAACTGTGTAGATTGCGAAAACGAATATGCCTTGGTAGAAAAGAGACCTGTTTGTTGTCGTGTAGTGATCTCCAATCCCTCTTCTTTCAGTTTCAGCCCTTTAATTCTCATGTGTATGTATTGAGTAATTAGTGCATGCTGGTAAATGTTTAGCATGTTTATAACTTACTCACTCAGTATGAAGATAATTCAGTCACAAACATGCGATGTTGTTTCTGTTTAAGGTCGTGTGCTGTCTGGTATAATCGATAGTCTCACTTAGCATAGGTTTATTTTATTGGTTTGAGATAATATAAGTCAGTTATGAACCCATTGTTTCCGGTCTAAGTGTCTCTCTTATGGCGTATTTGCTGCTAGTTTAATTTGTACTGATCATTCGCTTAATCTGAATCAATAATTTTGGTCTGTAGCTTATGATGTGTAGCTTATGATGTGATCAGCTGCCTGGTTTAGTTGTGTAGGGAAGAGATAATGTTTGTATGAGTGTGTTTCCTTGTTCCCAAATCCCCAGCTGTAAATTCCTTCTTGGCTTCAATTCTGTACTATGAAATGTGGGGATCAAATTAGTTTGGATGAGTCTCAACATCACATGTTTAAGGTTGGGTTTAAAAATGTGAAGTCATAGTCAAACTCGCTGGTTGTTTTGATTCTGTTCATGAGCAGTTATTAGTCTATTTGATTTCGTATTTGTCTAGGCCTTTTTATCTGGTTGCTGTGTGTATAAAACATGGAATCGATCCCTTTCCTGCTCAGTTCTGAGTTCCTTTTGATGGCTACACAAATTTTCTTTTCGATTGAATATGTTTTCCCTTTCTTATACTTTTCCCTACAATTTAGTTAAGATTAAAAAAAATATATTTAGACTTCAAATAAAGACAGATGAATGGCTGGAATTTGTTGAATATGTGTCTTTAGCTCATTATGGGCATAAGTGGCGTATATGGTCATGTCAAACTTATTATGGCTCTCCATCTTGTTCCGGCAGGAGTGATGTAATATCTTGGCGCGATTCTGAAGCAGCATGTGTTTAAATCCATTAATAGTCTATTAAATTATAAATCTCCGTGTAAATTAAGTTTGATATGAAGTTGTCATTTGTTTTCTGCTTCAACATAAATAGGAATACACATGAGTCCAGTTGGCTGTCTTCTTTCTATTTGTCCTTTAGAACTGATTTATGAAAATATCTGGTTCTGTGGTATAATCAATGTACTTTTCAGTCACGCGTTTAGCTTATTAAGTATGACTTGAATTCGGGTTCAGCTAAGCTTCTTGTAGGATTTTCAGATTTCTTCTCCTCTTTCCAAAATTAGATTTGCTCATTTTTCTTTGATTCAAACTGCTTCTTTAGAATGAGTCTCTCTCAAGTTGCCTGGACATGAAAGGCTTATGTATCCTTTAGCTATGTCCCTTTGAAATAAATAAGCTAGCCTAGAATTTTTCTTTAAGAATCCTTTTACTGGATACGTTGCCTACTAAGTAGTTTGGATCAGATTTTTTCCTGCCTTAGTGTTTTAAATGCCAGTTTAGGCTTGTGTTTTCTTTACCATAATTTGAGGTTAACATGTAGGAATGCACTAGCACCTTTCCACACTTATTTAAGGAAATCATCAACATGTGCAAAAAATGTGCTCTGAGTTTGCCTCTTTCAATATAACGTGACCTTTGGTTTTTGTTGAAATCATATACTAATTCTCTCTTTTTTTTTATGCATGACCACCGCGTATGAATTATCGGATTCGTTCTTCTCTTGCATTCGCTGTTGGGCTAAAAGCCCAACGCAATCCTCTTGAGTCATTTTTATTAATTCTGCCGCGGCAAAGAAAGAGAACAAGTTTTCTGGACTAAAGCCCAATAAGCAGCAACAGCTCACAGCAGCAGCATATAAAATTTATTGGGCCTTAAGATGGACCAAATCCATTGCATCTTTTCTTTCTCTCTCTTCCTTATTTTTATTGTTGTATTTTTATTCGCTTTGTATGACTAACCTTATCTTATTTTTATTAACTTTAGATGATTTCTAATAAAGTAATAGGTTAGTTTTAGTGACGGGTAGTTAGTTTAAGGAAGACTAATCATCAACCCCATAAATCTTATTATCTTCTTTTTACATTAAAACTATTTATAACATTTAATATTTATATCTTATTCGAAATTATTGATTCGCAAAATGGTATGACTATATATCTTATCGTTTCAAGATGCCCTCAACATGTCACTACAAACTCAAATATATTTTTATAGGAAATTCATCCAAGTTGAACGTTCATGCACATTTTAAGCGTAATTAATATAACATATCTTGAATTCTATTTATAATTTTAGATTTTTCTATATTGCTACATTCATATAATATAATTTATTCAAAGTTTAAAATTGCTAAATTCTTTTCTCAAAAGCTATTATTTATAAGCAAAATATCATAATTTCATACAAGTCTTATCTTGAATAGCATTTATTGTATTTTCATATAAAGTCTTAGTAATGATTAAGCTTTATTTTAAATAGCATTTAAAAAATCCTCTTTATGCGAGCTAGTATACTTTCTACGAGTATTATTTTAAATAGCATTATTTATTACTCTCATTTAAAGTCTAAGCAGTATTTATAAGTCTTATTTTTAAGTAGCATTTAAAGTCCTCTTTTGTGCAAATTATTATATTTTTTGTAAATCTTATTTTAACTAACATTATTTTCTTTTAAAAAACTTTAGCAATATCTTAAAGTCATTTTCTAAATTTTAAACATTATATTTAATCTTAATTAATTAACCTAAGTTGGTCGGATAACCGTAAGTTAACGGATTCTAAAGGATGCCTAACCCCTTCCCTTTAGGATAATATAGAGCCCTTACCTAGAATCACACTGGTTAAACAGACTACTAATTGAGGTTTAGTTTTAACTTTGCCTTAGTTAACCTCTAGGTGTCCTAATTCACCGTTAAATTAATTAGGTGGCGACTCCTTAAAACAAAATAAACAGGAATCACCAATACGTCATACCTCTTAAATCTATCCGGGTTAAAATGGGGTGTGACAATGGCGTGTATAGCTAAGAAAACGAGTAATATAAATGACAGAATTATGAAAGACCAACCTAAAGAAAGATGAGCAACGAGACGGAATGAGTGCCAGAAGTGACTGGTATGATAAGAACAAATAGAGATGAACAGAATATATCTTGAAAATGAGAAAAGGGTTATGTAGAAGTAGTGTTTTCCAAAGGATACAGGGGTAGCATGAGATCCCTCGTGCACAAAATAAAAGATGGACATAGGTTGGAGAAATGAAAGGAATACTAAAGGAAGCACCCAAGACAGACGTAATTAATTGGGTATGAGTATGGGATAAAAGGGAAATATATAGCTACGAACTTAAGGTGTAGTACGACGAGAAGGTGATAAGACAAGACTACTGTTATACCCCATTTTAACCGGGTTAGAGTAGAGTACAACATATTGGTGATTCCTATTTTTGTTTATTTTAAAGAGTTGCCACCTAATTATTTATGGTGAATTAGGACACCTAAAGTTTATTAAAGTTATGTTTGAAGTTAACTCTGTTTAAGGTCTACGAAACTTAGGATTCTAGGTAAGGGTTCAATTAGTCTAAAGGGAAGGTATTAGGCATCCTTTAAGACCCATTAACAATGGTTAACCGACCGGACTTATGTTAGTTAGGCTGAGTGTAAATGTAGTATTATAGAAAAAGAAAGTAGCTTTGTAAGTATGGCTAAAGTAATAGATAAACATGTAAGAATGCTATTTAAGATAGAACTTGTAGAAAATATTAATTTATATAAAAGAGTACTTTTAATGTTATTTTGAAATACGACTTATAAATGTTGTTAAGATTTTTAAACGAAAGTATAATAGTGTTGTTTAAGATAATACTTGTAGAAAACATAATAATTTGCGTAAAAGAAGATTCTAAATGTTAAATGAAACTTAAAGATATTGCTAAGGCCTTAAATGAAAAACATAGTAATGTTATTAAAAAATAAGATTTATAAAAAAATGGGGTGATTTGCCTATGAATAATAGCCTTTTAAAAAGATAATTTTGACAAAAAATATATGTATAATTGGATAAATTTTGAAAATGTTTATAAAAAATACACTTGGATTAATATTTATGTATCAATGACGTCTTGAAAGTTCATGAGAATTACATGATTCCCGTGATTTAAATATATCGTCATGCCATTTTGCAAATCAATTATTCCAATAGTAGAAAATATAACAGTATAGATATTATAAGCAGTTTTACCATAAAAGAGAAAAAACGAATCTTATGAAATTAATCATTGGTTCTTCCTACCCATTTTACTAAAATCAAACCCATTAATTTCGCTAATTTCACTATGGTTCATCTAATCTAGTAAGACAAAATAAAATGTTAGTCATACAAAGCAAATAAAATACACAACAATAAAATAAGGAAGAGAGTAAAGAGTGAATGGGTTAGGCCCATTTCCCGGACTGCTGCTGCGGCCTATTTTGTTGTTGTTGTGGGCTGTTACTGTTTATTGGGCCTCGGCCCAAACTTATATTTGTCATCTTTAGCCGTGGACAGGGCTGGACGGAGAAGAATTTCGTTGGGCTTTGGCCCAACAACGAATGCGGCAGATGATGAGTCCCGAATTAGGACTCCATTTTATCCGATGTGTACATGTAAAGGAAAAGGTAAAGATTAGCATAAAGTTCAAAGAAAACACAGCAACAAAATGAAGCATCAAGACAACAGCTTTTAGAAGGATTAAATCTAGTAAACTTAGCAGAACGTTTCAACTAATCATTAATGCTCAAATGGTTCACTGTTTCAGTGATTATTCCCCCTAGAAGTGTACCAGCCAAACTTTCCAAAATTTAGAGGCATATAAGTCCAAATGGCAACTAAGCAGCAATAAAGAAAACTCAAAGTGCAATAAAAGAGCAGCTGTATTCAAGCCCAAAAGTGGCAACAACAACTAGCTAAAAGTAGTGGTCAAAGTGCAACAGCAATGCATATCAAATTTGCTCAAAGTGCAGCCATAGCTTGGCCAAAACGCAGTAGTGATTTCAGCCTAAAAAAAAAAACAATAAGATTTTTAGTCAAAGTTTGCAGCGATTAGCAGTCTCAAAGTTCAGTGTTGGGACATTAATTATAGCATTTGTCTGCCTCAGGAATACAGCAGAAACATAACAACAGAAGTGTATGTCTCAAGATAACACCAATCTACCCAAATGCAGCAACGAGCGTAGTATCTATTTGCCATTTATCTTGGACTTAAACTATTCAGGGATCCTTCAATGATGAATTAGTGCAATCTTTTGAATTAATCAAGCAAAAATACAGATGGCAGGATTGAACTAGTGATGCTATTTAAACCACTGCAGCCTTCAAACAAAAAACCTTTCTTAAGTCATATTCCTTGATATTTGACTAAACCCCCAATTTGTATGTATAATACCTAACTGTGAGGGTATTTAAATGACCAAAGTAGTAAGAAAGACTAACATGCGACTTATATCTTGTATCATCAAGAAAACTAAACAGAATCTGACTTTTAAATCTGCATAACTCTTAGCTTGGCTTATACCAAGATGCATTAACATGTAGACATAAGCATAAAGGGCGAATGATGAAAATAGAAGAAAAGACACAATGATTTAAAGCCACCTCTTCCTCTATCCAGCATAAACAGAACAGTAGGTCATTGACACAAATGTACATTCCATAAGCACAAACTGATGACTTCAATTAAAAGAGTAAAACAACACTCTTATTCAATTCCATAGGCATACACAGTTCTGGACAGATATATTTTAACATAATGCATCAAACAGATCTTCCTTTTTCAAGGTAGGCATATGGTCGTTCATGTTTGAACAAAGTGACAGGACTCAAATTACCCAAACATATAAGCTACACATTTCTGGTGGTAACGGCATGTGCATATAAGTTTCTGGCCTTCCTCATCATTTACATGCCAAACTATCACTTTAAACATGGGGGGGCAATATTACTTTAAGGTTTTAAAGGGCATTTTAGGAGGTTCAGACAGATATAGATTTAGCCATAGGGAGTTATAATCACATGCTTTGATTAAGTAAAGGACTTATCATACAATGCTTGAGCAACAGTTTAAGTAATTGATAATCATTGGACTTAATTAGACAGGTTTCATAGCCATAACTAATTTCAACACAAAATAAGACAAATAGGGATAGACCCTCTTAAAATCATGTATAATACACTACATACCCATAGCAAGCAGGGGACAGTATATGGGTTCAAACCATAATGTTTAAAATTAAGGAAATTACAGATTCAACTAGCTAAGACCAAAGCCAACAATACAGAACAACAACTTGCTTCAGACCTTCCTATGGTTCTATGCAGCATATTAGTGATAGGATTTGAATGATTTCATATCTCAGATGATACACATATAGGTTAGAGTAGTTAAATCCTCTCTGCTAAAGTTGAAAGTATAAGGAAAGAACAGGGCAGATTTGGAGTTTGTTTCCATTCGACAATAAAAACCAATTCAAATTGTACACAATGGAAGGAGAAATAAAATCAGTAAACACTTAAGGCAACTGTTTACAACCAAATTCATGCTCGTACCATCATTAACCTATCATTTACACTTTTAAAGACCATTAGCTTGGTTCGATCTAACGCTGAGAACTAAGGCATCCTAAATATCACAGAAACGATAATTTGTTCTTTTTGCTCAGACTAGCATATGAATTCCCGTTTCTTTTCAACAGACTGTGGACAATTAAGTAAAGAGAAGAACATGAATGACATTCACCATGGGTTGTATGACTAACGCGAACTAAAAAAATGAAGATATGGGAAAATCAAATACATGGCAAAGCCCACAAAATACAATTTCAAATCAGTAGATAGCCCAATCAATGAGGCCAATATCGAATAAGGAAACTTCCTTAATAAGCTTGAATTAAATTTCTATATGTCAATATTAATCCAAACTGATCTGAGCTAGCCCTAAATCATATCGACGGCTACGTTAGCACATATTCTTTTAACTAACAGGCAGAACCTAAACGGATATGCTAAACTGCTACTAATAATGACAGAACCAACTAATGACATAAAACTTAAGCTAAACACAAACAACGGACAACAAATGATGAACTAACAACACCAAATAACTTAAAGGAAGAAAAAAATTACCTTTTGTGGGTGCAGTGAAGTGGGTGTCGACGGTCTCGAATCTACTCGAACACAACGAGCTCGAAACCGATTAAAGTAATTAAGGCTTCAGACCAAAATAAAATAGAGTGATATGTGGCTATTTTCAGAACGAGGCTATCTTTTCGATGAGGATTTCAGTCCCAAGTCTTATATTTCAACAGAAAGGTTTTTTCGATTTTAGAAAAAATCAAGATTAGAGTAGAAACGAAGCTTAAGACTTGAGGATGGGAAACTTCTGTATCCTCCGAAAACCTGAGAAATCCCCTCTTTCAACTGAATAATTCTTGTACCTTTATAGATGTTGAGGAGAGAGAGGAGCGTATGAGAGAGGAGCGGCGTGGGGAACAAAGGGAAGTGGAGATGGCAGAGAACGTGGGGAGCAGGGAACAGGCATGGGGGAAATGGCAGGGACCGTGGGTGTGGTGGAGAGGAATGTGAGGGGCGAAGGAGGAGAGAAGGGAGAGGAGGAAGAGAGGGAAGGGAAAAAAGAAAGGTGGGGGAGGCGGCTGAAGGAGAAAGAACCCTAGGGGGTTTTTGTTTACTGACCCGGGTCGGGTCAATTTTAAACGGGTATTGGGCTGGTCCATTAGTGTATAAAATAGGTATGGGCTGGTATTTAAAAATGTGGGAAATAAGTAATGGGCTGGTCCGTTTGGGCCATTAATTGGCTGAAAAATATTGGTCTTTCCTCCTCTACTTTGATTATTTTTTGGGCTTCTAATTTAGTAACTAGTACAATATATATACTATGATAATTAGTGATTAATATGTGGGAAAAAAAATAAGGATTTAACAAAGTGTTGTCTTATAATTAATTTAACGAGTCCAAACTCGAAAACGAAACGATGACTAACCGTTTAAAATTTGTGATAAAGTAATGCTCATAATGTTGAAAATAAAAGTAGTGATATTAATAGTAGTAGCAATAAAATATTGTGAAAAATGAAGTATTTAGCTCGTCAGTAAATTTAGAAACCCGAGTAAATTAAATAAAAGAGGGACAAAATTGGGTGTCAACAACTACTATTAAGACGAATTTGATATGATTTTGAGTAAGCTAGAAGTTAGCGTTGGGTATACAATAAGGGTGAAAAAGCATGAGGCGTAAAGGAATACTGCGTGTATGTGACTTCACCTCGGAAATAGTGAAATCCTTAAAGGGCAAGGATTGTGGAATTGCGAAACAACTGATGCATTGTGAATTTATTCAAAGAAACAGGTGATATCCGTTGGAGTAAAGATAGTGTTATAGGAAAACTTGGGACACTTACCATCAGAATATAAGTGCTACCTAATTGAGAATTTGAAACGACTATAAGCACTAGCTAATTACTGATCGGAATAAATGGAATATGGCTTTGGATAAATTGCTACATTAATTATATTACTCGAGTACCAACCATCAGACGAGATTTTGTACTATATATCGAGAGTTCTCATCGCCCCGTGATTGTGTTGGAGTTTCATAATCTAAGTCATAGATGATACAAAGGAAGACATGGATATGGTGCAATATACCAAATGTGTTGGAAAAGAATCATATGAATTTGAAAATTGGAAATGGGGACATAAAGTAGAATATAAATAGATAATGATGTGGGTACACCCTAAAGGGGGGGAAGCGGATGAGAGAAATGCAAGTGTAAGATGAAATCAACTGACACTGCAACACGTTTAATATGAATACTTAAACTTTAAGTGAGGTCCCTTGCTGAAACAAGTTAGTAAGATTTGAAAGCCAGCAATAAACGGATAGAAGTCAAGATGGTATTAGAGACAGCGCTGAGAATTATTGGTAAAGATCTTGGACAATATGACATCAGAAGGTGGATGCTTATAAAAAGGAAGAATACGACAAGAGAATGGTAACAAGTAACTTAAAGGATATTATAAGGGATAGCAAGGTTATACTGGATTAGAGGTTAAGATGTTGGCAACAGAGTTATTGGCTAATGACATTGTAACACATAAGTAGCAAAAGAGAAAGGAAAGGGATATGACAAGAAAGGCTACAAACGAGTTTTAGTACGGATATATAAAGCAGAATGAACCAGGAAAAAGGAAGACTCTGACTAAGATTAGATACACTTTATACAAGTTGTACAAGAATAGTTATCCAACCTACAAATATTTATATGCTAAGAATGAGACCAAGTGAGTACTTGATAAGAGGAGTAAGAATTCAGTAACAACAATGCGGTTGTGATATTCTGGGTACATCAAAGGAAGGTGTAAGATGGTTTAAGGCAAAACTACAGAGATATAATTAGTACTGAGGGCAAAAACCGTAGTTGAGCCTCAACTGAAAGATACAAGCGAAGAATGTAAGGTCTGCATAAAGACTAGTGAGACGACGCTAAAGTATTTTCTGGGCTGATTTGAGCACCTACACATACTCTTATAAAAGATTGCAATAGGATGCGTGATAGGAGAACTAAGAGCAAATTTGAGTAAAGGGGCAATAGAAGAGTTTGAATCAGAAATAGAGAAATGACACGAGATAATATGCCTAAAGCATTGCCAGTTAGGGTAAAGGAAATTACGAAATGATTTAACCGAGACAATCAGAACAAGCGGGTTACTGGTTACTGGATGACAGTAAAGTTGTAAAATGAAGGAACCCTAGTGCTACTTGATAGCCAACCCTAAAGGTCGAGATCAAGAAGTAAAAGCAAGTGATAGTTAGAGACCTTTAAAATAAAGTCAGAAAGTGACACAGGATGCTGAGGATTCCAGAATACGGACTGTAACAGCAAGACAAAGCAGGGTCTACAAGTTACCGGAGGTATGAATACTCCAAGAATTGTAAAATCTAATAAATCTATGAGGGATGTCTGCACGTTACGATATCTTATTTAAAGATTAGAAGGTAAAGTGAAGTGAACGATGTATCATCTTAAGGGAATAACAATCGAAAAGGAAAGAGCTGAGTCATGACTACGTGCACCATGAGTACAAGTCTGAATCAATCAATGACAGTACAACTGAACCCTATGCAGACAAGAGAGACAGTAACATTTCAGCAGAAGAGCTCGCAATACAACTGACAACCGACTGCGAAATAAAGACGAGAGTAAAGATAACGACGTGGAATTATTGCCTCGCGAGGCGAGATAAAAAAAAGAGAAATATTACAGGAATGGTTACTTAGAGATCCGAAATGCGTTATAGTGAATTATAGCGAATCGACAAATGGAAGAGGTACGTGAAGGGCATAATTAAATAAGAGAACACCTGAGAAAGTATTGGAGTTCAGGACCAGTTTAACATTCGAGGAAGAATGTTCTAAAGGGGGGAAGGATGTTATACCCCGTATGTTTATACGTCGAATTATTCACAAGTAAATCGACTCAAGTTGGAGGCGGAATTATTTTCGGACATGAAATACGAACCTTTAATTTTCAATTTTAATTAGAACATAAAATTGTTTATAAATTTTATTTAGTGTAAAAATATTATTGGAGATTAGGGATTAATTAATTGTGATTAGATTACTAAGTAGGAATTAGTGATTAATTAAATTAATTAATTTAATTATTGAAAGTGGGCCCCACCCGATTTATTAAAAAAAAGGGGGGGAATTTTGGTGAGTCACTAAGAATGGACATGTGTCCTATAGTGAGAAACCCTATATAAATGATGAATCATGTTAGCCATGATTCATTTTGTCAAAATGAATTTCTAATTGAAAAAAAAAAAAAAAAAAGAGGAGTTATTTCCATGGCTGCTCACGGCCAGCCATGGATGGAGGAAAAAAATAATTTTGATTTCTTGATTTGATTAAGTTCAAGTGAATTACAAGTTCAAGGAGGTGATAGCAACATTGGAAATTAAGTTGGAGAAGAAGAAATTGTAAAATTGGAGCAATTGACCGTAGAAATTCCTCCGGGAAAAATTTGGTAAGATTTTCTTATTTTGTGGTGTAATTGTGTTAATAGTATTGTAATGGAATTATTAAAATTGGATTGGATGAAATTGGAAGTAAGAAAATGCATAAAATTGATGTTATAGGAAATTGTGGGTTGAAATGGATTAGAGAAGTTGTGGGGTTGTTGGAATTGTTATGGGCTGAATTGTGAGAATTTTATATGTATATCTCTGTTGTTGGTATTTCTGTGTTAACAGGAGAGTAATTGGAAATTCGGGTTAGGCGAATATATAGAGGAAATGCTGCCCGATTTTCGTTAAGTCCTTAATAATGAAAAACCCTAAACGAGAATGTATAAGTTAAAGAATAAGTTCAACGAGCGATGGGCTGCGGATTTACGAACTAGAAAGTATAGTTACTGACGATAACATTACTCTTGTATTAAATAGGCTAAAAGAGCGACGAAGCGAACGAGAGTGCGATTAACCTTCAGCAGGTATGTAAAGTTGTCCCTTCTTTCTTTTGGCATGTCTTAGATTTAAGTGATGAATGATATGAACTTTGGGGTAATTCTATTCATAAGTCTTGAGTGTGATTCATGATTCTTATTCACTTCTTGAGGCTAGAACTCTTAAGTGATTGAGTTTCCCCTCGAGTCCTCTACACTTTGGATAGTGGTTGGTGTGTAAGAGTTCCTATTCTTAAAGACTCTGTAATGATTAACTCTATTTGATATAGTTCTTATTGACATCCATACTTACCATGACTATTGTCTTGATATTCGAGTGTTAGTTATTCCACTGATTCTATTGAGTCTCAGATGATGATGTAGTGGCATATGGTTGCTCATGATATTCTACTCGTGCATACTGTTATTGTATCATTCACCGAGTCCCGGGCCGGGTATATTTTTGTGCACAGTTCCACTGCATTGTTCACCGAGTCCCTTACTAGAGGGCCGGGTACGGTATATGTATATGATGATATGATTATGGCACCGAGTCCCATGATGGGCCGGGTACGGTATACGTGTACACGACTTTATTCACCGAGTCTCTTATTAGAGGGCCGGGTACGGTATATATATATATATATATAATGATATGATGATATGATGACATGTTATGGCGGCCAGGAGGGCATATGATGACTTTATTCACCGAGTCCCTCACTAGAGGACCGGGTACGGTATATATGTATATGATGATGATATGATTATGTCACCGAGTCCCATGATGAGCCGGGTATGATATATGATATTGACATGCATGATTTATGTTTCAAAGGCAAGTGTTTTGGTATTCTGGACATTGTACTTGTTTTCTATACTCCTTATTTCAGTTATGATCCTTTTACTGTATTTAATGCTTTATATACTCAGTACATATTCCGTACTAACCCCCTTTCTTCGGGGGGCTGTGTTTCATGCCCGCAGGTACAGATAGTCGGTTTGGTGACCCGTCAGCATAGGACTTCTACTCAGCTGTCTTGGAGAGCTCCGTTGTTCCGGAGTCTAGACTTTTGGTTAAGATCTTACGATGTATATGCATATGTTTATCTAGGGGTACGACGGGGCCTTGTCCCGTCATATTTCACTATTAGTACTCTTAGAGGTCTGTAGACATATGTGTGGGTTGTGTATAAGTTTTGCTCAGCTGTGTCTATATGGCTTACGTATGATATTGACATATTGTGACAGCCTTGTCGGCTTATGTATGGTATTGACATGTTGTGGAAGCCTTGTCGGCTTGCGTATCATATTATATTTTCATTAGTTGTGACTCCTCAGGAGACAGGTTATCGGGAGACCTTCATATGATGACGTTGTGAACCTTTGAGGTTCTTTTGCAAAGTTTCCATATTGTTCGTAAGAATCAGTTGTCTATATTTAACAGGTACGTATATGAGTGTCCAACTCGGGCACTAGTCATGGCCCACGGGGTTGGGTCGTGACAGTATATATCTTCAACAGCAGAACTCAACTGTTTCTCAACTGGAGTACTGCTTGGTGTAAGCAAATACCAATTAGGATAACCATCATCTTCTTTGTTTCCATCTTCGCATCTCGGACGTTTTCTACTATCTTCAACAACAGTTGCTACTTCATTTACATTTTGTGATGCTTCATTAGAAGAAAACACATAATCTCCGCATTGAAAAGCATTATAAATTGCAGCAATTACTTTAAGTGCTTTTTTTTTTGCGCGGTCTTCATTTTCCTTCACAAATTCCTTTTCAAACTGAGAAAGAGTTTGAGTTTTATCAGACAGTTGACTTGATGAAGAAACAGCAGCATCACAGAGCATATCGAGCATGGGAGACGTCTCATTTTTTGTAGACCTTGCTTTACAAAGCATATTCTCCATACATTCCTGCAAATCTTTTCCAAGATGTGCATCTAACTTCACCTCATCATTCATTGAATAAACCAAATCAGGTTGTCTTTTACCAGATGCACAAGCTTTACAAGATTTGTTTTCGCTATGCAGTCGAACTAAACTTTCAACACAATGCATCACATAATCAAATTTACTTTCCAAACTGTCAAGTCTACTTTCTAAACAAGTTCTTTTAACACTTTCAGAAGCTGCTACACATGACTTTGTTTCATCATGTACACGAACTAAGCTATCCTCAGCATTAATCACACCAACAAAATTCTTATCCAATTCTTCGAAACGGCTATCCAAAGACTACAAAACAACGAAAAAAAAATTTAAACAAAGAAGAAAAGAAAATGAGAATAAACAAAAACAACGAATGCAGCATGCAAAGTATACATATCATATTAACAAACTCAAAAATAAAAAAATAAAAAGTCATACCTTTACTTGATTGACAATTGTAGATCGTTCATCATCAAGTTGCTTCTTCACACTAGACAAAACACCCTGTATAACAGATCAATAAAACAACACATTACTTTTGATATCATTAAATTAATGTTGAACAAGTATGCCGGACCCGGCATAACTGAAGTCTGAAAATGAAAACAGTTTGCCGATAGGGGCAGAATTCAAATATGAAAGGAGAAATGTATGCCGGAAGGGGCAGATTTTAAGTTTGCAAAACCAAAAAATATGCCTCAAGGGGCATAAACTTTCATTTCCAAAACCAAAACAGAGAAGACTGCAAAATGTGTTACCTACTAAAATTAGTCTCAAAATGAGAACAGTATGCCGGTAAGGGCAGAACTGAAATATGAAAGGAGAAATGTATGCCGGAAGGGGCAGATTCTACGTTTGCAAAACCAAAAAGTATGCCTCAAGGTGCATAAACTTTAATTTCCATAACCAAAACAGAAAAGACTACAAAAATGTCTCCTACTAAAATACTCTACCACAAGGCCTCTAACTCAGAATTCAGTTAAACAACCAAAAACACAAAAGGCAAAGTACAACCTACATCAACTATCTGAGAAGTAACTTGAGATGGCAAAACCGCACGGGAAGAACAAGGGCCTGAATCATCAGGAAATTTAAGTGCAACTGGATAATCCAGCATCTCTTGTTCCGTACCAACAACAACAGCATGGACAATAAATTTCTTGAATCTCTATAACACAATATAAACACATCAATTAGACAAAAACACAAAAATAACAAGAGGGAAAAAAAACCAATAAAAAGAAGCATCAACAAAAGGGAAACGCATACTTTTTCAGCATGGAAGAAATTATCAGTAATAACTTTATAATCAACTTGCTTTGAAGGACCCCAAGACAACATACGAGGAGACTTCAGACCATGAAAACTTGAAAACCCTCGAAAGATAGGGAAAACCTCCAACAGCCACACATTTAAAGCGTAAGGGAAACTACTAATCATATAACGTGTAGATGGCATGCTCTTGAAAGTCTTCACACAACCACGAATCGACCGTACCAACCAATTAAAACTAAGAGAGTCCTAAGGATAAGACACTCGAAGACTGTCATCATCAATTATATTCATTAGATGACCTTTAACAACACATTTCTCGTTACGACCCAACAAAACCCTCTCCATTATATAGACCTCAACAAGTCTAACATGATCACTAGATCTTTCCCAAAAACCACCAGTACGATTACTTGACTTGATCTGTAAGAAACTCTTGAGATCACACAACCTTATTCTATCCTGATTTGGAAAATAAAGTCTCAACAATCTATTTGGTCTGCTAGACACAACACTAAAATCGCCAACACAAGAATCCAAACCAGTAATAAGACGGAAAGACTCGGAATCAAATACACACATGCGATCAAATATCTTAAACTTTAACGCACTATCATTACTAGATGAAAGTTGCGATAAGATCAAGCAATAGAAAATACTATCACTCAGGTGGACATCAACCAAATCCATAAACTGTCCAAACACACCATTTTTCAACAAGTCCAATTGAGAGACACTCAAAAAGGACAAAATCAAACTCCGAAAATGAAAATCACCACTCCACATGCCACCTCCTTCAACCCAGTGTTCAAACTTAACCAAGGGATGTTCCTCCTATAAAAGAAAAATTAATGTCAACAGAAACCAAGAATTTACATAAGAATAAACCAAAAATGAGAATGAAAATAATTAACATATACCATAATAAAAAATCAGCCCCTATACTGGTACACAAATACCTGCATAATAGAAGAAAGAACCAAAACACATAAGATTGCATAAAAAGCTAACATTATTAACAAAACAACACCAAAAACACGTAAGATTGCATAAAAACCAAAATTATTAACAAGACAACACCAAAAAATCAAGACACACATAAATTAACTTAATTCATGAAGTTATGCCAGAACAGACATAACTTTATGCCGGAATTGGCATAACTTCAGTTTTAAAAACCAAGAACTCTGCCGAACCCGGCATATGTTGCCTCAGACAAACACAGTCTTCATGAAAACACAGGTTACTAAACAAAAAAAAACACCAAAAATCTTAAACTAAAGTTTATAATCAGGAAAACATATAAACTTTCATAAAAACCAACATTATTAACAAACAAAAAAAGACCAAAAAATCAAAACACATACAAACTAACTTAAATCACGAAATTATGCCGGAATAGGCATAAATTCAGTTTCAAAAAACAAAAATTCTGCCGGAACAGGCATATGCCGCCTCGCACAAATACATTCTTCACAAAAATCAGATTATTAAACAAAAACAACAGCAACAACATAAAACAGCTGTTCACAGGCAAAACTTCAAAGATTCAACAAAGAGAAAACCAAAACGTATATCAAAATCAACTAAAACATATTACGACATTCAAAAAACCAAAATATATACATGGGGAACGAAACTAAAGTTCAAAAAATCATACAAACACTATAATTTTAAATAAAAAAGGATCAATTTAAATATAAAATACGACGAAGACAAAGATATCAATTCAACAAACAACAATTTAACATAAAAAACAAATATTGAAACGAGTAAAAGATCCAAATTCGTACCTAAATTTTAGAACAGATAAGACAGACACAAAACAGAGGAGAAACGAAGAAGCAAAAAAAGAAAAGAAAAGGGCAAATGACGAAATAGAAAGGGTTTTAATGGGGTAAGGGTAATTTAGTCAAAAAACTTTCATTAAACAGGCGGCAGGGGCAAAAATTAAAGAATGCATAAATGAGAGGTAAAATATAAAGACCAGCCCAAAAGAAGGGCACTCCGCGCAAAAAAAAAGTTTTTTGGGCACCAAAGAACACCTACTTTATAAGGCTTTAATGGGTGACTTGTCACGGTCCAAGTTTATGGTACATATCGTTCATTTTGGCCTAATAAACCTTACAAATTTATTTCTAGGACTAGTCATCATCGGGTCCAATAACACACATAGCATATGAATTTATATTATACCTTATAAAATCTTTACTTTTCTCCCCGTTTTGATGTGAGATTTATCTAAAGTGTTGTGTACTGTTTCTTAAAATCTGTTAGTGCTTCTCTTTAATGTGGGCTTGTTGGCTCTCCTCCATTATCCTACCACCATACGGGAGAGTCCGATTCTGATCTTACTTTTAACAATAAAATAGTTTGCTAATCCATTTCAATCATTTGGTCCAAAATCAAGATATCCATATAATTCTAGACAAAAATCAGAATCAGAATCTGATTAGCTTATCCCGTATATCAAAATTTTAATATACAAATAACACCGCTTTTAGCTAATAATCTATATATAATATAAAGCTAGGCATAGACAAGGTGATGTGACACCTCTGTATGACTTCTATTTCTATTTATCTTTTTTCTCTTTTTTTTGACATTTATTTGCATTTTCTCTATTTTTTCATTAATTCCACTATCCCAATTATTGCACCGCATGGTGTTTAATGTGGAAAAATGTTTCTTTCACATTATTAGGTTGTACAAGCTCTTAAATAGCTGCAAATGGGTGTTAAATAACCGGTAAGTGGTTGTCCATTTCACCTTCTCTATCACTCTATCTATGTAAAGTTTATAAACATATTCCAAATATCCATAAATGCATACCTTCTTCCTTCATACATGATGTATCCCACCATACTATAAATTAAGGTGAAGGACATATAAGTTTTTCACACTCCTTCTCAGAACAATCACGAAATATATTTTACTTTCGGTTTTTTTACTCAATGGGGCGATTCTTTCTCAATAATTTTGGCAAATAACGGAGTTCTCCAAGCCATGTATACTTTGACTTGATAAGATATGTAGAATCTTAATATCAGGTATTGTTTTGTTAAAGGGTCTTAATAACATACATTTCAAAATGCACTTGTGAATATTGTAAGCATTTTTTGGATTTAACATTCTGCTTATGCCAATCATTTACGCATAACGTCAATTGCAAGTTTGATTTATTTATACAAACCAAAAGAGATTCGTAAGGTTTGAACATTTGAAGCTATATAGATTTATAAAGTATATAATCAACTCAAACTCTTAAATGTAAATTGTTGATGTCCGGGTGAGATATTTACTATAGACTAAAATGTCAGCCGCCTGTATATACATGGTGGTGAGGACATGGTGTTTAGTATACGTGAATCCTCTGTTTTTTATTCTTTAAAAAAGCTCAATGGAAGCTCAACTCTGGTAATTTCCACTTAAAAAGAAAGTGTAGTAATATTTATGTCGTGTTTCGTTATGTCTGAAAATGAATTGTGGTGGAAAGAAATGGATATAAAGGAATAGTACGTAAGAATAGAAAGCAACGCTAAGAAGGATCAACTTTTAAAAGCTTATTAGAAAATTTAAAGAGTATTATATGTTAATGAAATACCTAAGGATGTAATTTGTAATTGCACCAAAAAATAGAGTAGAGCATAAAAATAATATTCTCTTCCTCCCACTTTATTTATGTGACACAATTTGGTGTACGAGGTCAAATTATCTAATTTTCCAGTGAGTTCGGGCATAAAGTTTTCATAAAATTTGAAATAATATAAACTTTTGTAAAAACTACATAAAAGTTACTATATACAAGGAAAAAATCAAAGCATTTCGTTTTGTAAATAAACAATTTTCTTACCAAGAAAAAAAAAATCAAAGCATTACTTATACGAGGATATGATATTTAAAAATAAAGATAGGTTCAAACATTATGTTTATTTAGATTGAACTCAAAGGAAATAATATTTTATGATTTTTATCAAAATAAAAGAAAATGTCGATAGTATTTTTTACAAATATAGGTGTCAAATATTTTGTTAACATCGTTTGAGTACTTTAAAACTAAATCACTGTGAAGAGAATGTGTTCAAAATTTTAGGTTTATTTATTTAATGAAATTCTTTTTGACTTTAGATGTTGAAAAAAAAAAAAATTATTTCATAATTTTAGTAAGATTTTAACAACCGTGTTCCAATTAAATATGAAATAAATTTAAACCGGAACAACCCACTTAATTCCTTAAACGGACCCTAATAAAAAGTAAAATAGGGTTAAGGGATAGTGGGGGAAATATGACCGTTGCGACTCTATATATCGCCAAAAATCTACCGTTTTGCAACTTCAAAACTTTCAGGAGTAACTAACGCACAAAGAAATCCAATAAATCACTTTTTGGATAAAATTCAGAACAAGATTGAAAATTTAAGTTGGTCAAATCAATTCTGTGAGTTTTCTGTCTTAGTAATTCTACCATAGAAATTTCCATTTATTTTTCAAGAAAGCAAATTCCAATTTCTTGCTTCTGCTAGTATTATTTCATGCATGTCCCTTTATGCTTCTAGGTTACGTTCTTTGTTGAACATTTCGACATTGGTTCTTCATTTCTGTTTCTGTATTGGTTTGGAAATTATTTACCCAATCTCCTGCTTCGAATTTCCTTTCAGTTCTTTTACCATCAGCGTAATGTTTCATACAACTTTGAGCTTTTCTGAGATTGTCTTGTAACACCTTACTCATTAGTTGTCGTTCTCTCAGGATTTGATCAATTGAATCCAGCTTTGATTGAGCAATCAGTTCGAAGGTTGGCTGGGGTGGTTCGTATCCATACAAGGCCTTGAAAGGTGTCATGCCAATGGCTGAGTGGTGGTTTGTGTTGTACCATAATTCTGCAAGGGCTAGCCATTTGCTCCAATCTGACGGCTTGTGTCCTGTCATACACCTCAAGTATGTCTCTAGACAACGATTGAGTCGTTCCGATTGTCCGTCGGTTTGGGGATGGTAAGCGGTACTAGGTTTAAGCTGCACTTGTAAACCTTTAAATAGCTCCTTCCAAAACGTACTTACAAATATAGGATCCCTGTCTGAGATTATGGAGCTTGGTACTCCATGTAGCTTGCATATGTTGTCTAAAAATAGCTGAGCTAACTGACTGGCATCATAGGGATGGGTCAAGGCAAAGAAATGGGCATACTTGGTGAATTTTTCAATCACCACCAAGATGACGTCTTTCCCTTTAGATTTGGGCAGTCCCGTTATAAAATCCATGGCTAAGTGTTCCCAGGCCTTGTTTGGAGTGGGTATGGGCTGCAAAAGGCCGGGGTAAGCTACATTTTCCTCTTTGTTCCTTTGACATACCTCACATGCTTTCACAAATTGTTTGATGTCTTCGTGTAAGTTAGGCCAAAAGAAAAGAGCTTTGATTCTCTGATAAGTACCGAAAATGCCTGAATGTCCACCCCATGGAGTGCAATGCATTTCTGTAACTATTTTCTCTCTAAGTTGACCGTTGGCCCCAACCTAGACCTTCCCTTGTCTCCTTAAGATTCCCTGATCTAGTTTCACCTCTGTAGCTGCACTTGAGTTAATTGCTAATTGTGTTAGCATTTTCTGAACTTGGGCATCTCCCTCGTAGCTAACCAGTAAGTCCTCGACCCATAGTGGTTGTGTGACCGTGAGACCAGTACACTTGGCCTCGTCATAGTTCCTAGAGAGTGCATCTGCTGCACCATTTTCTGCCCCTCTTCTAAACTGTATCTCATAGCTCAACCCGAGTAATTTGGTGACCCCTTTGTGTTGTAAAGATGTGGTTATCCTTTGGTCCTTAAGAAACTTTAAGCTAAAATGGTCCGTCTTTATGATGAAATGGCAGGGCTGGAGATAATGGCGCCATTTGTCCACAGCTATTAACAAAGCAATTAGCTCTTTCTCATAAGTAGAGAGTCCTAAATGTTTAGGACTTAGGGCCTGGTTTAAAAAAGCAATAGGTCTTCCCTTTTGAGTCAACACTGCCCCAACCCCTTTACCACTAGCATTCATTTCCACCACGAATGGAATACTAAAATCTGGAAGAGCTAATACGGGTGCACGAACCATGGCTTGTTTCAGATCTTCAAAAGCCTGTGTTGCTTTCAATATACCACTGGAAGTTGCCTTTCTTTTTGCAAGTTTGCTAGGGGCTTACTGATAATAGCATAATTCTTGGTGAATCTGCGGTAGTAGCCCGTTAGGCCCAAGAAGCCTGTCAATTCCTTAATGGACTTGGGTTGAGCCCAATTCAACATCGCGTCAATTTTGGTGGCGTCAGTGTTGACACCATCTCCCCAAATCAGGTGGCCCAAATACTCCACGGATTTTTGGGCAAACGTACACTTAGAACGTTTAGCAAATAGTTTGTTAAGTCTCAGAATGTCACACACAATTTGTAGGTGTACCACATGTTCATCCAAGTTTGTACTATAAACCAGACTGTCATCGAAAAATACAAGGACAAATTTTCGCAAATGCGGGCCAAAAATCTGATGCATCAAGGCCTAACGTGGTTGGTGCATTAGTTAGCCCAAAAGGCATAACTTTGAATTCCCACAGCCCATGATGGGTTTTAAAAGCTGTCAATTGTTCGTCACCTTGTCTCATCCGAATTTAGTGGTAACCGGAACGCAAATCCAATTTAGAGAAAAAGTCTTCCACCACCGTTATGGGATATTTGTTTTTAACCGTGATTTCATTAAGTCTTCGATAATCCACGCATAATCTCCAAGTTGCATCTTTCTTTTTAACTAATAAAACTGGGGACGCAAAAGGTGATATACTCGTGGACACAGTCTGAGCCTTAAGCATTTCAGCCACAATTTCTTCGCTCGCATTCTTTTGTTCAAATAAATAACGATAAAGGTCGGAAGTTAATTGGCTTTGACCCGGGTAATTCAATGTAGTGATCACAGGCTCTAGACGAACAGATCATCATAACGGCCCAATAGACCCATTACCACTCTTGGAATTTCAGCCTCAGGGCTAGTGGTCACCGCTACCGTTAACAGTTGAGCTATATAGTTGCATTGGCCTTTGTCAATTACCTTCTTCACTTCCCTTGCTTCAATTGTGTCTAATTCAGAAGAATCAGTAAGGCCTTGTAATGTTATAAGCCTTGAATCTCTAAAAAATGAAATGCTTAGGGGCCTTGTGTGGAGTATAACTGGAGCAACAGAATCTACCCAATCCATCCCTAGGACTAAATCATAACCCCCAACCTTGAGCAATCTCATATCAAATTTAAATTCATTCCCTTTCATAGACCAAGCGAACTGTGTGCAAACTTTGTCACAAAACACAAATTGGCCATTATCCACCTTGACTCTTAATAAAAGAGGTAAAGGCTCGACTTGGGCCTGTATGTTCTTTACAATTTGGGGATCCACAAAACTATGGGTGGACCCGCTATCAATTAAAATGACTAGCTTTTGTTTCTTGGCCCAACCTTCAATTCTGATGGTTGAAGGGGCCTTGTCATGGCCCAATAGCGCCAACAGTGACACCTCTCCTTCCTCATGGGCCTGTTGATCCTCTTCCACTATTGGTTCTAGCTCATCTGCAGCATCCACGAATTATTCGCCCTCCATTAAGTGTAAGGATTTGGGCTTACATTGGTGACCAGGTGAATACTTGTCGTGGCATTTAAAGCACAACTTTCTTTCGCGCATTTGATCAATAGTTAGGGGTTTGGTAGCGGTAGCAACTTTAGTGTTAACAACCGCTGGGGCTCGGTAACTGGGCTGGTAGGGAACAAATTTTGAATGGGCCTGGGTATTTCTGGGGGTTAGTTTGATAGAGATTTGCTTACAGAGAGCAGCCATGGACTTTTCAAATAGTTTGGCACTCTTGTAAGCTTCTAAAAGGGTCGTTGGGTTAGCATTCTGGACTAAGGGCTGTATTTCTGGGCTTAAACCTCCAATGAAACAGTAAACAAAATAGTGCTCTTTTAAACATGGATTAATCAGTGTTGCTAGACATTTAAGTCCTTCAAATTTCCTTTGGTAACTTTCAACATCACTGGTTTGTTCTAAACGATTAAATTCAGCGATGATATTAACCGGTAAAGCATTACCAAATCGTTGGCAAATGTCCAAACTGAACTCAGCCCAAGTTACTTTTCCACCGTGGTCTACCACATAACTATCATACCAATTATCAACAAAATCTTTTAAATGCAATGCTACATATATTAGCACTTGATATAAATTCAAAAAAAAATTCGCATCTCCTGATCCAACGTTGCCCTAGGATTTACTTCGTCGAATTCTGGGAATGCGAGTTTTGCTTGCGGGGCTCTTCCGAAACTAGCCTGGTGATCATGACTTGCTGGACCTTGTGGGTTCGTGTTATGCCAACTCAAAGCGGCTTGAGAGAAAGACCCAAATGGGATCTAGCCACCCAGTTGACTGGAACGATTGGGTATTGAGGGTGGCATTGAGGGTACGGAACATGGGGGTATATTCATGGCAGCTGGGTTTAGAGGGGTGTTAAAAACAGAGTTTAGTGGGGTGTTTGCAAAGGTTGTGGATGGGCTTGGTTATATAGAGAACATGGTTTCTGTGGTGAAGGGTGAATGGATAGGTGAAAAATTAGGGTTACCAGGTAAGGGTGATGGTGACATTACTAGGTTTCGAAATGCGGTGGGGGTCATGTTTTGTTGAGATATAGAGGTTTGAGCTCTTAGATTACCAACCGACGACTGTCCTTCATCTCAATTTGACGGACCATGTATTGCCGCCGTTGCACTAGCCAGATCTGCCGACGCACCTGAAGTTTTGCCCCTTAATCTCAAGTTCAACAACATTTCTTCCACTCTTTTGGAAGAAGCAGCGAAATCCTTCATCTCATCCAGCTTGGAACTGAACAAATCCTGTTTTGCTTGCATCTGGTCAAATTTCTTGTTAGTTTCTTTGGAGAAGGAAAGAAACTTGTTCTCCAAAATTTTTAACCCATCTGTACTTTCCAAAGCACAAGCAGCAGCGTTTTGATCGACCATTGTTAAGCTAAGATCAAAGCTCTGATACCAAATGTGAAGAAATGAACTATTTTTGGTAATTTTTGTATAATAAATGGAAAAGGAAATAATAGAAAGATAATAGAAATTTTCATTCATCAGAAGACATGGCCTTGATTCGTTACAATGCAGTATATAATATGACAATGTTGTTAATCTTAAACTACGCCCATAGCTTAGCCCAAACGAAAGCCCATCTGCTGACCCGAAATGTTAACATTAAAATAGAAAATACCTAAATAAATTGCACCCATAAAAATCCTATCTTTACTTCATCTTCTTCTTTGTTACAATTTATGTGTTACTTTTCGTTTTTTCGAGAGTCAAACAAGGTCTTTGACCGCAATTTATTCGTATGCCCTTTAAATAGTTTAAATTGTTAATTATTGTGACTTATAGTACTTTTTAGTATCTAGTTTCTAATTATGTAAATTATCTTTCAAAAAACTTAAAGATTGTAGGTCCGAATTCACGGTCAAGTTTGACTCTCGAAATCCATTATGACATAAATTGGGACAGAGGGATAGAAGATTAACAGTGCCCATGAATATAAAGAGGAGAAGTGTACTGCCGTTTGTGTAGGGGTAAAAGTAAAGAAGATTCCACTTGTTCTTTCTCGTAAGAGAAGTGTGGCAATCTGATCTTGATAGGTTTTTCAAATGATGTAAACAACAAATATTTCATCAACTATTGCACTAATTCACAAATAAAAATGTCAAGGAAAAAAGACTTCCAGTGTTTTTTTTTTTCCCGGAGAAAAGAGAAAAAGAAGTAATCACAGAGAATTAGATGACACCTTTTTGTGTTTAAAATTAGCTGTGATGGGAGGAGAGGTAATTTGTGATTTTTTGAGAGTGCCTTTAGCCTGTAAATTTCAGGATATGATATGATGGCTAAAACTATGCCCTCTGGCTTTCTAATTGATGGAAGATTATTTATCCCATGCAACCTGATGGGGCCAATCTGGTGTTTCATCTTCGTATTTAGAAATGCAATTACCAAATTGATTGATCATTAACAATGCACCAGATGTTTCTGCTTATCATAGGCAGGTGATGTCCAATTCTCTCCTTTGGAAAGTCATTGATATGTTAGTATCTTCTGTAGTACAACTACAAAATTCTTGGAGTTTAGGTTTATCATAGTATGTTTGTTGTTTAATCACCCCTTCCTTGTTGCTCTGCTTCTATTTTGGTATTCATCAGATCACCACAACTATGATTTGCAGGATAATATTGCACTAATTTTACTGGGAGAAGAATGGCTAATCCATTCTTCTGCACTTAATGATATCTCAAACTCAGCAAAGCCTTCTGCTCTGCAGACATCAAAGAAAAATAATTCCGCGAATGTGATTTCTATTGGGAAAGATGATGCCTCTAGAAACAAAATTAGTGCAGGAAGGAAAGATGACTATTCTAAAGGTATTGAGAAAAAGGGTGGCAGGAAAGCACTAGGTGATCTTACAAACTCAAACAAGTCATCTCTTGCAGAAGAGAAATTTCTCCATAATCATCAGGATTGTATCAAAGCACAGAGAAAGGCAATGGACATGAGTTGTTTTCTTAAGGAAGTTGGATTAGATCATGGTAAGGCACTAAATGATACTTGAACCTTGTTATATTGTTATTATAAAAACATTTTGCTGATCCAGTACCCCTATGGCAGATGATGTCCATGTGCATCTAGGAGCATCAACGAAGGTATTTGCATTCCCGACACTCTTTTTTTTACGTATATATTTAGGGGTCTATTCAATCTTTTTATACAGTGTTTATGTATTCAATTTCTGATTTGTTAAATTACATTTTCTTTTTGAAATGTAGTCATCAACATATCAGCCAGAAAGCCCAACAAAGCATTATGTCGAAGTGGAAGAGATGCCAGAGCTGCTGATTTATGATCAGGTTCGTAGAAATGAAGATAAGCGGCCTTGTGTATCTTTTTCACCTTGTGATGCCTCTCCTAAATCAGCAAAACCACCATATATCAGCTGGAAGGATGGCTGTGTTCTAGATTTTGCATTGATTGGAACACCTCTTCAGCCAAAGCATTGATGTGCCTTCTTTGATCACTAGCAGCCCTTAAAAAATTGTAAAATAGATCTGTTGTAGTCATCGGTCAGTCAGCTGTTTGACTGTTGGCATTGTCTTAGTCCTTCCTGATCTTTATTTAGAGAACTACGCAGGCAGGCTAGCTTTGTATTCTTTCCTCCTATTTTTTCCTGAATTGTTTGTTTCAGGTTAGATGGGATGGATTGTTAATAGTTGTTGTCTAGGACCTTCTCAAGTTGGATAACTGCATCTTTTGTCTGTCTTTTTATAAAAAAAAAACAGGTACTATGCTTGTCGTTTTTTCTAGGTTGTAATCTCTTTGAATTCATATTAATATCACCTAAATTGTCAGAAAAAATTCAAAAAAGTAAATTCATCCTGTGTCTGCTGATATGTGGTAAATTTGTTTCCAATTCTAACACCAAGAATGTAAAAATTAAAAATAATGAGAAAATAAAAGGCAGAACACTAAAGAAAATAAAAGAAAATGACGTGTTCTTTCTGTTTGGGAATCGGCCTTTTTTTGAACAACTTATAGTTCAACAAATAGCTCATCGTTAACCTTATGCTAGTACTTCGACTTCTTGTAATCTTAGAGGTGCATCTTAGTTCAAATTGCCAGGTAGTTTAGCATTCTTTTCCTAAAATACAGAACCAGAAAAATTAACTGTAAATGAGGCCTAATTATTTTAATAGAGCAATTGACATCATTTAACTCCGCCTGTGTGAGCTCGCTCACATTGCCGATCCCAAGCCCGGATAAAGGAGGAGGGTTGCCGAGGGTCAATCGGAAACAGCCTCCCTACCCAGGTAGGGGTAAGGCTGCGTACATCTTACCCTCCCCAGACCCCACTATTATGGGATTACACTGGGTAGTGACCAAGACCAAGCAATTGACATCATTTATAAAAGCAATTGATAACATATTTGTCATCTGTATTAGCAAAACCTAAACAAATTTGCATATCCTCTAGCAATAGGATCATGAATCGAAGTCTATCTAGCACTTCCTAAGCAAAATTTGCGGGATCACACTAGCTAATATGAAAACAGCTACTATGAAAGACAATTCATACTTGAATATCATACATGTAACTCTTTAGCACCTTGGTCACTTCCATCATGATTCAAGTTTCACCAAAAGAAAAATGGGGTTCTGAAATAAGATCATCATCTTTAAGACAAATGATCACTAGATTTACAAGGAAAAGTTACTGACACACGAAGAAAGAAACAACAATGTGGGCTGCTGTGCCATCCGATGAGCACAGTTGATTACAGGAAAAATATCGAAGGACTAATGACATATAGGTGAAATCTCGGCAGCTGTTTAAGTAACTGAGACTATAAAAATACAACATAAGAACAAGCACAGAGAGATATAAAGTACAGTGAATCTTTAATGAGGACCAATCACCATAAACTGAGCTGCAAGATGTCAAGTAAACATCTCTAACAAAATATAGAAAATTCACAATTTTGCACAGATAATTAAATATCCTTTGAGAATCCATAATGTAAGAATCAAATTACTCGACAGGTCCATCGATTATCAGTACTTGGATTTACGTACTATACTTGGTTCTGAAACAAGAAGCCTAGAATTTCTGAATTTCCTTAACTTCCATAGTTTCAATGACCAATGTAAGCATATGGAATTTGATGAGGAACTGAACAAACTTAAACAGTGAACTATTAGGACAGTGAATGTGCAGCAGTGCAAGACATTCCAAAAAGATCACTTGCGAAATTAATAGCAGCTTCTACAATAACTCAAAAAACAGTATGATCCAAGATGCAATTCTCCAAATACCAAGAAATATTTTGTTCTTCCAAAAACTTAAAAGTTATTCAAAGAAGAACTGACAAGTTAAAAGCATGCTACACTCCTTCAAGTTACTCTATAGATTACATAGTATATCTTACTATGAGATACCAACCTGAAACTCAAACAACAGTCAGATGCCATCAGGCTCTGATATAAACAAATATTGAGAGTAGTTAGGTAATGTGAAAGAGATCTAAGCCATATAATCAGTATGATCGGAAAAGAAGAATAGACCGTGATCTGCAAGACACTGAAAAGAGAATGCATTCACTAATAGCCAAAATTTACAGGCAAAAACCCTCTTTGTACAGATTGTTCAATAATAAAGAGAACATATACACAAAATTGTTTTGTTTTCAAACAAGGGGCTGGACCTGATCATCTTTTTTTCCTCACAGGCTGCCTACTCTTTACATTAGTATAATTCTAATAAAAAATCAATAATCAGCACCCTTCCACTAACTTTCTTCTCCTTTTGTTGGTTCTGCAATTCAATAGCTTCATTGGTTTCAGCTCTGTACTATTGCAGAAATCATCAATCATTGGATCAACAATATTTGTAAGCAAAAAGGGGTTGAGTTCCTTTCTCTTTCTCTCCTCGTGAACAGCATTATCAAACGAAAGGAAAGGATGATTCAACAGCATATTAGCTGTCCATCGAGAACGTGGATCCCTAGCAAGACACTTTTTCAGAAAATCTTCTGCCTCTTTCGACAATTTTTTGTCCTGCAAGTCCGGTGATTGCACTGCAATTTTCCACAATAGATAAAGAGTATCCTTAATTCCAGTGCAATCCCACACTTTCTTCCCCGTAATCATCTCAAACACGGTACATCCGAAAGCCCAAATATCCGATTCAGTTCCATACTCTGCATCAAGAACGGATTCTGGTGCCATATAAATCGGTGTTCCCCTAAGTCCACCATGCTTTCTTTTCTGAGTCTCAATTCCAACCCTGTTTGCGAAACCAAAATCGGCAATCTTGGCGGTATTTTCAGTACCCACGAGAAGAATATTGTGGGGTTTAATGTCACGATGAACAAAACCTCTTCCATGAACTACACTAAGCCCCAAAAGAATTGATCTTGAGTACTTCTTTACCTCAAAATCCGGCAACCCTTGCGTTGAATTTTCATCTATTCTATCGGCAAGACTCCCACCAGAAGCATATTCAAGCAAAATATTATAGAGAATCTTGCCATCTTCTTCAGTTACATCGGCTCCGAAACAACGTATTACTTGGGAACAATCCTGAAATTTGTTCAAGAATCCTCTCTCCTTTTGTAATGAAATCGAACGAGAAAAGAGGGATGATTTGACAGCTATTGTTGACGGAATGTCCACATTGTACAAGTTGTCTTGTGTAGTGGCTAAAGTAACAATGCCATAGCCTCCTTTTCCAATGGTTCTTCCTCTACACCATTTAATTGAAGCCATTATTAATATCTTTTCTTGTTCAGAGTACGCAATTGGGTTAACACAGAATAAGCATATTACTTTTTATTTTATTTTATTTTTTTTACTTCTTTTACAGTGTACTTTTATAAAGTCCGTGTTTCCTTGTAAGAGTCCTAGGATTGTAAGGAATGCGTGTTTAATTTAAGGTTTATGCCGCCGACAGTAAACTTCCAAATTTGTTCTTTTCTCCTTTTTACTTTTTAAAGATTATTTGGAGAAAAAAAAAACTTTTTCTTTTTTCTTTTAATTTATTAGCACCAAAATTGCAAATAGGTATATATTTTTCTAACGTCCCTGGTCACATTATAAGAGCAATATCTGTTTTTACAAACATAAAACGATAATATTCTGTGTTTTTTTTAAGTAATAAATAACAGTTTCAATTTTAACTTATTGTAAATTGTAGTAACAAATTATTAACCAGTTTTGCAAGTTATCTTGTTTTGTTGTTGTTAGGTAATAGGTAGATATTTGTCTAATTTCACTGGTCCCATAATGGAAGTTTCTATTGTTTTTATTAGTAATTTGAGATAATATTGTGTAGTTGATTTTTAAATAATGTGATAGTATAAATTTTTCTCTTCTCTTTAAAAACATTATAATCGATCAGGCAGTATATTTGTGTGAGCTTTTGAAAAACTATTTCAAAACAAAAAGTTGGGATAATCCCCCTATGTTTTTAGTTGATCAGCTAAACAAAGACTATTTAGAGATAGTATCGTTTAGATCTATTTCCGCACTTTCAAGGTAATATCGTTTAGATATTCCCTTCTTACTTTTCAGTTCTTGTACTTTAAACTCTTTCAATAAAATCGTCAGTTCAGCAAAAAAAAAAAAAAAAAGAGAACAAACTCCAATCAATTAATCCTAGTGCGGAAAAGACAAATCCCACCTTTAACGATTCACAAGTAGGCAGAAAATGGAAACTTGCAAGAATTAAAAATTTTAGTATAATTTAGAGTTAATATCATATCCTATGATGGTAAAAATTTATTTGCACTAATATTTATGTCAAATCATACTATTTTATTATGGTTAAAAAGCTAAGGTTAAAATATATATAGTACTATTTAATTAACTATATAGTTTAGCAATAAGTATATAAGTCAATACATATGTCATTTTCATTGATCTGGTTAAACATGGAGTGTTGATAAATTTCTACTCTCTAAGATAATTTACCAACTAAAATACTGATGCGGTAAGAAAAACAAAATTTTCTTAAGTTTAGTTCATCAATCACGTTAATACATTTCCCTCTTATGTCATTTAATTCCTAAATTAAGCTCATATCATCACAACGGTCTCAATAATTTTTTAATATCAGTCTTAATCAGTAATATCCTTCTTAAACTATAAAAAGTAAACAGCTAAAGAAGAAGACCTTCAAATTTTGCAAAGCTTGGATATATTATTATTATGATGAATCATTCTAGGCACGCATATCATGCTTTAACTCTTTTTAAATGACTTACCCGTTCCTTTTTATTACTACAGTATTAAACAAAGCTCCAATCACTTTGATGGTCCTTTCTAATGCCCAATCATATTTATGCGTGTGTGTAAAATCACATTTTCAGTTAAAAAACGTGATATTCGTAAATCTTAAATCGTACTCCTCCATTTTCATACCTTTAAGTCCATTTTTTTTTTTTTCATTTACTCAAAAAGATGTTTAAACTACTACTACCATTTAATTTCAAAATTTAATCAGGCCATCATCTGCCATTACACCATTTATAATGGTACTCAATTTCACCGTTCCTCGACTAATTTGCCTTCACAACCTACTACTCTATTCCACCACCTCCAATCAGCCGTAGCGGTGACGCCCCTATCTTCTAATTAATCTTATATCTAAAATTTATTTCTCCATTCACCGTCCCTCCATCACAAAATCACAACTTTTACTACCACTCATCCATGCAGGATTGTTTTCTTAAAGAGAAAATTATCGGCGTTCATCTTCAAAATCACTCCAAAACTTCAAGACCACAAATTTTACACATAAAATGGAACTAAAGATGTATCGAAAATTTTTCTCTTTACTTTAGCCATGACACATTTTGGTTGTGCCGTGGAGGAAATTATGTTTGCGTGTTTTTGTGTTGTGGTGAAGCTGAATTATTGTTGCGCTGTAGCCACAATGTAGCTACTTGGAAAAAATTTGTGCCAATATCACTAATTAGAGATTAATTTAATAAGAGGAAAAATATTCAAATTTGCCCTTGTGGTTAAAGTTTAGTTCAGCCATGACCCTGAAATAATGACTAGCAATTTCGAGCCAAAACTGTAATAACGAGAATATGGATAGCCAAACTTCTACATAGAGCGCAAAATTGGACCTTTTTGCAAAGTACAAAGCAAAAATCTGGACCTTTTCCTTCTTTTTAATCAAACTTGAGCTAGCATTTTCACATATACAAATATAATCTTTGATTGATTGTTTAAAGTATGTAGAGTGCAATTTTGATGTGACAAGGCACTGTGGAAAGTTGAACTAAAATTTGACGTCACTGCTATACAATGGGGCAATAAAACCATATAATTTAGGGTACAAAGAAGCATTATATTCTGGTTTCGTTTGGTTGTTGGTTAGAGTAATGTACATCAGTATTGGTAATGCAGAGATTAGTTACAAGTATTACCAGCTGATGGATTCAAAATGAAAGTTACTGGACACACATGATGAACAAATTGTTGCTACTTCTTGCTTCATTCTTCTTGGACCACTAACAAAAACTCCAACATTTGATTCTTCACACTCCATAATGATCTTTGCAAGAACGAATATCGATCCTCATTATAGAAATAAAAATGTTAGAAAAATCATTGGAATAATATTCATGTGCTTCTTAGCTAGTAAAAAAAAGAGGAAAAAGGTCAGCTTATCATACTTCTTAGATTAGGCCTTTCACCATAGTGTATTTTTGTCGCTCGAGTTAACGTTTGAAAGGGTAGGTGTTATATCCCGTACTTTTGTACATTGGGTTATTCGTAAGCTAATCGACATAAGTTCAAGGACAAGATTATTTTTGAGACATGAGACAAGAAATTTTTAACCCCAACTTTAAAAATTGCACGGGATGCTAGTTAATTATTATTAGTGTGGAGATGTTAGTGAAGATTAGGAATTAATTATGTGTGCAATTAATCATACATGGAGGGTAGTGGAGAAATTATTAATTATCTAGGAAATTCCGTTAATTGTTGAATTAGTAGAAGATTAGTGAATTAGTTGTTGATGAATGGATAAGTGTTAAAAGGGGACAACTACTTGCACGTGGATGCATGAGCAAAATGCATAAGGTGACTAATGTAATGTGTGTATCCATTTGGTTTACTTTCATGACCAAAACTCTTTATATAAGTAAAGCCAAAAAAGTTATGGGTTCCACGGCCATAAATGGATTATGCTCACTCATTTAAGTAAATACCACACTTAAGGTTGAGATTTGTGTTACTAAAGAAGGACGCTTGGTTTGCTGAAAGTACGGATACAAGGAATAAAATTTCGAAATGATTTAAGACAAAAAAAAAAAAAAAAAAAAAAAAAGTGACGACGATGATTGAAAATAATATTTGTGTAGGTATAAAGAGGCTATGGACTAGAATTTTACCACTCGATTATGATAATGAGTATATGAAATGTGTTCAAAGTGATTCATGTTTAAGTGAATTGAGAGCAAGAATTAATTGTGTGGATAATTGGATAAATACTAAATTTTAGTGGGAGATTAATAAACTAATTATGGGATTTTGGATAAATAATAAACGTGCATGTCATCCCCATGTGGCAGCAACTAGAATGACTAAGTGATTAAGCTAGCTAGGTGGCATTATTAGGAGTGGGACCCATCGTCCAATATGATAAGGAAAAAAAAATCTTTTTCATTAAAAGTGACAAAAAGGGGGGCATATCACGTGAAAAGATCAGTGCATGGGATGATGGACACAAGGTTAATAATTAATGTTTGAGAGGGGTATAAAAAGGGGTTTATTAGCTATCATTTTAAGATACCTTCAAATGCTATTATATGTATTTGTTGTACTAATGTTACTGCTACGTGTAAACAAGGGAAAAAAAAAACACTTGTGCTTTGTAAAATGATTTAAGTACAGCACATGATATATTTTATCATTATATTGAGTATTACCCTTAAATCCTTTTTCAAATAACATTTTCCCTAAACTGTTCGTTCCAAACCATTCCTTCATCTCCATCTTCACAACACCATTTAAATTACTACTACTCTTATTCTTCATCCAGTGATTATACGTCTCTTTAATAGCTAATTTTACTTCAAATTCCTTGATATGTTTGAGCAGTTTGATTCGCCTTGTGGAAAACAACTCAATTGTAGCTATTTTTTTCTTATTTCTCGCTAGTAAGGACCATAAGGAGCAAGACATCAAATAAAGGTTTCATGGTCTACCTTAAAGAAAAAGAAATATTAGCTAAAGTGATAGACATGGAGAAAGTTTCATTCAGTGGTGTTTTCTTAAATCAATAAATGTTTGCTTTGCTGATTTTCCTGGCCAAAAATGTGTCCAACAACGTTGGTGCAATCTCTTCTTATGTAAAGTGTGAACAGAGGTTGAAATGGAGACTTGTAGATGGTAACGCGAGCTAAAATTTTCAGTAGCTCTAGAGCCATGTGTGAAGGTAGTATAAGTAAGGATTTAGGTTTGGCATATTAATTGTGGAAGTTCGTGGTTGGACCGAGTTATTGAACGACGTAAGGTATGTAAAGCTTTACCTTTCCTTCTCTTGGCATGTCTTAGGTGTGATAGGTTTGGATACGAGCCTCGGGGACGACTCTACTCTTAGGAATCCGCGCTTAAATTTGTCCCTTTTTCATTCAATAGAATTGAATCCTATATGCATGTTTTGTTGAAAGAATTGTGCAAGTTTTCATAAATTGCTTAAAAAGTTAGGGAATTTCCCTAGGACCTCCATGGGTGACTCTATAGACTTAATATACGTAATTTGCGCCCATCGCTTCAGTTGACCCGAGGTGGGCCCACTATTCCCGACTTGTCTCTTATTGTACTAATGTCTTATTTTCAAGCCATGTAAAATGAACCGTTTTAACTATCCTTCTAGCTACTAAAGGACAATTGTTTTAATAGTTCCCTTGAGTCTTGTAAACTATTTTGGAATGTGGAAGCGACCTCAGAAAGATTATTTCTCCGTAACTTATTATGACATCCGAAATACACTTACTATGATTCTGTCCGATTTCATTATTTCGATTTGTCATTCGATATGTCTTATTGAGTCTCTGGAAATATATGGTATTTTATATTGCATTTAGTTTCTCACTACTCCATTCGTGGATGCCTCAATGTTTCCCCCACTGAGCCCGGGCCAGGATATGTTGTCAAGCGTATTCCACTGCATTGTTCGCCGTGCCTCGATGTGAGGGGGCAGGTTCACTGGTACATGGGTTGTGGAGTATGCTGTGCCATGTACACACATTCTGATATGACATGATATGATTTGATATGGCCACCTGATATGATATGTTATGTTACGGGGTTATTCCCTAATCTGGAGCATGATGTGTTGTGGCGCCAGTGTCGGGGTGGCGACCACGTTCTGTTCACCGAGTCCCTTGACGGGGGCCGGATATGATATGGCATATGTTTCGGTATACGTTCTTTACGTTTTGGAAATATGCATTTGATAATCTGGATATTACACTCATTTTTTGTACGTTTTGTTCCGGTTATGATTTTGTTTCTGTGCTTCAGGCTTTACATATTCAGTACATATTTCGTACTGACCCCCTTTCGTCGGGGGCTGCGTTTTCATGCCGCGCAGGTACTGACGACCGATTTGTTGATCCGCCCGTTTAGGATCCTACTCTACTGTCTTGGAGTGCTCTTTTGTCCGGAGCCTACGTTTCAGGGGTATGACGGGGCCCTGTCCCGTCTTATGATTCTGTTGTGATCTGTAGAGGTCTGTAGACGTACATGTGGGTTCTGTATATGTTTTGGGTTGATATGATCTGTGATAGCCTTATCGGCTTCCACGTGCTATATCTGTTCATCTGTGATAGTTAGTGACGCCATTTGACTTTTATATTTATATACTCTGCTTATATGCCGGTTTGGGTTAAGGGGTACGTCCGGGTGTCCAGCACGGACACTAGTCGCGGCCTACGGGGTTGGGTCGTGACAAAAGTGGTATCAGAGCGGTTCGTCCTCGGAGTGTCTACAGACCGTGTCTAGTAGAGTCCTGTTTATCGGTGTGTTGTGCACCACATCTATAAACAAGAGGCTATAGGACATTTAGGATGTTACCTTTCTTTCATATCTAAGATCGTGCGATAGAGCCCAACCATAGGAAATGAAATTCCTTTTACTAACCTTTGATTTCAGCTGAAGAATGACATCGACAGAAGAAAGCGACTGATGATATTGGAAGCTACAAAGTACACAGGTAAGCAATGGTGCGAAAAAGGCATGTCGGATAAGGTAAGAATATCGAAATATGATTAAAATGTAAAGTTGAAGGATGAAAGAGAAGGTAGGTAGGAAGGTATAACAGGACAAATCGTTAAAGGATCTAGTACGTCTCGAGGTGCAATATGTGAGGTAAGTCCCGACACCTTTATACTTTTTCTGGAAATTGGGAGCCCTGTGTGGCTATGATATGATACGATACATGCATATATATGTTGGCCCTGTGAGGCATTGTTGGTATTTCCTGCGTGCAGGTTTTGAGATAGTAAGAAATACAGAGGAAATTCTGCCAAAATTTCCCTAGAAATTAATTACAGGGGTGGATGATTATGATTGGATTATTATGAGAGAGAAAGGAATTAAATAAAAAATTTAGTGGACAAATGGTATGTTAACATGCACACCACGTATCCATGATTAGGGACAGCAAATTAACACCTTTCATGACATTTTGTTGGTGGCATGTTGAAGACAAATGATATATGTATATATGTTAAAGTGAAGAATGGGCTCACAGTCCCTAATTAAAAAGTTGTGCTTGAAATCATTCCTTTCAAAAGGGATAATTCTCTTAAGAACGTATGGAGCAGCAAAATATATAGGAAGCAGCTATATACTTCATTTTCAAAGGCATGAAAAATGTACAAGTTACGTTGAAGCAACACAATACGGCAAACGACCTCGAGCCCTTGCTGACTACTTGATTTTAGCGTCGCTTTACTCCGGTTGATAGCAAATCAGAGATTTCTTTGAAGTGAAGTTAGATGGAAGAAAGGAAGTGAGAAAACGTTGCAAACCATGTCAGACTTAATACCATTATTGAGCAAGAAAAAGGATAGACGAGTCCGATCATATCAAGAAAGTGATTCACTTATATCTTTTGAAAGGACATTCCTGAGGAATCAAGGGAGTATTGCGACCAAAAGTCATTACTAAGAAGGAAACTCGTTTTCAACTATTCAAAAGGAATGTTATTAATAGATGTCAAGTGGAGAATGACATTAGGCTAAGTAAAGAGAGGCACATCATGATAGATAAGTTCGAGTTACAATTGATTTGTTATGAGATCACCATAACCAGTATACCTATATAGGACTTGTTTAACATTCGAGGACGAATGTTCTAAAGGGGGGAAGAATGTTATATCCCGTACTTTTGTACATTGGGTTATTCGTAAGCTAATCGACATAAGTTCAAGGACAAGATTATTTTTGAGACATGAGACAAGAAATTTTTAACCCCAACTTTAAAAATTGCACGGGATGCTAGTTAATTATTATTAGTGTGGAGATGTTAGTGAAGATTAGGAATTAATTATGTGTGCAATTAATCATACATGGAGGGTAGTGGAGAAATTATTAATTATCTAGGAAATTCCGTTAATTGTTGAATTAGTAGAAGATTAGTGAATTAGTTGTTGATTAATGGATAAGTGTTAAAAGGGGACAACTACTTGCAAGTGGATGCATGAGCAAAATGCATAAGGTGACTAATGTAATGTGTGTATCCATTTGGTTTACTTTCATGACCAAAACTCTTTATATAAGTAAAGCCAAAAAAGTTATGGGTTCCACGGCCATAAATGGATTATGCTCACTCATTTAAGTAAATACCACACTTAAGGTTGAGATTTGTGTTACTAAAGAAGGACGCTTGGTTTGCTGAAAGTACGGATACAAGGAATAAAATTTCGAAATGATTTAAGACAAAAAAAAAAAAAAAAAAAAAAAGTGACGACGATGATTGAAAATAATATTTGTGTAGGTATAAAGAGGCTATGGACTAGAATTTTACCACTCGATTATGATAATGAGTATATGAAATGTGTTCAAAGTGATTCATGTTTAAGTGAATTGAGAGCAAGAATTAATTGTGTGGATAATTGGATAAATACTAAATTTTAGTGGGAGATTAATAAACTAATTATGGGATTTTGGATAAATAATAAACGTGCATGTCATCCCCATGTGGCAGCAACTAGAATGACTAAGTGATTAAGCTAGCTAGGTGGCATTATTAGGAGTGGGACCCATCGTCCAATATGATAAGGAAAAAAAAATCTTTTTCATTAAAAGTGACAAAAAGGGGGGCATATCACGTGAAAAGATCAGTGCATGGGATGATGGACACAAGGTTAATAATTAATGTTTGAGAGGGGTATAAAAAGGGGTTTATTAGCTATCATTTTAAGATACCTTCAAATGCTATTATATGTATTTGTTGTACTAATGTTACTGCTACGTGTAAACAAGGGGAAAAAAAAACACTTGTGCTTTGTAAAATGATTTAAGTACAGCACATGATATATTTTATCATTATATTGAGTATTACCCTTAAATCCTTTTTCAAATAACATTTTCCCTAAACTGTTCGTTCCAAACCATTCCTTCATCTCCATCTTCACAACACCATTTAAATTACTACTACTCTTATTCTTCATCCAGTGATTATACGTCTCTTTAATAGCTAATTTTACTTCAAATTCCTTGATATGTTTGAGCAGTTTGATTCGCCTTGTGAAAAACAACTCAATTGTAGCTATTTTTTTCTTATTTCTCGCTAGTAAGGACCATAAGGAGCAAGACATCAAATAAAGGTTTCATGGTCTACCTTAAAGAAAAAGAAATATTAGCTAAAGTGATAGGCATGGAGAAAGTTTCATTCAGTGGTGTTTTCTTAAATCAATAAATGTTTGCTTTGCTGATTTTCCTGGCCAAAAATGTGTCCAACAACGTTGGTGCAATCTCTTCTTATGTAAAGTGTGAACAGAGGTTGAAATGGAGACTTGTAGATGGTAACGCGAGCTAAAATTTTCAGTAGCTCTAGAGCCATGTGTGAAGGTAGTATAAGTAAGGATTTAGGTTTGGCATATTAATTGTGGAAGTTCGTGGTTGGACCGAGTTATTGAACGACGTAAGGTATGTAAAGCTTTACCTTTCCTTCTCTTGGCATGTCTTAGGTGTGATAGGTTTGGATACGAGCCTCGGGGACGACTCTACTCTTAGGAATCCGCGCTTAAATTTGTCCCTTTTTCATTCAATAGAATTGAATCCTATATGCATGTTTTGTTGAAAGAATTGTGCAAGTTTTCATAAATTGCTTAAAAAGTTAGGGAATTTCCCTAGGACCTCCATGGGTGACTCTATAGACTTAATATACGTAATTTGCGCCCATCGCTTCAGTTGACCCGAGGTGGGCCCACTATTCCCGACTTGTCTCTTATTGTACTAATGTCTTATTTTCAAGCCATGTAAAATGAACCGTTTTAACTATCCTTCTAGCTACTAAAGGACAATTGTTTTAATAGTTCCCTTGAGTCTTGTAAACTATTTTGGAATGTGGAAGCGACCTCAGAAAGATTATTTCTCCGTAACTTATTATGACATCCGAAATACACTTACTATGATTCTGTCCGATTTCATTATTTCGATTTGTCATTCGATATGTCTTATTGAGTCTCTGGAAATATATGGTATTTTATATTGCATTTAGTTTCTCACTACTCCATTCGTGGATGCCTCAATGTTTCCCCCACTGAGCCCGGGCCAGGATATGTTGTCAAGCGTATTCCACTGCATTGTTCGCCGTGCCTCGATGTGAGGGGGCAGGTTCACTGGTACATGGGTTGTGGAGTATGCTGTGCCATGTACACACATTCTGATATGACATGATATGATTTGATATGGCCACCTGATATGATATGTTATGTTACGGGGTTATTCCCTAATCTGGAGCATGATGTGTTGTGGTGCCAGTGTCGGGGTGGCGACCACGTTATGTTCACCGAGTCCCTTGACGGGGGCCGGATATGATATGGCATATGTTTCGGTATACGTTCTTTACGTTTTGGAAATATGCATTTGATAATCTGGATATTACACTCATTTTTTGTACGTTTTGTTCCGGTTATGATTTTGTTTCTGTACTTCAGGCTTTACATATTCAGTACATATTTCGTACTGACCCCCTTTCGTCGGGGGCTGCGTTTTCATGCCGCGCAGGTACTGACGACCGATTTGTTGATCCGCCCGTTTAGGATCCTACTCTACTGTCTTGGAGTGCTCTTTTGTCCGGAGCCTACGTTTTGGTACAGTCTTATGCCATTGTACATATGTATGCTATTCAGGGGTATGACGGGGCCCTGTCCCGTCTTATGATTCTGTTGTGATCTGTAGAGGTCTGTAGACGTACATGTGGGTTCTGTATATGTTTTGGGTTGATATGATCTGTGATAGCCTTATCGGCTTCCACGTGCTATATCTGTTCATCTGTGATAGTTAGTGACGCCATTTGACTTTTATATTTATATACTCTGCTTATATGCCGGTTTGGGTTAAGGGGTACGTCCGGGTGTCCAGCACGGACACTAGTCGCGGCCTACGGGGTTGGGTCATGATAGTAGGCTTTCCAGCTCTATATCAATGTTGTGAAACCATGAGCCTGGACCTGGAGAAGTTATCGGTGTTGTCCTGTCATTATTCTGAATCTGCACCATTTCCTTAACCTTCTGTTTCTTGTTCCAAACAAAGGCAGCTGATGCAGTTATAGCTATAACCACACATAATAACAACATACTAAGAGCTGCACTTTCTGAATACGAATATATCTTCTCGGTGGTATGGTCAACAGGGTATATGTAATATCAATTTAGAATACCAATGAGCAGAAGAAACATGATGAAGGAGGATGTGATTATAGCTCCAAGCCAAAGCCGATTGTTTTGGCCTAATACTGCGGAAACTGTTCTTTCTGAAGCATTGGGCTTAAGCCATAGTGTTTTGAGGAACTTCTGGTTGTCTTTTAAAGGTTCTTTCTCTCTTGTTACATAAGCTTCAATTTGTAGCTGCATTCACGAAATATCATAGTTGGTTCCTGAAAGGGGAAGGAGAACGTCTAACATGGCGAGATCCATTGATTTCTTGAAAGCAGCAACAAGGAGAACTTTTGGGATCTTGTAGCTTGTTGAGCCAGCAATATAAATAAGCTCTCTGATGATAGATATAAAAGGAGTGATGCCACTGCCTCCACTCACCATAACTAGCATATCATGTCTACAAGTAATTTTCCACAACTCAAGTAAGAAATTTTGAAGCATCAGAAAGAAAGTCGATCAACTTAAAGTTGAAATCAAAAGGAATTGTTCATTTATAGACTGGTACCTCAAGAATTGGGTTGAAGCCGGTCCATAAGGCCCCTCAAGAGAAACTTGAAGATGGTGTCCTGCTGTAGTTGATGAGAGCTTCTCAAACAGTTTTTGAGACCATTTCCCTTCACTTTTTATGACAATGCTGAGTTTCTCAGGTTCCATGTTACTGTTGGAAGTCACTGTAAATGGATGCCACTGCAGCTTTGATATACTAGGCACATTTATGAAAACTGAACTCGTTGGATTGTACCTTAGCCCTGAAACCGGAATTGCAAATACATAAGGTGACACTGTGACAGTAACATCTATCAATGGATTAAAATTCCATTGTACCATAGAGCAAGTTAACCACCTGGACTTTTAGAGAAGTTTAGCTCCACTGCTTGGCAAGGTAAAATACTTGCAGAAACTAAGCACACACGTTGTTGGGATTGTAAGAATCTCAAATAGCGGTCAACTAAGAAGAGGTAAAATCCAGGAAGCGTGATGCAGGAGTAAGTTAATCCAACATGAAATACAAAGAATACTACAAAGATAATGTAGAGATGATGTGTATAGAAGAAAAGCTCAAACAACTTTCTTCTGATTCGCGGGAAACTTGGCAACCACATAGCTATTCCTGCAAGCAAAGCCACTTCTCCAGCCACAATGGAAATTCCAACTTTATGCCATTGCAACATCTGCATTTTCACAAAATAAAATTGTAATAGGTCACCTAGAGACTGCTCTATTTTCATACTAAAGGTAAAATAAAAGGGAAAAGTTGACATACTTTTGAAAGCTGATAAGTATCAGCCCAGAGGATTATGAAACATAAACCATGAGCAGTGAAGAGAGTCATGACAGCATGCCCCAGCCAAATATGATACTTAACACTGGACTCTGATGTGAGCCCGAAGAGTCGCAAAATGGATGATCCTCTGGTTACTGGAAAGAAGAGAAAGGCTAGACAGATATTTCCTACAAGGCCTAGCATGAGAGCCACACTTTCTAATTTAGCTTGCCATCTGCCAATTGTCATTTTCACCCATGAGTTCATTTTCCATTGTATCAAAAATAAGAAACAGAGATGACTTTTTATAGCATTAACAAGATTTCAGTAAAATCTTACACTTCTGCTCCCATCATTGCTGCAGATTGTCTGGTTATATTCCTGAACATGCCATGTGTATAAGATGAGATTGACCAAATGAGAAGGGCAGTGAACATGAATAAGAAACATAATTCTGTCCATGAAACAATGCCTAGAGGACCTTTCATGATTGCTGGGCGGACTCCAAGAAGCGAAACGAGTACCTTTTAAGGTTCTGTTACCATAAAACAGCAAAGAGAGTAAATGAAATGTGCCATGTAAGACATAAAATCCCAATTCTTAGCTACCAATCCTTACGCAGAATGAACAACAATGAAACTTAATCAGCTGATAGTAGGACAACACTACTTACCTTTCATCATGTGCATTAGTATAGTTGACTAAATGAAGAGAAAGACATCCTAAAGTAGAAACCAACATAACTGGAAATGTGTATATCAAAATGTCTGAACCTGCAAACATCAAAAACATGAACACTTAAAAGTCCAACATTGATTGGCTAATATATTACATACATAATTACGTAAATAAAAGGGTGCTCTCTCTAAGGGCTTAAGTTTTTAGATGAAGTGGTCACACAATTCAACATGGTAATTGACAGACCAGGCACAGAGATCTTGAGTTCAAGTTTCGTTGTCACCCATTATAAAAAAATCTTCACGTGCTTGACTTATAGAAAGTATCAATCACTTACTTGAGCAGATGTGACATAGTTACGTAAATAAAAAGGTGTTAAATTTAGGAGAGATGAAACCTTGTATTCCAAAGTAAGTGGAATTGAGTTTAGCATAGACATGAAGCAACCAATGCAAATAAAATGTGTTTGTGGGCATCATTATCCAAATCATGAAGTAGCCCATTAAAATCAACAATACCAGCAGTTTTATTGCTTGTTGAATAATAGTCCAATTCATTCTTTGATGAAGAGTTTCTTTGGCATCCATTCCCCTTTTGTCTGTGCGATATACTAGTCCTTTGGCCCTTGTAATACTAGGTTTCTACGAGTGCACTCTTATTTAAAGTGGATGAAATAGAAATAAGTTAAAATAAAGGAAAGAAGACTCCCCTTTTTGTCAGCAAAACTCACTTTTCTTTTCCCATAAACATAATTGGTTTCATTGCATATTTGACCATTTGTTTATTCTAATTTATTCTCCTCTTTTGGCAGTGAACAAGCCCCTTTTTTGGTATATGTTATATTACTGCGCACATTTAATAGTACCTTCCTCCAAGACCTTCGTGGATTATAATCATATATTATGTTTAGAAGAGGACTTTCGAAAATAAAATCTCGTGTCCAATGGCTCCAAGACGGAGACGCCATCACAAAATGCTTTTGGGTTTTAAGCATATTTTAGTCTTAATGGGGTTTGAACTTTAATTACTCTATGATCATGGAAAAGAAATAAAAACATACATGTCTGCGACAGTCCGGTGGATACAGCAAAATTTCTGGGGTTAACTGATAAATTGAAATAATAATATTATAATATAATTAATTAATAAGTTTTAGATACGTAATGTACCTTTTTTTATTTTAATTTGGTGTACACAAATGAGTACGAGTAACTCTTTTCTTAATAGCAAGCACATTATTCCAATACCATTATAGTCCAAAGAGCAGTTTCGTTATGTAAGTGTAAGCCCCAGACTGTCGATATCAAAGGGCAAACTCAAATGCATTAAATGAGTTAACAGTATCATATTAGATATATGAATTAAAAAGAGTCCGCGGTTGCTAATGAACAAACAAGTCGTTGTAGTATAGTGGTAAGTATTCCCGCCTGTCACCCGGGTTCGATCCCCGGCAACGGCGTTTTTACCAACTTTTTGTTTTTAATAGTCCCTTTTTGTTTTTAACAGTCGATGTATCTAGGCCTGTGCACGAATCGGTTCGGTTTTGGCCATCATTGAGTTGAAATTTCGACTTTCTAAAATTCTCAATCAAACTCGATCCATTCTAGGTTCAATTTGATTCGTTTTTTTATTATTTCGGTTCGGTTACACAAATCGATTTGTTCGGTTTATTCGAAATTTAAACAAGCAACTATTTCATTTCAGTTTTAGAGTAAACATAACAAAAAATAATGAGATCCTAAACTTGCAGCCTTATAATCAAGACATTAATCAAGAAAAAACCATAAACTTGCAAGCATAATAGCATATAAATAGCAAAACAAGAGCTTGACAACTTGTGCAAGTATACAAATCCGCCAACACCACATTACATATACCCAATTAGTCATATTAGTCACTAGTGGCATATAAATTCGGTTTGTTTGGATCGGTTCGGTTGATAATTGAAGCAAACCGTATCCAAATTGTTAAACCATAATATTTTGCAATTGCATTTGAAAATCGAAATCGAATTGTATTATTCAAATTGAATTATCCGAATTGTTTCGAATCGGTTCGGAAATTCGGCTTGAACCGATTTGTGCACAGGCCTAGATGTATCTCTAAGCAAATATCAGCAAATAAACTGTCTCAGGCTCTCAGCTGTTGGGAAAAAAGATCTCAGCTCTATCATTGACATATCTCCAATACCAAGTATACGACAATACTCCATGTCAAAACCATTTTTGCACTTGAGGATTTCTTTTAAAATACAATTTCTGCACTGCTTTTAACTTTTTAACTTCTACAAGTTGGACATTGATTGCATTTCGAGTAGACTTTCTTTGACATTAGTCAAATTTTTCCTAAAGATTATGATCAGACTCTCTTTCTAAATCTCATTCTGATTTCATATAATTGACAAGTTCAAGAAATTTCTACGTGATTGTATACCATTTGATATCATCATGGAAATCAAATGCTCAAGATTCGAGGATTCCTTTTCTTACACACTTCTATGAAGTAGGGCATTGATTGACCATAGTTTGGTCTGATCGATTCGATTCAAATGAGTTCGACTTTTACAACAACAACATAACCAATATAATTCCATCAGTTGGGTTCGACTTTTATCAAAATCAAAAGTAAACTAATTAATACCAATTTGATCAATTCGATTTTTGCGATTTTATTAATGTTTTTTGAAAAACAATAAATTACTTAGGATTAAAAAATCCGACCTGCCGGATTCAAACCAGCGACCTAAGGATTAGCTGTTTAGGCTTTGCCCCACTACAGTCCTCCGCTCTACCAACTGAGCTAAGGTCGGCTTTGATTATGTTGTTCTTAGCAAAATTAGGGATAATCAAATACTTGATTCTTTTCAATGAATTCTTAGTATAATCTTTTGATATGGTATAGTTTTGAGAATTTGGATTCGGCTATTAAACATCATTCCCGGCGTCCCAATTTATGTGATATAGTTTGACTAGGCATGGAGTTTAAGAAAGAAAGAAAGACTCTTGAAACGTGTGGTCTAAAACAAGCCATAAATTTTTGTGTAACCGTAAACCATTTCATTAAAGGTAAAAGAGGAAGTTTTAAGGTAAATTATTTCTAAATATAAAAATGTATCATTCTTTTTTAGACAGGCTAAAAAAGTGTATCGCATAAATTGGAACAGAGGGAGTACTGTACCATAACTATAACAGATTATGCTATGGTTCGATATTATTAATTTATTTACTGCTAACAACTTAATTGTGGTTTCAATTTAACAAAGTGACACTCACAAATACGAACATTAGTTAATCGATCCACACATGAATATGTCGTTTTATAAGTAGTTATTCTTCAACATTTGGACAATAAAGTCTCGTCTTACAATATTCACTCAAAACTTTCACTTGTCTCATTTACATAGAGCTTAAATGAAACATGGCTCCTTCATTCTCGCACTGCACTTTTCTACTACCACACCTTCATTCTCGCACTGCACTTTTCTACTACCACACGAAGAAGTCAAGGGGTTCAACATCTACTATATATGTTTAAAAAATAATTTTAATCTTGTATATATAGTGCAATTTTTTGTCCGAACCCCCTGACCCGTTACTGGCTCCGCCCCCAACTGTAATCCATCAAAACTTGGGAGACTTCTCTACTGAATAAGATCAATATTTACTGCTTTCCTACTATTTCTCTTTGTATTATATCTCTGATTGTATATTCATTTACTTTACATTGATTCTATTCTACCCTGTTAGTGCCTTTTTCTCATAATTTGTGAACTTTAGTTCACATTCTATGAGCTAATAAATCACAATCACATATAACGTCACTTTACACCGTCAAACACGCTTATTTCTAGCTTCTGAGAAACAAAAAAACTTCAAATACCGCAGCATATAGTACTAAGAATTGAGGCAAGTCTGGGGAAAGGGTACACCCAAGTAATTCAACCAAAATAAAATGATGACAATACAACTTATGATTGAAGTTCCAAAAGAATGCTGTGTTTATATAAATATCATTACATCACCTTAATTTGAGTACTGGCCCATAAAATTTTTTTGGAGAATTTGTGGTTGAAAATAAATCTTAATTAAACAGTGTTCTACCTATAAGTAATTTAGTATTTAGTACATGACATGATACTAAATCTTATTTGCTAATGAAATTACTATGAAGTAAAATTTGGACTTATTTGTCTTCTCACACTTCTAAAAGATGAAACGTCTTCAAAAAACGACGTAGACAGAAAATACAAAAAATGAAAAACAAAAGATATGCGTCTGCCGGGAGTCGAACCCGGGTCTATTGCTTGGAAGGCAATTATCCTAACCGTTGGACTACAGACGCTTCCACATTTTATGTGTAATTATTACTCTATATATAGGTTTAATAAAGTTAAATCTCTATATTTTGCTAATACGATTTTGTTCATTCCATAAATTTCTTCCTGCAATATCACCTTTTGTTTGCTTTTACTGGATTCTCTTCTGTTTCGGTCTTTTTCTGATTTAAATCATAATCCTCGTGTGTTTATAATTAGAGTACATTTCTCAGTGAAAGAATATTATATATTTTTGAACAATCTTCACATGAAAGAAAATGTAGTACGTAGAGAATATTAATTTAGAAATGATATTCCCTTTCTTTTTTTTTGCTTTTCTAAAAGTCAGCTCAAAAGCCCAGAATTGCAAAAAAACAAGCTGTTAATTAGTTTTCAAGAAGGAGATTAATAAGTTTAATTTGTAAGATGCATAGATGAGATTATAATATTGGCCAGATTAGTTTGTTGATTTGAACAATAAGATTTATTTAAGTACAGAGTTATGGAGCAGAGTGAGCTTAATTGTGACGTATAGTTAACTCGTTCGGTGCATATATTGAAGATGCCTTCAAATCATTAGGCAAAAAGACATCAAACTTCGATATTCCAACTTGGACTGTTTTCACACTGTCAATCACTATGGTTATTATACTTCCAATTATATGTTAATATCTATCAATGTTGTGATTACATATTAATAACTACCTTAATCGAATTTAGAATAAAAAGTGTATCAATCCATTATCCAATGGCAGGACATTTACTAGAATACAAAAGCAAAACTTCAGAAAGGTACGAATCTTTCCTTTTGGGTGCTAACGTCGGCTCCCACTTTAATTTTAAACCATAGTCGTTATTGATGACGTAAGTAAAGTTCACAACAACACGATCATATGCGGTTATGGTTTACGTAATATCCTAATCATGCTTTGTATGAGCTTGTTAAGTAGACGTTTGGACGTGATTTCCTTGGAAGTTTGAAAAACAAAATATGAGTATTTAACGTTGAAATTGAAAAATGGTATTTGGAAGATAAAGATTGTGTCTAGACATGAGTTTTACTTGAAAAAGAAACGTTGAGAAGTTTTGTGAGTGGAAATTCGTAATACTCAATCTTGTTTCTCAAACTTCAAATTCTTTATTTCAAGCTTGAACTTGGAAACAATGGATCTGATTTTTAAAAAAGCAATTATTTGAAATAATCTCCAACTATTATTTCAAATAGCATTTTCATGTTTTGCGGTACAGTCAAATCTCTTTATAATTGTCATTCGTTATAACAACATTTTACTATAATGACTTGATTTTCTCTGGAACCGATTTTTCATGTTACATTTTACTTTTCTATAATAACATTCTACTTATAAAGGCAATGACATTCATTATAACAGTACACTCTTTGTAAAATTATCTCTCTATAACAGTCATACTCAAATATTGTGTAATAATATTTTGTAATAAGTACATTATGTATAATAAACATAAAAAGCTATTGTTAAGAGTCAACTGTTACTTGGGCTGAAATAGAAGAGTCAACTATTAAGCTCTTAGACAACCTTTAAGAGAAAGCTATTGAATTCCCTTTTGCCGAAAGTTTGGACAAAATTCTTCGTCAATTCGAGCATTATATTATCAATAAGAGACTAAAATTTACGAAACAACCTACAATTGTAGAAATCTTACGACAAACTTGAAATATTTAAATTCTCAATTAATTTTAAATGCATATGTTCCTTAGATCTTAATTCTTTATCGGTATAGTACAACTAGTTATGGATTTATTAATAATTATTAGTCTTTTCAATTTTTAATGAATGAGATATGAAAATCAATTGAGATTTTAAAATTAATAAGTATATTGTTTTAGCTTATATGTAACATAAAAAGTATAGAAAAATAATTGTTTGATTATTTTGTTTATAGCAGCGAAATAAAATCTAAACATCAAATGCCAGTATACATACATAACAACAGCTCACTATAGCAGCCATGAAGTTTTCGAACAAACGCTGCTATTATAGAGGGGTTTGACTGTAGTTTGAGTATTTGGCTTTTATAGATTCATTTATCTGGCACAACTTAATCTCAACAGACTTACCTTTGGTTGTCCAGACGTAAAATTTAAAATATTTGGTAAATATGAATCATCTTCTGACTAGTTTATATACAAAACTTAAATCAGATCATTTATGTCTGAAATGTTCCAAACTATAACTTTTTGCTTTGTACAAAGCTTATTCCAGAGATGCATCATTTTTTTATTTGTGACTCCTTAATATTGTGGGCTGAATATATTTCACGTTAACTTAAAATTCACAAGGAAGCATAGTTGAATGACCTATTAGATGGGCGTCTCTACAGGATATTTATATAAGTACACTCTCTTACCAATATTTGTTTTAAGGATCAAAGACCCTCCTAGAATCAATGTTACATTAATGATAGACATAAAGGGGAGCAGAAAATAAGCAGCAAGATTCCCATTTTTTCTGTTACCTTAAATTTTTTGCACCTAACTTAGAGATTCCCATTTGAATCATGGTGAAGAAGTAGCAAGAACAGTTTCAAGCATTCTACTAGGCTTATATTTGGCTTCAATATTCACTTATTCTGCTGCATTCTGCAGCTTCAAGTGAGCAAAAATGGAGAGTGGCAGGACATTTTAAAAGTGAGTAGCGCCCGATTGAGTAGTACAATTGATGTGTTCTCAAGGTCTTCACAAGAAGAAGATGATGAAGAAGCATTAAAATGGGCTGCTATAGAGAAACTTCCGACTTATCTTTCAATAAGGAGAGGCATATTAACTGAACAAGGACACTCTAGAGAAGTTGATATAACAGATCTTGGATTAGTGGAGAAGAGGAATCTCTTAGAGAGATTTGTCAAAATTGCAGAGGAAGACAATGGGAAGTTCTTGATGAAGCTCAAACAACGCATTGACAGGTAAAATGTTCTACCTATAATGTCATTTTCGACATTTCAAACTTAGCCTCTGTCATATCAAATGCTTAAATGTCCGCTCGCTTATGTACATGTCCTGAATTAATGGTCTTTTTCTTTAGGTAGTTTAGTTTCTAATATGGGATATTCTTACCTCAATGAATTCTTAATGGTCTTGTGCTTTTTGAATGATACAGAGTTGGTCTTGATCTTCCAAGAATCGAAGTACGCTTTGATCAATTGAGTGTAGATGCAGAAACTTATGTTGGCAATAGATCTGTACCTACAATATTCAACTTCACAGTTAACATCTTAGAGTTAATTGGCCTATTTTTCCAGGATAAATGGTACTGTTAATGATATATGTCAATAGTTCATGCAAAGTGCTAATCATGCTGTTACTTTGTAAAGGGTTTCTTGAATTCTCTTCATATTCTTCCAAATAGAAAGAGACAATTGCCAATTCTTCATGAGGTCAGCGGAATTGTCAAGCCAGGAAGGTGAGACAATTTTGTTAAAAAGTTTCATTCTCAAAACAATTTTGACTATCCTTGTCGTTCATACTTTTCGTTATGATTATGCAGAATGATACTGCTTTTAGGCCCTCCATGTTCTGTTAAAACAACATTGCGGTTAACTTTGGCTGGGAAACTAGACAGAGATCTCAAAGTAAGAAACATAACTCACATGTAGACTTCAACATTTTTCGCGCAGCCTTGAATATCATTCTATTATTTAATGCATTTTTGTTGAGGCTTCAGGTGTCTGGGAGATTGACATGCAATGGTCATGGGATGGATGAATTTGTACCACAAAGGGCATCTGCTTATATAAGTCAGAATGATCTTCATATCGGAGAACTAACAGTCAGGTAAACACTAGCCTTTTCTGCGAGATATCAAGGAGTTGGAGCCAGATATGGTCAAAGATATTTTCTTATCCTATGTGCTCTGATAATTAGGCAAGTTGCATCTCCAGAATTGGTCTGCTGTTCATTTTCCTTTTCTCTAATTTTCTTGCAAAACTATGCAGAAATGTTAGCTGAGCTGTCTAGGAGAGAAAAGGAAGCTAGCATTAAGCCTGATCCTGATGTTGATATCTTTATGAAGGTGAATAGATTTCGACAGAACATTCGGTTCACACTTCTCGTCTCTTTCTCTTTGTCAATTTTGAGAGAAATGACACAATGTTATTGGTTTATTTGTCCAATCCAACAGGCAGCTTCAATAGAAGGGCAGGATGCTAGTGTTGTAACAGACTATACTCTCAAGGTAAGATGGCATTTCCTGAGTTACAAATTCAATGAAGATATCTTTCCTGAAATATACTGTTCTATTCTCCAAATTTCCCAGATATCGGGACTTGACATCTCCGCGGATACCCTCGTTGGAGATGAATTGTTTCGAGGCATTTCAGGTGGACAGAAAAAGCGAGTTACTGCAGTTTAGATCAAAACCAGATACTCTAGAACCTAGAGATAGTGATTTATGTGGTAAGAACCCTAAGCTTAAATAATTGAGGGAATAAATTTTTGTACTTAAGGTTATTAAAACTTGATGATAACATATAATACACAGATGCTCCAGTGCGGAGGTGTGAGAGGTTGGCTATGGACGGTTTCAGGAGAGGCAAAGGGAGGCCGAAGAAGTATTAGGGAGAGGTGATTAGACAGGATATGGCACAGTTTCAGCTCACCGAGGACATGACCTTAGATAAGAGGTTGTGGAGGACTCAGATTAGGATAGAAGGCTAGGTGGCTTATCCTTTCACCATAGTAGTTGTAGTTTTGCTCATTTGTTTATTGCCATTTGATTGCTGCTTATATTTGTTGGGCCGTTGTACTTTGGTTATCTGGTTATCTTATTTATCTATAGTAGTTAATGCTCCTTTCTTTCCGGACTGTTCTACCATGACTTTCTCGCTTTTGTTATTCCTTGTTTTCATATTGTTTTCGATATGCTTGGTCCTATCTGACTTTTTGTCTTGTTTTCTTCTCTTGTTTTCCTCTCTTGAGCCGAGGGTCTTTCGGATACAGCCGCCCTACCTTTCAAGGTGGGGGTTAGGTCTGCGTACACTCTACCCTCCCCAGACCCCACATGGTGGGATTATACTGGGCTTGTTGTTGCTGTTGATGATAACATATAATACAGGGGAGATGATGGTTGGACCAGATGTAGCACTTTTCATGGATGAGATTTCAACTGGCTTTAGACAGCTCAACAACATTTCAGATAGTGAATTCAATTAGGCAATCAATCCACATTCTTCAAGGAATTACTATGATCTCACTCCTACAGCCTGCACCAGAAACCTATGACTTATTCGATGACATAGTTCTTCTATCAGATGGACAAATTATTTACCAAGGTCCTCGTGAAAACGTGTTAGATTTCTTTGAATGCATGGGGTTCAAATGCCCCGAAAGGAAAGGAGTAGCTGATTTCTTACAAGAAGTAAGCCTCATTTCTAACTGATTTAGTTTAGTATTTCCAATCGCAGAACATTTCAGGTTTCTGACTAAGTCTTTTACTGTGTTAATAGCAGGTGACATCAAGGAAGGAGCAAGAGCAATACTGGGCTAGTCGAGATGAACCTTATAAGTTTGTTACTGTGAGGGATTTTTCTGAAAAATTCTAATCATTTCATATTGGGCAGAAGCTAGGGGATAAGCTTGGTGTCCCTTTGACAAATCCAAGAACCACCCTACTGCTCTAACCACAAAGAGTTATGGTGTAGCAAGAAGGAACTACTGAAAGCTTTCTCAGCTGGAGAATTCCTTCTTATGAAGAGGAATTCATTCATCTATATATTCAAAAGAGCACAAGTGAGTAGCATTCCAAAGAAATGATTTTTTTTTACCCCTTTTAAGTTGCTGAGTGCTATTCTAGAGGTAAACAAAGTGTTCTGTTCTACTTTCCAGCTTATCATAATGGCTTTCATAACAATGACAACTCCTACGAACGGAGATGCACAAGAGTACAACAAGGGATGGTGGTGCTTACTTGGGTGCACTGCTTTTTGGTATAATGATGATTATGTTCAGCAGATACTCAGAGCTTGCCCTAAGTATTGTGAAGCTTCCTATCTTCTACAAGCAACGCGATTTTCTCTTCTTTTCTGCTTGTGCATATGCTCTACCTACATGAATTCTTAAGATACCAATCACACTTGTGGAAGTATGCATTTGGGTGTATATGACTTATTATGTCATAGGATTTGATGCAGATGTTGGAAGGTAGAAAATCAGTCTTTTTTATTCATATCCGAGAATGTTTTCAGTTCAAAATCTGATGGAGATTGATTCACATTTTTCAGGTTCTTCAAACAGATATTTCTTTGTATGTGTTAACCAGATGGTCTCAGCACTATTTCACTTATTGGTAGCTCTTGGAAGAAATCTAATAGTTGCAAACACATTCGGATCATTTGCACTGCTTACTGTTATGGTGATGGATGGATTCATTCTATCTAGAGGTAAAATTGCAGGCTGTGTTGAGAAATATCCAACTTAAATGTTCACCCTGCCTGTTTGTGACTTGTATTAACCAGGATAATGCTAATTGTCTATCAGATGATGTGAAGAAATGGTGGATATGGGGCTACTGGTTTTTACCTATGATGTATGCACAGAATACCATTGCTGTTAACTAATTTCTTGGGAAGATTTGGGCACATGTAAGTAAGAGATTATGAACTATGAAAACAAAAAAGATGTCAAGGCTGCATTGTTGAAAGTTCACCTCTTTTTGTTTTGTAGGTTCCTCCAAACTCCACAGATACCTTAGGTTAAACATTCCTAAAATTGCTCAGACTCTATCCATCTGCAAGCTGGTATTGAATTGGAGTAGGAGCTCTTCTTAGATATGTTTTGCTCTTCAATTTCCTTTTCTCAGTTGCCCTAACTTATCTCAACCGTAATAATCTATCTTACTTCTTTTCTATACCATTTATAGAAGGACAACATGTAGACTAAGTGGGAGAGCCTTTTGTGCAGCATTTGGGAGACCTCAGCCAATTCTATCTGAAGAAACTGTGACAGAGAGGTTAGCCAGCACAAAGGGTGAGGTTATTGAACTATCAACAGGAGAAAGGATCTCTCTTGGCGGGCATAACTCCCGTTGTGCTTTAGTTTGCAAAAACACAGGAGGAGGAAATGAAGTTCTACAAAGTGAATCCTCCAGGTCTATATCCTCAAGAGTAGGCAGCATAAACGAGGCCGATGCAAAAAGGAAAAGAGGAATGATTCTTCCTTTTGAACCCCTTTGTATAGCTTTTGATCATATCAGATATGCAGTAGATGTACCAAAAGTAAGTTGCAGATTACTCCATGCAAAATTGCCATGAAATATATGTTTGAAAATAATTCTCAAGTGAATGCTGCAGATCATAAAATCTAAACTCTTTTGATCTTTAATTTTCTATGGTGCACAAAATAAAAAGTAATGTTGTGACTCCAGGAAATGAAAGCCCGAGTTATTACTGAGGATCGGCTTGAAATCTTGAAAGGCGTAAGTGGTGCTATTAGGCCTGGAGTTTTGACAGCTTTGGTGGGTGTTACTGGAGCTGGTAAAACCACCCTGATGGACGTCTTATCCGGAAAGAAAACCAGTGGATACATTGAATGAAGCATCACTATAGCAGGGTACCCCAAGAAGCAAGAAACATTTGCACGAATAGCAGGATACTGTGAGCAAAACTGACATTCATTCACCACATGTGACAGTATATGAATCCCTGCAATAGTCTGCTCGTCTTAGATTGCCTCATGAAGTTAACACTGCAACTAGAAAGGTACATTTAAGAATTAAGAAAAAATCACACAGGTGGTTATAGAAACTGGCTGCTAAACTAGATATTTATGCTGCAGACGTTTATTGAAGAGCTCACGGAACTTGCAGAGCTAACCTCATTAAGAGAATCAGTAGTTGGCTTGCCTGGAGTCAATGGTGTCTCAACTGAACAGCGAAAGAGACTTACAATTGCAGTTGAGCTTGTTGCTAATCCGTCCATTATATCATGGATGAACCAACCTCAGGACTAGATGCTACGGCAGCCGCAATAGTAATGAGGACAGTGAGAAATACAGTAGATACAGGTCGAACAGTGGTATGCACCATTCATCAGCCAAGCATCGACATATATTTCTAAAACGGGGAGGTGAACTTATATATGTCGATCGATTAGGACGCCATTCTTCTCCGCTTATTAAATATTTTGAGGTGAGAAAAATCTAGGTGGCATAATGTGCATCATAGTGCTGGCTAGGTACTTAACTAAGGGCTTTTTTGTTTTCTCACCTAAGGGAATTGATGGAGTCCCTAAAATAAAAGATGGTTACAATCCTGCAACATGGATGCTGGAAATCACTACTGCAGCACAAGAAGCACTTCTTGGAATTGACTTGGCAGAATTATACAAGAACTCAGAGTTGCATAAGTATGAATCTCTTGAAACTGAACAGAATTGGACATGTTTAATCATGATTATAAAGTAGATTTTATTACCAAATAATTCAGGAGAAACAAAGCATTAATCAAGGAACTAAGTGTGCCAGCTCCGGGTGCAAAAGATTTATACTTCCCTACAAAGTACTCTCAGTCTTTCTTCACACAATGCATGGCTTGCCTGTGGAAACAGCATTTGTCATACTGGAGAAATCCTCCATACACAGCAGTCAGGCTTCTGTTTACGATCTTCGTTGCTGTAATGTTTGGAACGATATCCTGGGATCTTAGCTCCAAGAGGTAAAGAGGAAAAAAGAGAAGACACACTACAAGAACTGTTCCTGATTTACAAGATATTTGTTTCTCTTAATTTCAGGTCTAATATTTTGCTTGAACGAAATTTCAGGGGAAGGCAACAAGATTTCTTCAATGCCGTAGGTTCTATGTATGCTGCTGTTATGTTTCTTGCTGTGCAAAATTCTTCAGTCAGTTCAGCGAATTATCTCCATAGAGAGGACAGTTTTCTAAAGGGAAAGAGCAGCTGGGATGTATTCAGCTCTACCTTATGCTTTTGGACAGGTACAAATTCGTATTTCTCTATGGATTGGCAAGTAAAGCTGACCTCGACTTGTTTGGGAATGAGGCACAGTAGTTGCATTTAAAAAGTTAATAGTAAAAGACATAGTTTCGACTTATCCAAATAGTAGTAGTTTCATACAAAATGAGATACCAAGAGTAGTATACATACTTGGGTGAAGTCCATCTCAAGATGATAAGAATATCACAATCACCAATGGCAGGAGGAAGAAAGGGGCCAACAGAGGCATCCCCTACAGTCTATTGCTCCATATACCTATACTGACCCCATTTGTCTTTGATTTCTTTCAGGATTTTGTTCTCTCTTGTACATGAGTTTCCTTTAATCTTCATAGATGTTGACTCCAGTAATTGTCGTCTTATATGAGCTTACCATTTTGTCACTGTCATGTGTCAAGCTGTCATGCCCTGCAGTGGCAGAAGTACCTTTTATTAAGGGGCGGATGCCTGACACAAACACATTTCCAAGACGAACCGTGAAAATAGACCGACACCGGGTGTTGATAGTTTTGCGTACACCACTGATATCCTAGTATCATCACCTCTATTAACCATCCTCATGGAATATTTTTGGTTATGCAGGTTATGATTGAGATCCCTTACCTATTCATCCAGACAATGATATATGGAGTCATAGTATATGCCATGATAGGATATGAGTGGACAGTCACCTAAGTTCTTTTAGTATCTCTTCTTCATGTACTTCACCTTGCTATATTTTACCTTTTTTGGAATGATGACAGTAGCTGCTACTCCTAATCACGGCCTTGCAACCATCAATACATCTGCATTCTATGGACACTGGAATCTTTTCTCAGGATTTATCATTCCAAATGCAGAAAGTTACCTTTTACTAGTTCATTGCTACAACAAACGTATATACATTATAGTAGTAATATTATTTATTATATTGTTTCTAAAACTTTCACGTTGAGTGATCTCATTTTTTCCATCGTGAATACACCACAAAAGAAAAAAAGAAACCTACAACTATTTTTGTTCTGGATAATTGCAGAGTATTCCAGTTTGGTGGAGATGGTACTATTACTTTTGTCCTGCAGCTTGGACATTATATGGACTAATGGCCTCACAGTTTGGAGACCTAAAGGACAAGCTTGACACGGGTGAAACAGTGGAACAATTTATAGGAAGGTTACTTTTACTTCAAATATGATTTTGTGGGATGTGTTGCCCTCATTCATGTAGGATTTTATGTTGTTTTTGGCTGCGTATTTGCATACTCAATCAAGGCATATTTTTTTTTATTTTTTTTTAAATTTCCAGGATTTGATGTCATGGTGATGTATATTATTCATGAAAACACAAAAGAAGTGGGGGACTAGACCTTACCCCAAATATACGTCACCGATTGAATAGCAATCACCCCAAAAAAAGAGAATGTTAAACCTAAGTTAGCTGTACATTCTCTACTACATACTATGCTTTAGACAAATTAGCTCACAAAAAATATAGCTTTGTCATATCTTATCCTCATGCTAGGCATTTGTCTCCTATCCAAGATATATGAACCAGTGGCCCCTCTTGGCATTTGCTGGACAGAATTTATAAGCAGTGGATCATCCAAAGTTGTAGCATTTAACTTGCAGAAAAGATAGATAGGTCCATATATAACATTAATATTCTGATAAGAAAGGGCTTTCCTGTACAGAGACTATATATATTAGAGTTATCATATAGTAGTAGTTTTCTTCTTTCTTTTCACCATCTTTTTCCCTGCTCAATTTTAGAATGGAAAACCTTATGTCACATGCATGTATGCTGTATACAAACATAAACATTTGCACATCTCTAGACATAGAATATGAAATTGAAAGCGCTGTCAAACATGTGGAGCACTACAGTAATAATAAGTTACCAGAAAAATCAGTAGAAATTTTGTTAGTTGATATTGAAAGTACAAGCTATACTTTTCGAAGCACATTCAACACTTGGCTATGGTTTTGGTGCCATTGGCATACAATAACTGTGTGAATCGTACATTGGTATAATATAAGATCACATATGCCCCAACCTAGAAACTAAGCTAACAGCTCAGTTGGAAAAGCTTCCCTTCTCACCTGACCTTCATTGCTATACTTAGGCAAAGCGACAAGCGACAGCTTAAAATGACAGTACCCCATATGCAATAAACATTCAGAAACTATATAAAACCACTCAAAAGGTGAACACATAAATTTCTTGCTCAAATTTAGATTATCTGTAGTCTAATGAGTCTCAGCTGTGGACTCACATACACAACAATATATTAGTTTCACAACTATCATGTAGCATTCAAAGTGCGACAATCACTCAGAGTCAAACATAGTGAATTTTAAAAGCTCAAGCATGAAGCATACAAACTCGCAAACAATGCGGATTGAGTTCACTTGAAATATATACATAGGATTATTCAAAAACCACAAAAAACATGTCATAAGGTACTGCCAGCAAGATGATAGAATTAAGATCTTCAATTCACTATCGCAGCATCCGACCGAAGACATATGAGTCCACTGGAGCATCTTCTGCAATCTGAAGTGATGAGACAGCCTGTGCTGCAAGAAGACCAGCCGAAATTCTTTGAACCTCCCAATTCCCCTCATCAAACCATTGATGGTGAGCATTTCCTACCCAAGGTACAGAAGACACCATCCACGCGGTATTTTCCTGCTCATTCCACATGCATCCATCCCCGTTGGGACCAGACACCCATTGTGTTTCCTCAACTGAATATATTGAGAGGTCTTGATGAGGAAGCATTGCTCTTTCTCCACCCATAAAAAAGTCAAAATTTCTATCAAGATCCCATGGGTTTGATTCTTTATCCTTCTTAAGCAAAAGCTCACATGAATCATCAGATTCTTCACCTACTAGGACATGCAGAGCAACTGCCTCAGCGATCGCCGCACCCTCTTCATCCAGCTTTTGCTGTTCTTCTTTCTTTTTCTGTTTCTTCTTTTCCAATTCAGAGCGAATGGCAGCTGAAGTAGCCAAGGCTTTCTCTAAGCGCCTCTTTTTTTTCTCAGCCTGTTTAATTCGATCCAACTCATCCTTTACTTGCTTCTTTTTCCCTTTTCTAACAGCAGGCGCAACTTTAGCACATTCCATATTATCGACAAATTTTCAGATCTATTGCCCCAAGACCTTCTTGAATTTCCTTTTGTTACAAGTTTCTTTAAGAGGTATACATTATCTCTACAACTATTTATCTCACTTTCCTTTTATATCCTGTTATTAATACTATAACAAAAACTAATGATTCCAAATATTAGAAGTATTATGAAACCAATACACTAAACTACAACTACACCCACTCAGGTATGTAGGAATACCTCATTGTGCGCACAATACAATCCCAAACAGAAACAACAGGCGAATGAAGAAGAGAAGACTGGTAAAAACTCATAATCCTGTCTCTCACCATTCTTCCCAGTTTCCCAACACCCTTGCATTTATCCATCTCCCAGAAAATATCGCGACTCAAATTTTATAAAGTATATGTTCAACTCTTCTTCAAACGACTCCCATGGCCTTCCCTCCTACAAGCAGAAAAAGCAACTTAGTATATGCATAAACAATATTTTCAAAACATAATTAAGAAAGTTTATACCATATCATGTGTCTCACAAACAAACAAACAAAAAACCACACGGGTGAAATAGCATCACGACTCATAAACCTCCATAAGAAAGATGCTTTACAACAGAATTTGGTTATCAGGAGAACTCTTAACAATAGAGAGAAAGATAGGACATGAACAGCTTGATAGCATCATTAACAAATGACTGTTTCTTGGGTGGAACAAATGCAGTTGGTCAACCAAAGCCATCCATTTGAGTATGTTTCAAAATCGACGGCTGGGATACGTTCCACCCAAGATATGTAGCTTAACAAAGCATTGAAGTCCTCACACATCCATAGAGATCTGTGTAAACAGCACACAAAATATCCTTAATTCCCCAACTAATTCACTTAAATCATTTGCAGGGGCTAAATCCTCCATAATTCCGCAATCTGATGTTATGAAACACCAGGAACTTTTCAGAGCTCCCTAACTATCTCGAAATCTCATCGTGCATTAGAATTTAAACCTTTCAATGAAAAATAAAGGAAACCCCACACCTACTTTTAACTTAGTTGTTCATAAAACAACAATTTTATTCACTCTAAGCGTACAAGTTCAAAAGAAAGAAAAAACAGAAACACAGAAGCGAGGAAGGCAATTTGGAAAGGAAAAAAAAACCGAATTTTTCCTCTTTCCTTTATAAGCAAAAAAGCACAAATTTTTCATACAACATTAAGTTAGCCATCTGTAGCTGAATTAGTACACTTCTTTCCAAAATAATTTTCCAGGCATGATGAAATTATTAAAAACCTCTAATTGTTCCACATACTTTCCTAAAAGAAATGGAGGCTGAGACTGAGAAAATAACTTGACAAAACCCTATTTTTTCATTAAAAACAATTTAGCAGTCACAGTTGGAATTAGCACACTGTTTCCCCAAACAAGAACACCAATTTCACAAATTGACGAAACCCCAATTTCACAAAATTGAAATCATCTTAACATACCTACTGAAAATCCACAGAAATCATCAATAATCAGTTATAAAACATAAATCATAAAGAAAAAACCCCAATTCAATTTAGTTCATATCCAAATTGAAAACCTAATTCTGATAATCTGACCCGACCCACATAAAAAAAATCTCAACTTTCAACAAAATCAACCACTTTCACACGTTATTCTGATCAGATCAAGAATACCCACAAGCCAAAAATTCACATAAATTACAAAACTTACAGATCTTAATTAAACATAAATCAAAGACTGTATAAAAAAATTTATTAATAAAAAAAAAAAAAAAAAGTAAAAGCATACCTGTCGGAGATAGCCACCTACCAAGAGCGTAGGTATAACAGAAATAAAGAGATGATAATATTTGCAGATTTATATAATTGAAGGGTATATGGATCTAATGATAAGGCACTCAAAATTCAACAAAAACGGGGGAGAGAACAAAGAAAAAGGGTCTATAAGAGGGAAAGATAAAGAAATGAAAGTGAAATTTTAGGAAAATTGGTCACATGAAATTGCTAATAGATGGAAGGGTATTATCGTAAATATAAAATGATATGTGGACACGTGGCAGATAGAGTATAGTGATTCTAGAATTTCTGACCTTTCTAGTGATGAATGGACACATGGGAACAGCCTGTGGATATGATGGCAAGTTGAGCCGTTGCATTTTGCTGAGATTTAAGTTTATGTATGGGGCCCTATTAGAGGAAAATTATGTTTTCTTTGTTTCTTCTTAGTACTATGTAATTGGTGTTCGATTTGGATTTGAAAACTTGCATCTATAATTCATTGGTAGTGTTTAAAGCAAAATTGACAAGCCCTATGTAAAGAAAAAAATCGTCATAAAATATCTTCCTACGTTAATGCCTCTGTTCGATAGTTTGTTACTCTCTCCGTCCTAATTTATGTGATATAGTTTGATTGGATATGAAATTTAAAAAAAAAAAATTGAATCTTGTGATCTAAAACAAGTCAAAGATATTTGTGTGGTTATAGATCATCTCATTAAGCGTAAAAAGTAAAGTTTAAAGTTAAACCGTTTCCAAATAAGAAAATGTATCATTCTTTTTGTGACGGATTAAAGAGAAAAGCGCATCACATAAATTGGGACAGAGAGAGTATATAATAGGGAAACTGTCCTTAAGGATATTTCACCCTGTGTGAAAGCTCTTCTAATACAAAATTAAGAATCAGAATCTAATAAAGATTAACCAAAAGAAAAATCCAGCACTATAAAAGAAATGAGAAGAGAAAAGTTTTTTTCTTTGTCTTACTCATCACTATCACTTTATCACCACATAAGAAAATATGTATATATAAGAAGAAGAAGAAGAAGAAGAACCAAAATAGCTGAAAACTGACCGTTATTGCTGATTGAAAACGTCCAATTATTAGACTATAATAAAAAGTTCATTCAAGGCAATTTAAGTCATATGTTATATTTTGCAAAACTTGAATTCAAAGACCAAGTCAAATTGTCTGTTAAGCATTAAAATTTAAAGCTCATATAATATTATACAATAATTAGCCCATTAAAGAGTCATTAATATAGTATTAAAATAATAAATAAAAATATTTCTTTGTATTAAAGCCAATAAAATCCTTAGAAATAATTATTTTATTTTTGAGATATTAAATAGAAAACGATATTTTTCTAACAATCCCCAAAAATAATAAAATAAGTAAAATAAGCCGTTTTGTTGGGTTTACATATATGAGTACAATGCGTCGAATCTGGTGTCGCGTAGATTATGAACCGGACCTAGATAAAATAAGATTAAGCTTATAAAATAATTGGTGAACTTTAAAACTTCCATGAACCAAGAACTCTTTTATAAGCATAGAATCTTATTCTATCACATTATACTCGCACAATCTTTGTCGTTATCGCAGTTTTGCGCTAAGAGGTCATGCACGTGTCTTGGTATTCATGAGTGCTCTAGATATTCGTCACAATTTCATAGAAGCAGCACCACTCCACACTCATATAGGTCCACACATCAAGTGTACTCTGCAGAGCAATATACCACCTATAAAGGATATGGTAATGGATTAAGAGTTTATAACTCAACCTCACTTTGTCTTGCTGCACTACATTCACACACCATTGGAAGGAACATAATTTAATAATGCACTTTGATCAACTAATGACTTGTTATTACCCATATGAACCTAATTCATGGAATCTCCAATCAGAGAAGTTGAGTTACCATCATTGTTGATCTTCTCAATTGACAAAAGTCTCACTCCCTTCGATGTTTCTTTTAATCCCGTGAATCGGCCAAATTCACCTCAGACTTCACATAATTTATAGTTTCATCTTTTAGCAGCTGCTTTATCACATTATGTCGACACGTGTCGACACAAATAATATTGACTTTGTTTCAATTTAATACATGCTAAGTAGTTTCTTAACCACTCGGCTTCATAACCAACCAACTCCAAAGCCTCAATTCAAATATCATTATCTATATAGTAATTAAGCTTTGTTTGGTTATTTCACCTCCACGAAAGGTGAACACACATAGTTTCTAGTGAATTTTGTCTCATCTGAATCAAAGATCCATATCATCATTGTATCTCTGTAATACAACGGAAAATCCATTTAATACCATGATTCATGGTATCTCTCAAATATTATTTTTCCAAAAATAGAATTGATCTCATCATCAATGGCTTCTTTCCAAAAGATTGTTTTCAAAAATCCTTTGAATAATAATATCAAATAAAATATTATCTTTTAAAAAATTCTCTCAACATAATTCTAGTATGACACATAACCCCCACATTTTCAAAATTTTAAGATAAGGGAATAATATTTTCATAACTCATAAGACATCGTAACCCCCACATTTTCAAATATTTTAAGATAAGGGATAATACTTTCATAATAATAAGGAGTATTACTATTTTTTCATAAGACATTCATCATATAAATAACAAGTTAATAATATAATTTCACTCAAGTAATTATTTAAAATTTACTCACACTACGTCATCAACAATAAACATTATAAGAAATCAATGTGAAAAAAAAAAATAGGTGTCGATACTAATATCTCCGTCATTTATTTAAAAAAATAGTAAGCACAAATAAACTATGGTTACAATATTCATTGCTCACAAAAATATTATTTTGATTAACACAACCTTATTATACTCAAATAACCTTCACTCTCTCTCTCTCTCTTTCTCTCTCTCTCTCTCTCTGTCTCTCTCTCTCTCTCTCTCTCTCTCTCTCTCTCTATATATATATATATATATATATATATATATATATATAAAGAACTTTTCCTTTTTCAAAAAGTACTACTCAAGTTCTTGAATTACCAAGATAAATACATTACTCTTCTTCTTCAACTTGGGTTTAAACCACAAAATTATTTATTAGCACAAAGATGCTTAGTAGCACCAAACTCGTCTAACACCCAATCTCTCATATTTAGTCATAAGAATCACTTGAGAAATGACCACAATAGTTACATTACATCATCCGCTTCGTCAAATATATTTTTGCTTAGCGGGATTATCATCATCCGAATCTTCTTCTACATTAAGGGACACGATGACTTATTTTGCCATACACCAAAACAATATTATTTCTACGAAAGGCCATCTGTTACATGCCATATTTGTATAAGAGGGCATAGTAGTCAACTGACAGTGGTATAGGAGGGTATAATTGTCACGACCCAACCCCGTAGGCCGTGATTAGTGCCCGAATTGGACACTCATATTGCCTGTCAACTGTAATCATTTATAACTAGCATGTCATGAACTTATTTGTATAAAAAGGTAGAGTGTCATTTTAAAACTGTCACGATTCTGTATGTCATAAGCACCTATCTCCTGAGGAGTTACCATTTTCAACAACAACATATATTTATATATACGCAAGCCGACAAGGCTGCCATTACACGCAACATTCCAAACATACATACATATGCAAGCCGACAAGGCTGCCATCACGAATGGGTACGCCCCAAACATAAGTCATGTTCACACAACACAACAACAACTATACACAGACCCACACAGATGTCCACAGACCTCTAAGAGTAACGACAATATCATATGACGGGACAGGGCCCCGCCGTACCCCGAGTAAACACTTATATATACCATAAAAGGAAGTTATACCACAGGCTAGGCTCCGGAACAAAGGAGCAGTCCAAAATAGCTGAATAGGTACCCTAAGCTGACGGATCTCCAAAACGAGTGTTTGTACCTGCGGGCATGAACGCAGCCCCCCGAAGAAAGGGGGTCAGTACGGAATATGTACTGAGCATGTAAAACATGAAATGTAGTAATAGACTCATAAGGAGACAAAGTATGTAGGACCCAATGCAACAATCAGAAATTCATAAAACTTGCCTTGGACATATTTCATCTGTATCATTCTCATATCAATATCGTTATAGAGTTTTGTAATCAAAGCTGCATAATCATTCTGTATATAACATATATATAACGTGTCCCGGCCCTTTAATGAGGGACTCGGTAATTAAAATCATAGCATCATAAACATAAACATAGACGTGTCCCGGCCCTTTAATAAGGGACTCGGTAATAGGGAATATGCCCTCCTGGCCACCATCTCCATATCATCATGTCATCATATCATCACATCATCATATCATCATATCATCATATATATATATATATATATATATATATATATATATATATAACGTGTCCCGGCCCTCTAGTGAGGGACTCGGTGATTAATATAGTAAATATGCGCACGAGAACGTGTCCTGGCCCGGGACTCAGTGAAGGATATAGCGGTAAGCACGAGCAGAATAATAAGCAACCACATATATGCAATTCATCTTTTGAGACTCAATAGATAAGCAACTAACCAGCTCTAAAGTATTGGGATAATAATCATATTCAATTCTTTTCAACTCTCATTATAAGTTATAGCAAGGAACGTTTCAGCTTTCATGTACATGTATCAATTTGACATGGTGTATTTTTTGAAAGTCAAGCATGCTTCTGTTCATGCCATTCTTTTAAGAGTAAGAACTTCTATACATCATTCATTAGTCAATCATGTAGTAGACTCGTGACAATAGCATTAAGGAAATATAGAATCATAAGTCATGCATGGAACTAGAGAATAGAATTTACCCCAAAGTTCATATCATTTCATACTTACGTCTAGGACATGCCAAAAGAAAGAAAGAATAGGCTTTACATACCTTTAGCGTTTAGTCGTATTATACTTGTACTTGCTGCCCAATAACACTTATCCTATATCAAGATATCGAGAGCTACAATTAGTCTACAAAGGAATTTAATACGTATTTTGACGCTCACAATCCCTTTCTAACGTTTAAACGACGTTTCGTTCGCATTCAAACCAACTACATACAACCAATCCAACATCAATAATCATATGTTCAATACCAATCCGGACAGCCCACATAACATTCCAAATACAACATTCCATAACGATTCACATACGACTACTACATTCTCAAGTTACTCCTAATAATCCGTAGCCTTAACGTTTTCGTGTAACAACTTTACAACAACCCAAACAACGTAAATACAATATATATTCTTAACTATCATTAGTCTTTCCAATTTAAAGAAGACAACATTTTCAAAACAGTTCCTAACCACAACACGCCCAAAACAGTCCCTAACCAATCAACACGCCCAAAACAGTCCCTAACCAACAACATAAAGGTGCCCGGAATTCTTGCAAACGTTTACGAACATACCAAGCAAACCACATATGATTCTTACACATTATTTCATGTCTTCATTTCATATAATTTCAGTAAAATACGACCAGCAGTCACACGATAAATATATCACCAAATTCGTACGCAAATAGCTACATTGTCGACACTAAAACCTTACAACGACAACAACATGTTTAATGACATTACTTTCATGATTCTTGGAACTGTTTTAGCATCATTTCCATTCTTATAATATCCCACAAATCATTCCAATTTCGACCTGAATCATTGCACTTCACTTTCACTAAACGTTCACAACAAGAATCAACACTCAACACATACAAATTCACCTCTAGCACTAAAACAGTCCACTGTTTTGGACTGCTTGTATGCTTCAACATAATTCACTTCTTTAACACCTTAATTCACATATTCAACATGTATACAATACACCACAATGTCCATAACAACAACAATCAAAATGTGACACAAAACAGTCCATAATCTCCCCTAAAACAGTTCCTTTACACGGCTTCAACACTATTCCAACAACTTCATGATTTTCATCCTTTTATCCAAACTACAACACATTCAATCCATTTCCAATACATGTACAAGAAGATTAAACATGATTTCATTAGAGTCTTCAACACACGGCTCATTTTAATTTTTAGAAAAACAGTCCAATATCCAACATGCCACATCACAAACAAACTTCTACAATCTTTGTTCATTTACCTATGTTGATACATATTCAATTCATCAACAATACAAGCAAAATGAAATCAACCATGACTTCACCAATACTCATGGCTAACTCTCTACTTCAACTACAACAACAATCCAACAACAACATGCATGAACTATACATTCAAATCGTCATGAAACACAAGAACAATAAGCATTCTTACCTTACAATCTTGTTCTTCACTTTGGCCGAATCTTCAACACTATTGAGGTGCTACACTTCTTTGTTTCGTTTCAACAACTACTACATATTCTTGTACACTAAATGAGGAGTTGATTTGAGGAAGAAAACTGATTTTTTTTGGGAGCAAATTTGGACCTCACTCTCGGCTAGCTCTAGGTCAAGAGTTTCTCTTTCTCTCTCTATGTGTTCTTAACTTGTAAGTGTTGAAATGATGTAGTGAGTTGTGGAGTGAATCAGATTTTTCACTATGTGTATTCCCTACAAGACTTGGACATGTGTACCACACTAATCTTGGGTCAATAACCTTTGACCATGGCACTAATCTACACGGCTACACATGGAAAAAAATATGGGCAGATTGTTTTTGTTCCCAATCCCACTTATGGTTAGTTTAATCCCAATTTTCCATTAATATATCAATGCCAAACGAAATTGTAGTTAAATTATGACTTGAAACGAAACCGGAAGTTAAAATCTCTACTTCGTATCTTAAAATAGTCTTGTCTTTAACTTGTCACGTTTAGTTTAAAACGTCCCAATGTATGAAAATATGGGATATAACAATAATAGTCAATTTACAGCTAAGTGACAGCTGGAGGTAGTTAGTAGAAGTAACCGACTTGTTAGAGGTTGTTAACAATAGTAGTCGGTTAAGTAATTCTGTACATATACAAAGATACAAGTCATTGTAAGGATTACCTTGATTAGTGATAATAAACTCTATCTCTCTTTGTCTTCTCTATTGGTATCTCTCTTTCTGTTGCACTGTTCAGAGATCATTCTTCTCCATTGATCTCTTAGGTCTACAGAATTGTGTTAAGCTCAATTAACACATTCCATTTGGTATCAGAGCGGTACGACTGCGGAATCATGACGGTAACTCAAGAATTGAGACGGGATGTCGATGAATTGCGAGGACAAATGCAAACTATGGGTACAACGATGGAGGAAATCCGTCAATTGATTGTACAGATGGGTCAAAATCGAGCTCCAGCAGGAGAGGAGATCCATGAAAATGGTGATATGCACGTCAATGGTGGAGGAAATCAGAATGGAAGAGGAAATCGCGGTGGAAACCCCAATTTCGTAAACACTCGTTATTCACGGGTAGAATTTCCCAGATTCAATGGTGACGATATGAGAGGTTGGATCTGTCGATGCGAGCAATTCTTCGAGGTTGATGAAACACCAGAAGAATTGAAGTTAGCCGCAATTAATATGGAGGGAAGGGCTCTTCAATGGCATCAAGCGTTGGTGAAATCTCGATTGGGTCGAGACCTTCCAAATTTGGGAGGTTATGTGTGTGCTTTGAATCTCACGTTTAGCCATACTATGAGCGATGATCCAATGGCAGAGTTGATCGGATTGAGGCAAAATGGGAGTGTCCAAGAATTTTTGGACAAATTTGATAAACTGTTGAACCATGTGGAATTGACAGAGGAGTATTCAATCAGTTGTTTCTTGAATGGACTGAAACCAGAGATTGAAGTTAATATTAGGATGTTATCACCAAGAACCTTGATGAAAGCATATAACCTATCCAAATTGACTGAACAATTACTAAAGTTGCAGAACCAGTCATTTATCAGAACTTCTAAGGCATTGTTACCCACCCCAGGTACTTCTTGGAACTCTAATTACAAGAATCAGTATCACGGTGATAGTAGTAAAGGCTTTAGCAATAATAGAGCTTCGAATTACAGTACTTTTAATGGTAGAAATGCACCCCCCAAGAGACTCTCAAGTAGTGAGATGGATGAGAAGAGGGCTAAGGGGTTATGCTTTTGGTGTGATGAGAAATTTACTCCAAACCATGTATGTAAGAAGAGGAAACAGCTGTTGATTCTTGAGGTCGAGGAAGACATAAAAGAACCACCTGAACCAATCTATGACCTAGATGAGTTAGCCCTAATGGAAGAGAGTGCACAAGAGTTTGAATTGTGCCCCCAAATGTCTGCTCATGCACTAGAAGGAACAGTAGATTTCACAACTATGAGAGTGAAAGGGTCGGTGAAGAGTAAGATGGTTCATGTACTGGTGGATTCGGGTGCCACACACAACTTCATGGATGTCAATATTGCTAGGAGATTGGGTATGAAGATTGAGACTATTCCTGCTTTCTCGGTAGCTATAGCTAATGGGAACAAAGTGTATAGCAAATTCATGAGTAGGAAGGTCGAATGGAAGATGCAAGGTGTAGATTTCATGGCTGATATGTTGGTGATTCCACTAGGAGGGGCCGATGTTGTTCTTGGTATTCAATGGCTTATTACCTTGGGGGACATTAAATGGAATTTTAGAGACCTGAAGATGGAATTCATGATTCATGGAAGGAAGGTTTCACTTAGGGGAAGCAAACCTAACCCCCCTAAACTGGTTGACAATATCCAAATGCACAAGTTGTTGAGTAAGCCAGCTCAGCTGAACATGATGACAGTAGCATTTGTGCAGTCCCAAGAGCAGTGCTTAACAACTCTCAATAGTCAACAGGTAGAGATAGCCCCGGATTTGCAGAAACTCTTAGATCAATTCTCCTCATTGTTTGAGGTGCCCAAAGAGTTGCCTCCTAGAAGAGCTCATGATCACAAGATCATACTGAAAGATGGAGTCTCACCTGTGAATGTGAGACCCTACAGATATGCAGCCAGCCAAAAAGATGAAATTGAAAAGATGATTGCAGAAATGTTGGAGTCTGGTGTCATCAGACCAAGTGTAAGTCCCTATTCTTCCCCTATAGTCATGGTTAAAAAGAAAGATGGGTCTTGGAGATTATGTATTGACTAGAGACAACTAAACAATAACACTGTTAAAGACAAATTCCCTATCCCTGTCATAGAGGAACTTCTAGATGAATTGGGAGGGTCCAAATTCTTCTCTAAATTGGACCTTAGAGCTGGATGCCACCAAATTAGGATGGCAGAATCGGACATTGAAAAGACAGCATTTAGATCACACAATGGGCATTATGAATTTGTTGTTATGCCATTTGGTTTAACAAATGCACCATCCACTTTTCAGAGTTTGATGAACACCATTTTTCAACCTTACCTAAGGAAGTTCATTCTTGTATTTTTTGATGATATATTAGTCTACAGTCCCTCTTGGTCTTCCCATTTATTGCACTTAGAGCAGGCTTTCAAAGTGCTGGAACATCACACTCTATTTGTCAAACTTAGCAAATGTTCTTTTGGCAAGATGGAAGTAGATTATCTTGGTCACATTATCACTCAGGAGGGTGTAGCAGCTGACCCTCATAAGGTCAAAGTAATGAAGGAATGGCCTACCCCTACGACTATTAAAGAACCTAGAGGGTTCTTAGGTCTTACTGGCTATTACAGAAGGTTTGTGAGGGGGTATGGTGTGATTGCTAAACCCCTTACTGATCTCTTGAAAAGGGACAAGTTTGAATGGTCTGGTGCAGCTACTGAGGCAGTAGAGAAATTGAAGATAGCAATGAGTACATCTCCTGTACTGGTACTTCCTGATTTTTCCCTAGATTTTGTTATTGAAACCGATGCATGCGGGTATGGCATTGGGGCTGTCTTAATGCAAAATGATCATCCTCTAGCATACATGAGTAAAGACCTGAGTGTGAAACATTAACAACTATCTGTGTATGAGAAGGAAATGAAGGCAATTGTTGCTGCAATAGACAAGTGGAGGCCTTACTTAATTGGGAGGCATTTCTTTATTATGATAGATCACCAAAGTCTTAAGTACTTATTGGAGCAGAGAATTTCCACACCCAGCCAACAGAAATGGCTTGCCAAGTTGATGGGGTATGACTACACGATCTTATACAAGAAGGGGAAGGACAACTTAGTAGCAGATGCTTTGTCCAGATTTCCTTGTGAAGGTATCCAACTGCACACATTATCCACTATTACATCTGATTTCTTAGCTAGAATCAGAACAACATATGATAAGGACTTGAGACTGCAGCAACTGCTCTTACAATTATCCAGTAATGCCCTCTCCAACCCCATTTACTTGTTACACGATGGGGTTCTGTATAGAAAGGGAAGAATTGTCATTGCTCAAGATCCCCAACTCAAGGATGATATACTACATTTCTTGCATGATGGTGCTGTTGGTGGCCACTCTGGCATGGCTTCTACTCTACACAGAGTAAGCCAAATCTATTATTGGAAGGGCATGAAACAAGATGTTTATGCTCATGTCAAGAAGTGCCCTGTTTTTCAGTAATGCAAAGGAGAAAATGTGAAGTCTCCAGGCTTGTTGCAACCCCTACCCATCCCTGAGAGGGTATGGCAGGATATCAGCCTAGATTTTATTGAAGGACTCCCTAAAGTAAACAACAAATCTGTTATTTTGGTTGTAGTTGATCGATTGAGCAAGTATGCTCACTTTATTAGCTTGACTCACCCCTATTCAGTATCCACAGTTGCTCAGGCTTTCTTAGACAACATTTATAAACTGCATGGCCTTCCTCAGACCATTATCAGTGATCGAGACACTATATTTCTGAGCAAGTTCTGGCAAGCTCTCTTTGCAGTCCAAGGAGTTCAGTTGCATCACTCCACAACTTACCACCCTCAGTCCGATGGCCAGACTGAGGTTGTTAATAAGTGCTTAGAAGGCTACTTAAGGTGCATGTGTAATGATAGACCCAAAGAATGGGTGCATTGGTTGGCACTTGCTGAATGGTGGTACAATTCCACCTATCACTCTGCTATAAAGATGACACCTTTCGAAGTGTTATATGGTCAGAAACCTCCCCTACATCTTCCCTATATTCCCCACAACTCTATGGTGGATCAAGTGGATCGAAGTCTACAAGCAAGGGAGAGTACTATCAGGCTTCTTAAACATCATTTGTTGTTAGCGCAATTTAGAATGAAGGCTCAAGCAGATAAGAAGAGAAGTGCTAGGTGTTTTGCTGTTGGAGATATGGTGTATGTGAAACTGCAACCCTACTGTCATACCCCTTTTTAACCGGGTTAAAGTAGAGTACAACATATTGGTGATTCCTATTTTCTGTTTATTTTAAGGAGTCACCACCTAATTATTTATGGTGAATTAGGACACCTAAAGTTTTTTAAAGTTATTTTAAAGTTATTTTAAAGTTAATTTTATTTTAAAGTCTACGAAACTTAAGATTCTAGGTAAGGGTTCAACTAGTCTAAAGGGAAGGTATTAGGCACCCTTTAAGACCCATTAACAATGGTTAACCGACCGGACTTATGTTATTTAATTAGACTTGGGAAATCATTGAAAAACCTTATATGCCAAAATGAAAATCACGTTTTGAAGAGTAATTCAAACATCAGATTAAATATATGACTTTCAAAGTAATTTGAAATAGTGAGTAAAAATTTAATGAAACGTTCCTTTTCAGAAAACCAGAATTTGAACGACGTTCTAATCCAAAGAAAGATAAGAATTGTTTTAAAGTAACCAAGAAATGTGTTGACTCATGTCTGGGGAAAAGAATCAACACATCTAAGAAAATGAGCTCGTATGATTTTTTTAGAATCCGAAAGACCAGTTAGCTTATTTTGGAGATCTAGAAAAGTTAATAACCTATTACCCTTCACCTGCAGAAAGAAATCTTGGATACGTAAAATTCCAAATGTCAAGCCCAACTGATTTTAAAACACGTTTTGACTCCTAGAACTTCTGATTCTGAATGTCTGGGTTACTGCCTTCCTAAAATTGCTTCTTCTCAAAGCTCAGCTAACTTAAAATGTATCTTAACTCATGAAACTTCTAATTGTTTAACTGATTTTAATGTTCTAGCTATTGCCAGTTGGGGGACATGTACCGTTATATGTGCTAAAATTGCTCCTTTAATCACTGGTTATAGACGGACTTTAGCGTGACTAAATAAAACCAATTGCTAGTCTTTTGTTCAACAAGTATCACACGAGCAAATGGAGACAAGTAAACTACACAACGAAACAAACAGTGGAACATTTAGCCAATGTATAACCCATGCAGCTCGAATCATGGAAAGAAAGAAAACAGAAGTGTAACAGCAGCTTATGGTCAGCAGTTGGCTTAGGCCTTAAGCACGCCAACTGTTTGCCTAAGATATACGGCGATTCGTCACGGGGAAGCAGCAGCAACAAGCAATATTATTTCATAAATGTAGCAGCGAGATCGTCGAGCAACTCGAGGATGTTTGGGATTCGAAATTCCCAGTTCATGCAAAGAAAAGAATGTAAAGTTAATTAGTCCGTTTCGGATCAGCAAATAAAGTATAAGAAGAACCAAATTCATATGCAGGTTCACTGGAATATTTTACACTCCAACAGTGAGTATAAGCACAAGCAGATCCGAAATCAAACTAACACATTCGTACTTGAGTTTCTGATGTTTTCAAAGTGTACCATCGTTTACCAGATATTTAAAATGGGATAGCCATTTATCAACATGATTTGTATCCTTTAAGTCTACTCAATTTGCTACAGCCTCAAACTTGTTTTCTTTGCTAATTTCAGCAACATGCTCTTCGTACATTACTTAATGGCACAAGACGGATTCGAGATACTCAAACAAACAGCACAACCATGTCGTCGTGTATTTCAGTTAACTCGAAATCTCAGTTACAATAACTCCCCTGAATTCCTTTGATCAAGATAGACTCAACACATGCATATTCTCATCTTTGGACCCAAATGGTATATTTAGACAGATTCGAGTAACAAATCATTCATATCCAAATAGATTCACATAAATCTAGCTTGTCTAGTATTCTCAGATTTCTTCAGACACTAAAATTAGTCTTTAAACATATTTAGCAGATTTAAGCAATATCCAAGGACCATTTAAAGGGGCCATTTCAGTCTGTAGCATTCTCGTTAACAGATTATACTACCTAGATTGAGCTTAAATAACCATGTATCATTGTATTTTCTCTAAACCGCTAAGACAAGAGCTGGAACTTAACTAATTATTCGTAACATATTCCTTTGATCCCAACCGCTTAGAATACGCACTAGAACAATAATTTATGCTTAAAACTCATGTCTATACTGCTATTATTAAACAAACAAAAGAGGACCAGATTATCCACGAAACAGCATATGCATACTAAACTTAAACCAAACATGAACTAAACCAATAACCAACACCAATTCACACAAAACAGCCGCATTCAACAAGGATATTCATATTTGTAAATGGACATATTTAACAACATGGAGATGAAAACAGAACAGGGCAACAAAAAGTCATACTTCGCATACATGTTGAAAGCTGAAACGACATTAAATATCTAAATTCGTAAAACTCAACCCTGCTTAATTAATTCCATATTTCTAATAAACAAGACAAAACTCGAATGATACACACAATATTCAGAATCTAGAAACTAATAAAGAGCAGTCCAATGAAGCAAACAATTAAAGTCCAGATCCAACTTAATACCATTATGACGCACAAACTAATAATTCGGAGTCCACATAAATGATATACCTGATATATATACTCTAATGTACAAATTCTTGTAGCTCAAAGGTATACAGGAACTATATACATCTAGTATATTTAGGTATATCTCCCATACTCTCAAATAGAAAATCAACACTTACACAAATAAGACATGCTTGAACATTACTATTACCAGCAAACGTCTTCGGTTATACTAACATACCCGAGTGCCGCAATCAGGAGAATACACCGAGTTACACACAAAAACCCCTTGTTAAACCCACTAATTAACATGCTCTAATACCAACTAACACATAATTACTCAAACAAGATAAAAACAAATCAGAGAAGAACATAAATGAAAGGCAAATTACACACCTTTTTCAGGTGCAGTGAACGGGGTGTCGAGGTCTTGAATCTGTGCTCGAACTCGAACGAACCGAAACCCGATTAAAGTAAATAAAGTTTCAAAACGAAAAATGAAAAATAGAGTAATTGTTGGTCGCGGCTAAAGTTCACTGGAAAAAGGAAAAGTCAAGTGTGGAAGATGGTATGTATCCCTCAAAAATACTGAAATCATTCCCAAAATCTGAAAAATCCCCCCAAATACTGAAAAATCCCCCTTTTCCAAAACAATGTTGAGTCCCCTCAAAAACTGAATCCTCCTCCCCAAACGATTCAACTTCGGATCCCATTTATAGGGTTTTGTTTGTATTAAAGTAAAGAGAGGAGCGTGGGAGAGAGACGAAGCGGGGAACAGAGGAGACAGAGGCGTGGGGGACAAGGGGAAGTGGAGAGGAGCGTGAGGAGAGAGGAGAAGTGGAGAGGAGCGTGAGGAGAGAGGAGGAGGGAGAAGGGGCGGGTGAGCGAATAGAGGAGGAGCGGCGGTATGAAGGAATTAGGTTTTAGGGGAAGCTGATGAAAATGAAGGGGAATGGACCGGGTCGTCCTTTTTTGGGCTGGTCTGGGTGAATTTTGGTTGTGGGCATTGGGCTGTTAAATTTAATATATGGGCTAGTTATTTGAGATCAAATGTTGGTCCGAAAAATGTGGGTTCTTCTTCTTTATTTAAATTATTTTTGGGGTTTCTAATTAACAACTAGTACAATATATATTATGTGAAGACAAATAATAATTAGTATGTAGAAAGTAAAGGATTTAATAAAGTAAAATTAATTTAACGAGTACAAAATCCGAAAATAAAGTGATGACGAACCATTTAAAATTTGTAATGAAGTAATGAAAGTAACGATGTTAATAGTAATAAAAATAGTAGTGAAAACAAAGTATTTAGCTCGTTAATAAATTTAAAAGCCCAAGAAAATAAATTAGAATAAAGGAGGGACAAAATTGGGTGTCAACACCTACAGACAAATGTCTCTGAAGGGTCACTCTTACCATAAGCTCAGCCCTAAGTACTTTGGTCCATTCAAAGTGATCAAGAAAGTGGGGTCCGTTGCTTATCAGTTGGATCTGCCCTCTAATGAAAAGATACACCACAATTTTCATGTTTCTCAGTTGAAGTTGCAGGTGGGGGCTGCTCATACTGTTCCTGATTTACCTGTGGCCATCTCCACTTATGGTCATATTGTTATGGATCCGGAAGCCATCCTGGACAGCAGGCAACTGCTCAAACGAGGCAAATCAATTACTCAAGTCTTGGTGAAGTGGTTTAATTGCTCCTCTGAAGATAGCACCTGGTTGGATCTGCATTCTTTTAAACAACAGTTTCCACATTTTGTCCTTGAGGACAAGGACTTTTGAGAGGGGAGGATGTTGTTACATGCCATATTTGTATAAGAGGGCATAGTAGTCAACTGACAGTGGTATAGGAGGGTATAATAGTCAATTCACAGCTAAGTGACAGCCGGAGGTAGTTAGTAGAAGTAACCGACTTGTTAGAGGTTGTTAACAGTAGTAGTCGGTTAAGTAATTCTGTACATATACAAAGATACAAGTCATTGTAAGGATTACCTTGATTAGTGATAATAAGCTCTATCTCTCTTTGTCTTCTCTATTGGTATCTCTCTTTCTGTTGCACTGTTCAGAGATCACTCTTCTCCATTGATCTCTTAGGTCTACAGAATTGTGTTAAGCTCAATTAACACATTCCACCATCAGAATGAAATCATCAATCAGGAATAATTGACCATCTCATATATTGTTATTTTTCGAGCTAAAAAATTTTACTCACCAAGTATACTTCATGAAGACATAGTTATGAAAAAAAAAATAGTTGAAGGACAATACCCTTCACAATTAGTGAGCCTCATGATTTATATTCTGTAAAATATCTCAAGTCTCAACAAATTATGTCTAAACATTTCAAATATAACGAGAGGAGACTTATATGTATTTATAATACTCCAATATCAACAAATTAATTATAAGCTATAATAAATTAATCATTCTTCCACCTCAAAAAATCAATAATCACATACGGTGTACACAGATCCACACACTCAACTTTGTTTAGAATTGAAGACAACTTAAATTCTTTAACCAAAAAATTAACATAGTTTAGAGACTTTATCTCCAAATAAAAGTCTTGACCAAGACAAAAACATGATTAATTTCAGAGTCTAAGTAATTTAATACATTATCCAATATAAAAATTGTCACCTCATAATCTCAAACTTGTAGAACATCATAATAAACACACTTATAATTTTTACATTCCAAGCACAACTTAAAAGTCTCGAATAAAAGTATAAATTAATCATATTAAGATCACTACTACTTTCCTTTTATATAGTTATACATATATTTTCCATCATAATATAATTGAGAAGCATACCTAGAACTTAGACAGATTGCACTAAGTTATTCTCTTTATATTTTCCATAAGAATTAATAGAGTGACAAATATCCTTAAGATTGTTGGAAATCTTACGGAAAATACTTGATCACAAACACTGTACTGAATTCTTGAACAATCTCATAGCTTGAGGCGTGTCAATTAATACACTGTCCTTATAAAGGATATTTCACCCCGTTTGGGTGTATCCCCCAGGTTTCAACAAGCTCTTCTAGTATAAAACTAGGGGCCAGAATCTAACAAAGATTAACCAAAAGAGAAACCCAGCATTACAAAAGAAATAAGAAGAGAAAAGTTCTTTTTCTTTGTTTTACTCATCACTGTCACTTTATCAGCACATAAGAATATATGCATATATAAGAAGAAGAGGAACCAAAATAGCTGAAAACAGACCCTTATTGCTGATTGAAAACGTCCAATTGTTAGACCATAATTAAAAGGCCATTCAAGTCAATTTAAGTCATATGTTATATTTTGCAAAACTTGAATTCAAAGACCAAGTCAAATTGTCTGTTAAGGATTAAAGCTCATATAATATTATACAATAATTAGCCTATTAAATAGTCATTATTATAGTATTAAAATAATGAATAAAATTATTTCTTTTGTATTAAAACCAATAAAAACCTTAGAAATTATCTTTTTATTTTTGAGATATTAAATAGAAAATAATATTTTTCTAACACATCGATGGGTGAAGCCATATTTGGCCCTTTTTTAAGTCCTTGTCTACTCATTATATTTGATTAAAAAAATATTATCATATATTTGATAGTATAATATATATATATATATATATATATATATATATATATATATATATATTAAGTCCTTGCCGAATAATAAATTAATTATTTTATTTTATTTCTATAACAGAAAATCAGTTTATTTGATTTAAATTTAGCTGCTTGTACAATTAGAAAAATCAGCAAGTATCATATTTGTGGCTTTTTGTATCCTGATGTGGCTTGTTGTATCCTGAAGAAGATTGTCCGTATTTTCCCTAAATTTGTATACGAGCAATATTTTCTTTAAAAAAAGTTGTTCTCACACCTCAAGCCTTCTTTATTTTTGTTTTCCTCTTGTAATTTTCTAACAGCCCCATATTACTATTAAGATCAGGTGGTCATGACTCATGAACAACTAATAAATTCCTTTTGGAAGTCTTGATGCCCACATTTTGAAGGAATGTTTGAAATTGATTGACTATTTGACTGAATTTACATAACTTACTGTATGACTTCATGGATTATTTGATTCACTTACTAGTTATATGGGATTTATTTACAGTGTAGGAAGTTTATGCGGTAATCAATAATGAAAGCATTGATGTGCGATTTTTAATAATAAGGAATTGTTATACATTAATTATTTATTTTTAAAATGGTATTTTTATCATTAAATAGTTTAATATATGATTTCATCTTAGTTCATATCCAAAGTGAAATGTAATTCTGATAATACTATTCGAGCCACATACAAAAGCATCAACTTTCAACAAAATCAACCCCTTTCAGCGCATACTGCTCAGTTCGGGGACACTACCAGATTTTAAAACTTATACGTAGATCTTAATTCAATTTACGACCGCTAAGAACATAGTGAATTCGATGTATTTGTAGGGTTAGCTCTGCCATAGGTTGGCCTCATGAAACTGGAAGAGAGAAAAATATATTTAGAATTGGGCAATTAATAACCTACCAAAAGAATGCGAAACAAGTTAGCTAATTTACAAATTGAAGAGGATATATAGCAACAACATTATGTAAAATCACTAAGTCCGTTATAAGCCATTTAGACTTTTCCTTTTTTTTCTTCTTCATAATTTCCACAAGTCTCATGGACCAAATACAATGGAAAAAGTGAATTAAAGTAATCCTACTGAATCAAGTTTGTGAATTAAGTTAGCTCATCCTAAAAGGCATAAAAAGAAAATCAAGGAGCTACCTTTCTACCAGCACTTTTCTCTACTGGAGAATCACTTCATTAGTATGCCAAAGTTATAATCCAATGATCCTAGCACCATCATTATCCAAAAAGAAACTATTACTCCATTATGAACGTATAATAGTATAATACCCAACAACTTATGAGTAGTGCCTATCCAAAAATATATTCTCTATGGTTCGTCATGGATAGTTAATACATAAACACGTAGCCTTAGATTGCGCCCGATAATATGCTCATGAGACAACTCTAAAATAATTGAATAATCGTTGCTTTTCCACTTTACTAATCTAAATCAAATAATGACATTGAGTGGAATGTGAAAACGGCCTTTGTTGGTATCAAAAAGGTTTTTTATTCTACTTTGGTAACAAGATGGAGTCATGGAACTAAATAATTACTTTTGTATAGTGTTAAAGGTTGTGTTAGTAATTGGCACTTGTTGGTTTGGTGGCAATTGGCAATTGACAGGGCAAGTCTAAAATAGATAATGGAGGGGTGAGGGGGATACCATCAAGTATTATACTATACTAAGTGATACTTGGATCCATTTAATTTGCTAGGCATTTTTAAAGCCAATTTTTCAAAAAGATTGTTGCTTAAAGCCTAATTTCTTATTGCTTGCCTAAAAGTTCACGGGTCAATTATGTGAAAGTGCTTTGACATCATGCGGATTACTGGTCAAGGACGACTTAATTATTTATCTGCTTATATTGTAAAGAATTTACTCAAAACAATAACTATCAGACGTAGCTTAGTATGATAAGATCATTTAGTAGATTATCAAATATGATGTGCTACACTAGCTTATCTATTATACCTGAAAACGCTTTACACATCAAATCTCGTTATTTGAATATCCTTCAGCAGTATGATGCTCCTTTTTTTTTCTTTTCATCTAGGTATGTGTGGTATAGATCCAAGCTCATTGCCTCCCCCGCCACCTAACACCTAAGCCCCTACTTCCCGCCACCGCTTGACCCCCTCGCCCTAGCTGCCACCCCTGACCTGCACTCTCACCCCATAATATATTTTAGATTACATTAAACTGCTTTTTGGATAATATTATTTTTCTTACTTACTTATCAAACACCAACGAATAAGTAAACAAAATACTGTAATTATTTTTCAACAAATATTTTCCGTAATCCTTAGGTGCTATAAATTATGACACAGAGTTGACTACTTGTGCTTGCCCGAGCTCAGGTGGACACTCCTCTGAATTACACGAGAGGTCACCAATTATGTAACTTAGGGTCAACGTTTGGTTGGTGGTGTCACGACCCAACCCCGTAGGCCGTGACTAGTGCCCGATCTGGGCACCCGAACCCATCTATCAAATATTATCTCAAATTCTATCAACTCATTCTAGTATATGGCGGAAGCCGACAAGACTTTATTTCAAATTTAGGTAATTTCCAGAAAATTTCGGCAGAGTTTCCTTTGTTTTACGGACTATCCAATATACCCTGCACGCAGAAAATACCAACAAAAGCCACACAGGGCTAACCAAGCAATATATAAACATATGCGGACCGGCCGCCTCGGCGTATAGGATCGCCCAAACAACATATGCGGACCGGCCGCCTCGGCGTATGGGATCGCCCAAACGACATGTACATACATCCATACAGAAAGACCCTAACCCACAAACATGTCCACAGACCTCTAAACAGACCGACAGAATCATATGACGGGACAGGGCCCCGCCGTACCCATGAACGAATATATACAAATGCACTAATAAATATATATACCAAAAGTATAAGCTCCGGAAAGAGAGGAGCACTCCGAATAGCAGAAAGGGTGTCCTAAACAGGTGGATCACCAGGCTGTGCGTCTGTACCTGCGGGCATAAAACGCAGCCCCCGGAGAAGGGGGTCAGTACGAAATATGTACTGAGTATGCAAAGCAGAAGGTACAGAAATAAATCTGAATAATAATCGAATCAGATATATAGAAAATAATACATATCAAAATGTTTATTTCCAAAGTATAAATTATGCATAGGGCACTGGAAAATGTGGTCGCCCGCCTGTCGATGGCGCCACAACACAGCATAACACCAGAAAGTTTCAAATCTCCGAATCCCCGTCACACATCACAACACAGCATAACGCCAAACACAGCATAACGCCAAACATAAGTGGAACCCGACCCTCGAGCGAGGAGCACGGTGAACCATAAACACAGCATAACACCGGAATGTATCAAAAAGCGCACGACAACAGAACCGGCGAACGATATCATAGTAGGCACGAGCGGAGTAGTGAGGAATAATATGCATAAAATCATTATTATAAATTCGAAGGATAAGTAAAATAGTCATATTCGAAATCGGAATAATAATTATCACTTTTTGATTCAAAGTTGTCGAATTTACATAAAGGGCGTCGCGGGACCCACGGACGAGTATAGACCCGAACTGAGCCCGCCTATGAAAAACATACCCATTATACATCAAGCAAACTCCTATAAAAATTATTGGAGCGATCCGAGCCTCTATGCGAAAAATATGGCATTCAGAGATTACAAAATTCCTTAAAGTGAACATTTTCTATGCGAATTTCGGAAAGCGGTTACTTCAAATACATCATGGTTCATATTTCATAAAAATATACATAAGAGTGCCAAAGAATATATATATATGGATCATAACATGCTCGGATCTCGAATTTGGAATTCCCTTAAAGCTCTAATCTAGCCTATGTGAAACTAAGGCATGCCAAAAGAAGGAAGGTTGCTTTACATACCTCAAACGCTCTCCAATATGATCCAACTCAAGCTAAGTCCAAACTATGATTCGGGCTGCCCACGATTTAAAAATAAGCCATAAAATGCCAAACATTAGCTAAAAGACTCTTTGGGCATTAAATTCCAATTTCGCCCTTAATTCTACAGAAATTTGGGCAGCATTTCCCCTGTAAATAGGCTACCCCGAGAATTTAACTCGGCCGTATCAATCAACAACAACAACAACAACCAACCTAATAAGATTTCTGTCGGCTCTGGGCTGCCAACAATCTTTCTCGAATAAGTTTCACCTTATCCACGGCCTGCTGGACCACATCTGGGCCAATCAACTCAGTCTCCCCAACATCAAACCAACCGATCGGTGATCTACACTTCCTGCCATACAAAGCCTCATATGGTGCCATCTGAATACTGGAGTGGTAGCTGTTATTATACGCAAACTCAACAAGCGGTAAATGGTCGTCCCAGCTACCCCTGAAATCAATAACACAGGTACGCAACATATCTTCCAATGTCTGAATAGTGCGCTCGGCCTGTCCGTCGGACTGGGGATGGAAGGCTGTACTCAGGCTCACCTGGGTCCCCAATCCCTCCTGAAACGATCTCCAGAACTTAGCTGTAAACTGGGCACCTCTATCGGAAATAACAGACACAGGAACTCCATGAAGTCGTACAATCTCCCTGACATAAAGCCTGGCATAATCCTCAGCTGAATAGGTGGTCCGAACCGGAAGAAAATGGGCTGATTTCGTCAGCCGATCAACAATAACCCAAATAGAATCATACCTCCGTGGAGTGCGAGGTAGACCTGTAATAAAGTCCATATTAATGATCTCCCACTTCCACGTCGGTATCTCCATCTCCTGCAATAGCCCACCGGGCTTCTGGTGCTCAATCTTAACCTGCTGGCAATTTGGACACTGAGCAACGAACTCTGCTATATCTCTTTTCATACCGTCCCACCAATATAGGCATCTGATATCATGGTACATCTTCGTCGACCCTGGGTGAACAGAATATCGGGCATAATGTGCCTCGCCCATAACCTGTCGCCGCAACCCTGCAACGTCAGGTACACACAATCTGCCTCTGTGAAATAACACTCCATTAGGTGAAATCTCAAACAGAGTCTTCTCCTGTGCCAGCGCTGCGTCTCTGTACTGTGCCAGAATAGGATCCTCATACTGATGCCGCTTAATATCTTCTGTAATAGAGGACTCAGCAATACCTCGAACAGAAACCCCAACATCTCCAGAATCAGCCAAGCGAACTCCAAGACTAGCCAACTGATGAATATTGCGAACCATTTCTTTACTCTCTGATGGCACGTCTGCTAGGCTGCCCATAGACTTGCGGCTGAGTGCATCCGCCACAACATTAGCTTTCCCAGGATGGTAGAGAATGTCAACATCATAATCTTTCAGCAACTCTAACCACCTCCGCTGCCGCAAGTTCAGCTCCTTTTGCCTAAAGATGTACTGAAGGCTCTTATGATCTGTATAAATGTCAACGTGAACCCCATATAAATAATGTCTCCACATCTTCAAAGCATGAATGACCGCGGCCAGCTCCAAATCGTGAGTAGGATAATTCTTTTCATGTTTTCTGAGCTGCCGGGAAGCATAAGCTATCACCCTGCCGTGCTGCATCAACACACATCCCAAACCAATACCAGAGGCATCACAATAAATCACATACCCATCTGGACCCTCCGGAAGAGTCAGGACTGGAGCCGTAGTCAACTTCTCTTTCAGCAACTGGAAGCTACGCTCGCAAGCATCTGACCACTGAAACTTAGCTCCCTTCTGAGTCAGCCTTGTCAAAGGCGCTGAAATGGAAGCAAACTTCTCCACGAATCTCCGATAATAACCAGCCAATCCCAGAAAGCTACCCACCTCTGTCGGCGTCGTAGGTCTAGGCCAATTCTTTACGGCGTCGATCTTCTGGGTATCCACCCGGACGCCATCAGCCCCAATAATATGTCCCAGAAATGCCACTGAAGATAACCAGAATTCACACTTAGAAAATTTAGCATATAATTCCTGGTGCCGAAGTGTGCCAAGTACCGTCCTGAAATGGTCCGCATGCTCTGCCTCTGACCGAGAATAAACCAGAATATCATCGATAAATACGATCACAAACATATCCAAGAACGGTCTGAATACCCGATTCATCAGGTCCATAAATACTGCTGGGGCATTTGTCAGCCCAAAAGACATAACTCTGAACTCATAGTGCCCATATCGGGTCCTGAATGCTGTCTTGGGAATATCAGCCTCTCGTACCCGTACCTGATGGTAACCCGATCGCAGGTCTATCTTCGAGAAATACCTGGCACCCTGCAGCTGATCAAACAAATCATCAATCCTGGGGAGGGGATATTTATTCTTGATGGTTACCTTATTTAACTGCCGATAATCAATGCACATCCGCAGCGAGCCGTCTTTCTTCCTCACAAATAATACCGGAGCTCCCCAGGGTGACGCACTAGGTCGAATGAAACCCTTCTCCAATAAATCTCTCAGCTGCTCTTTCAATTCTTTCAATTCTGCAGGTGCCATTCTGTACGGAGGAATAGAGATAGGCTGAGTGTCTGGCAACAGATCAATAGCAAACTCTATCTCCCGTTCGGGAGGAAGACCTGGAAGCTCATCTGGGAATACATCTACAAATTCATTAACCACTGGGACTGACTGAAGAGTCGGTGCCTCTGCCTCTAAATCATGAACACGGACCAGATGATAAATATACCCCTTTCTGATCATTTTCTCAGCCTTGAGGTATGAAATAAACTTACCCCTCGGCGATACTGTATTACCTGCCCACTCTATAACTGGCTCCCCTGGGAATTGGAATCGGACTATCTTCTTTTGACAATCAACATTAGCATAGCAAGAAGCTAGCCAATCCATACCCATAATCACGTCAAACTCGATCATATCTAACTCCACCAAATCCGCCTTAGTGCAGCGGCCACAGATAATCACGGAACAATCTCTATAAATCTGACTGGCTATAACAGAGTCCCTTACTGGTGTAGCTACCTCAAAAGGCTCTATCGGTTCGGATTCTATCCCAATTGTATCAGCAACGAGTGGAGATATAAATGATAATGTAGAACCAGGATCAATCAATGCATACACATCACGAGAGAAAACCAGTAATATACCTGTGACGACATTAGGCGAAGCCTCCTGGTCCTGTCTGCTGGCTAAGGCATAAATGCGGTTTGAAGGACCGCTAGAACCTGAAGCACTGCCACGACCTCGACCGCGTCCCGCAGGTGCAGGCATACCTCGCCCCGCAGGGCGTGCAACTGATGGAGCAGATGATGAACCAGCGGCTGACCCCGTCGGCTGAGCCACACTACCAGAACCGCTCGCCAACGGACAATCTCGCATAAGATGGCCCTGACCACCGCATGAAAAACAGGATCCAGTAAGTCGATAACACTCTCCTGGGTGCGATTTCCCGCAATGGGAACAACGGGGCCTGGGTGGTCTGGACTGGCTGGGACCTCTAGCTATCTGTGACCCTGATGCTCTGGAGCTCTGACCGGCCCCAGACTGTCCTGCACTGTCAAATCTCCTATCGGCTGGCTGTGTACCCCGGCCTGACGGAGGAGGATGTCTGCCTGACTGCTGCTGCTGGGGCTGTCCGCCTCGAGAATCTCCAGAATAACCTGCGAATCTGGCCCTCTTGGGCGGCCTCCTGTCCCGATCTCTGCTAGAATAATCAGCTCTATGTCGGTCCTCCATACCCAGGGCATAAGCCTGTAGTCGGGCAATATCCATGTCTGCCTGCAATGCCACCGCCATACTACTATCAATCAAATAGCGGTCTAACCCCATCACGTATTTGTGCATCCGATCGGCCATATCTGCTACTATGGCAGGTGCATACCGGGCCAAAGAATCAAACTCCATATTATACTCACGGACGCTCCGACCCCTCTGCTGCAGATGCAAAAATCGGTCAACCCGCGCCCGCCGTAACTCTGGGGGCAAAAAGTGGTGAGTGAAAGCAGTCACTAACTCGTCCCAAGTAGCTGGGGTAGCACCCTCACCCCTGGATAGCTCCCAGGACTCATACCAGTGAGCAGCAACATCCCGTAGTCTATGCGAAGCCAACTCAACAGACTCAGTCTCTGAAGCCCTGACCAAATCTAGTGAGCGCCGCATCCCCCGAATAAAGTCATGGGGGTCCTTGTCGGGCTTAGACCCGTAAAACTCTGGAGGGCCACATAATAGAAACTCTCGAACCGTCAGGCTGTCACGCCTATCGTCATCATCATCATCTCTCCGCCCGCGTCTGCGAGCCTGTCCCGCTACCAGAGTGGTCAATAACTGCACAGCCTCTCTCAGTGTCCTGTCCTCCGCCCCTGGCTGAGAAACTGGAGGCGCGGGAGCTGGAGCCCCTGGAGCTAATGGTGAAGCTGCTCCAGACTCCTCTGACGATGAAGACGTAGCAGAGTCGGCTGGCCGGGACGTAATATCACGCATCATCTGAGCAAGGGTCCAAGTATCCTTCTGAGCCCGGCTGGTCTCTCCTACTACGCCCTTTTTCTTCTGGGCGGCCGTCGCCTTTTTCGGAGGCATCACTGAAAGAAAAACAACAACAGATCAGAACAGAATCATCCTAATAGCACAGCTCTATCGCACGATCTAAGATTCAAAGAAAGGAAACATCCTAAATGTCCTGTAGCTTCCTGTTTACAGATGTGGTGCACAACACACCGATAAACAAGACTCTACTAGACACGGTCTGTAGACATTCCGAGGACAAACCGCTCTGATACCACTTTTGTCACGACCCAACCCCGTAGGCCGTGACTAGTGTCCGATCTGGGCACCCGAACCCATCTATCAAATATTATCTCAAATTCTATCAACTCATTCTAGTATATGGCGGAAGCCGACAAGACTTTATTTCAAATTTAGGTAATTTCCAGAAAACTTCGGCAGAGTTTCCTTTGTTTTACGGACTATCCAATATACCATGCACGCAGAAAATACCAACAAAAGCCACACAGGGCTAACCAAGCAATATATAAACATATGCGGACCGGCCGCCTCGGCGTATAGGATCGCCCAAACAACATATGCGGACCGGCCGCCTCGGCGTATGGGATCGCCCAAACGACATGTACATACATCCATACAGAAAGACCCTAACCCACAAACATGTCCACAGACCTCTAAACAGACCGACAGAATCATATGACGGGACAGGGCCCCGCCGTACCCATGAACGAATATATACAAATGCACTAATAAATATATATACCAAAAGTATAAGCTCCGGAAAGAGAGGAGCACTCCGAATAGCAGAAAGGGTGTCCTAAACAGGTGGATCACCAGGCTGTGCGTCTGTACCTGCGGGCATGAAACGCAGCCCCCGGAGAAGGGGGTCAGTACGAAATATGTACTGAGTATGCAAAGCAGAAGGTACAGAAATAAATCTGAATAATAATCGAATCAGATATATAGAAAATAATACATATCAAAATGTTTATTTCCAAAGTATAAATTATGCATAGGGCACTGGAAAATGTGGTCACCCGTCTGTCGATGGCGCCATAACACAGCATAACGCCAGAAAGTTTCAAATCTCCGAATCCCCGTCACACATCACAACACAGCTAACGCCAAACACAGCATAACGCCAAACATAAGTGGAACTCGGCCCTCGAGCGAGGAGCACGGTGAACCATAAACACAGCATAACACCGGAATGTATCAAAAAGCGCACGACAACAGAACCGGCCCGGGAACCGGCGAACGATATCATAGTAGGCACGAGCGGAGTAGTGAGGAATCATATGCATAAAATCATTATTATAAATCCGAAGGATAAGTAAAATAGTCATATTCGAAATCGGAATAATAATTATCACTTTTTGATTCAAAGTTGTCGAATTTACATAAAGGGCGTCGCGGGACCCACGGACGAGTATAGACCCGAACTGAGCCCGCCTATGAAAAACATACCCATTATACATCAAGAAAACTCCTATAAAAATTATTGGAGCGATCCGAGCCTCTATGCGAAAAATATGGCATTCAGAGATTACAAAATTCCTTAAAGTGAACATTTTCTATGCGAATTTCGGAAAGCGATTACTTCAAATACATCATGGTTCATATTTCATAAAAACATACATAAGAGTTCCAAAGAATATATATATGGATCATAACATGCTCGGATCTCGAATTTGGAATTCCCTTAAAGCTCTAATCTAGCCTATGTGAAACTAAGGCATGCCAAAAGAAGAAAGGTTGCTTTACATACCTCAAACGCTCTCCAATATGATCCAACTCAAGCTAAGTCCAAACTATGTGTTACGTCCCGTATTTTTATACATTGGGACAACCCGGATTAACTATGATAATTTGAGGCCAAGACTATTCCGGGATTTGAAGTCGGGACTTTTGACCATTCGATTTTATTTTGAGACATAAGTTGAATATGAAATTGATGGCATTGAACACTTAGGAAAAATTGGGACCACAATTCATAAAATTGGAATTAAAAATCTTGCCCAAAAATGGCCTTGTAGCCGTGTGGTCCACAAAAAGGTCCCACACATTGTGTGGCCAATTTTAATTGGTCCAACACATGTGTGGGCCATAAACTAGTAGAGATATTTTGTGGACTTAAAAAGATGACTTCAAGTCATCTTTCTATCATTTTACACTTGGACAAAAATAACAAAAGTTGAAGAGCTCCAACAAGGAGGCTCACGGCTAGAGCCATGGAAAATCAAGTCCCATTTTTGCCTCCCTAAAAATTATTTCTTTGGTATAAACCCACTATTTGGAGGTCCCTAAGTGGCGTGAAAGTATCGTTTGGGTCATCCAACCACCCTTCGTGTCAAATAGCAAACCCTAGCCATTTGTGGAATTGAAGAAGGAAAGGTAAGTTTTGCTCTTGTTTATGTGTTATGGACGTTTAATTCATGTTATGGTATGTTAATATGGATGAAAATCATGAAATATAGTATGTTGGAAGTGGGGTGTGTGATGGGTGTGTTAGCCGTGTGTATGGGTGTGGTTATGTAAATGGGTGTTGTGACAAAATTGATGAATTAAATTCCTTGTAGCATGTTTGATTGTCGTAGAGCGAAGAAATAAATTAGAACCATCTATATGTATATATGTGGGTGTGGCCGTGCATGGTCCCAAATGTTTGGCAAAAATCGCATTAATATCGCTTAGTGTTTTAGTTGTCGTCGTTATGAATTCTAGTTGGAATTGAGCATTTAATGACTCAAGAATGAGGTTGAGATTTTGTGGGCTGATTTGGGTCCTATTATGCGTTTGATGTAAGTCGTATATTTGTGAAAATGACATCGATATATTGTGGATTGTGATACAAAACATGACTTGAAAATGAGGAAAGAAAATAGGGGGCTGCTCTCGGCTAAGGGGACTGTTTTCGGCCACTTGGAGAAAAATTATTGTCTTGTTGGAAAAATTATGTGAATTGTTTAGAGTGTTCTTGAATGTTGTTAGTATGGATTTGGGTTAATAATCGAATGTACGAACGATATTGTGACTTGAAAGTAAGCCATTGAATCAATAATTGAAAAGTTGTCGAATGATGAAAAAGAGAGCTATTAATGTTATTTTGCCTTCCGAATTTATTATTTATGTTGCTAGGTTGGTTATTGTGGTTGTTGTTGTTGATTTTGAGCGAGTTAAATTCTCGGGATGGCCTATTTACAGGGGAAATGCTGCCGAATTTTCTGTAGAATTTAATGAGTAGTTGGAATGAATGGCTTAAGTGCCCTTAGCTAATGTTTGGTATTCGTTGGCCTATTTGTAGACCTTGGGGAGCCCGAGGCGTAGATTGAAATTTACTTTAGATCGGCTAGCTTGGAGTGCGTACGAGGTATGTAAAGCGTAGCCCTTCTTTCGTTTGGCATGCTTTAGTTATAAATAGGCTAGACTACTAGCCTTAAGGAAATCCTAAATTCGAAATCCGAGTTCGCTATGATCTTTACATATATTCTTTGGCATTCCTATGTATGATATGATGAAATATGAACTATTATGCCTTTGAAAAAAATTGATTTCTAAACTTTGCACAATAAGTTGTTTTAAAGAATTCCGAACTATAAACGCCATATCTTCCTCCGAAAGGTTCGGATTGCTTTAATATTTTGGTAAGAGTTTATATGGCATATGATGAATATGTTTTCTATAGGCGGGCCCGACTCGGGTCAATACCCGTCCGTGGGTCCCGCGACTTTCCTTTATGTAATTCGGAAATTTTTTGAAAGAATTTGTTATGATTATTATTTCGAATATCAAGTATGATCATTTTGCTTATGTTTGAATTTATGATAATGAATTTATGCATATGACTACTCACGACTCTACTCGTGCATTCTGTTACTCCTTCGCCGAGTCCCGGGCCGGTTCTGTTATCGTGCGCACTTTGATATACTCCGGAGTTATGCTGTGTTTATGGTTCACCGAGCTACTCGCAAAAGAGGGTCGGGTTCCACTTATATTTGGTGTTATGTTGGGTATGGCGTTATGCTGTGATGTGATATGTGACGGAGATACGGAGATTTGAAATCTTTCTAGTGTTATGCTGTGTTTATGGCGCCATCGACAGGCGGGCGACCATATTTTTCTGTACCCTATGCATGACTCACATATTTGAAACTAAATAATTTGATAAGATTGGATTTGCACTTATGTCTGATACTCCCATTTCGTTATGTCTCAGATTTGCTTTCTGTACACTCTGCTTTGCATACTCAGTACATATTTCGTACTGACCCCCTTTCTTCGGGGGCTGCGTTTCATGCCCGCAGGTACAGACGCACAGTTCGGTGATCCCCCAGTTTAGGATATCCCCTTCAGCTGTTTGGAGTGCTCTTCTCATTTTAGAGCATACACTTTTGGTATATACTTTTGTTCGTTATGTATGTATATATATATTTGTTCCGGGTACGGCGGGGCCCTGTTCCGCCATATGATTCGTTTGGTCTATTTAGAGGTCTGTAGACTTATTTGTGGGTGTGTGTGCCTACTACTGTACAGTTGTGTCCATATGATCTCTTTCGTTATGGCAGCCTTGTCGGCTCGCACATGTATATGTTATTTTGTTGGCACTGTGTGGCCTTTGTTGGTATTTGCTGTGTACAGGGTTATTTTGGATAGTCCGAAAAACAAAGGAAACTCTGCCGAAATTTTCTTTGAAAATCTTGTAAATATCAAACACCGCCTTGTCGGCTTCTGTTATATACCTGGATGTGTTTGATATAATCTGAGGCAGCGTTTGATATTTGTATCGGTATAAGTCATCTGTTTGCCGCTCGGATTTGTGATTGTGTTCGGGTGCCCAATTCGGGCACTAGTCACGGCCCGCGGGGTTGGGTCGTGACAGAAGTGGTATCAGAGCAGTTTGTCCTTGGGATGTCTACAGACCGTGTCTAGTAGAGTCTTGTTTATCGGTGTGTTGTGCACCACATCGATAAACAGGAGGCTACAGGGCATTTAAGATGTTTCCTTTCTTTGAATCTTAGATCGTGCGATCGAGCCAGCCGTAGGAAATGAATCTCTTTCTGCTAACCTTTAATTGCAGCTGGAGGACGGTATCGACGTAAGAAAGTGATCGACGATATTGGAAGCTATATCGTACACAGGTAAGAAATGGTATGAAAGATGTATGTCGAGGGGCTATTTGAAGTATGATGGAAATATAAAGTTGAAGATTGAAAAGAAAGATAAACAGGAAGTCGCCTCCGATGCCGTTGAGCTAGGCATGTGAGGTAAGTCTCGACATCTGTATACTTTTAATTGCAATTGTTAGCCCTGTGTGGCTACGATATGATGTGATATGATGATATATATACGTATATGTGTTGGCCCTGTGAGGCATGATTGGTATTTCCTGTGTACAGGTTTTGGAATAGTAAGAAATACAGAGGAACCTCTGCCCAAATTTTTCCAGAAATATAAAAAGGAGATCGAGATATGAGTTCTTAGTATGTTTTGAAAGTCGATATCGATAGGGTAAATCCATTATGTGGGATTAAAGTTTAAGGGATACCTCCGTGTCAATCGTAAGAAGTATCATTCTTGTTTGGAAAATTTTATTCCGAGAAAGCATTTATGAGCAACAAATTTGCAATTCATTTAAACGGACCAGAATGCGTTTCAACCACATCGTGCTTCGGAAAAGCCTATGTTGAAGGGCAGAAATGTCCAATGATTAAGTTTCGATTCATTTGAAGAATACTAAATGTATAACAGGCAGTTGGGAATTGAATAGTTTGCTTACGACTCAAGGAAAAATATATATAAGTATAAATATGGAGGCAAATATGTGAATTAAGTACTAAAAGATTTCCGCGAAGTTCGTCGGGCTCTGGTTTTCTTTGCTGGTGGTTGGAGAATGCCTTACAGTAGTATTTTATCAGTCTTCATCGACTAATTGGAGATGGAATTTGTGGAATAAAAACTTAAATTTGTGGGCTATTTAAAATTATATATGTATATGCATGAGGAGAAAAAATATTGATGATTTACAGAGGGCGACACGGTGACTAGATAGTCCGAAAAGTAAAAGAATTCTCTCTAGTTCGGGGTGGGACCCGCTACGAGAACGTTTTGAAAATATGTAAGACCCCGAATTGCCTTGAATTATGTGATAAAGGTTGTGCGGGGAAATTGATGCAATTATACCGGCCTTAACGCGTCTAAAGACATTAAAGTTGTAAGGTTAAGCGTGTCAGGGCCAGAACAATTCTGGGATGGGTGACCTCCTAGGAAATGTACAAAAATTGTCGCAAATATGGATGTAAGAAACAAATAGGAAATTTGTAGTAACCTAAAAGGAAATTAAGGTATGTGGAATGATTAGAAACTTTATAAAGGTCGCGTGGGCTGAGACGGATTAGATTAGTGAAAAAGAAGAAAGAGCAACGCAACTCTAGAATTAGAGTGAGTTTGAACAAATGATTGCAGATGTCTTGTAAAAGAAATGCTAGTGATATATATATGTATGTGTAGGGCCCCATTTATGACTATGTTGATCGATGGGTGAATTTTAATAGCCAGCGTTGTAATATATGGGAGGCATTAACTGAAAAGAATTTATGAGACAAAGCGAAGATATGGTACATATGTCATGAAATGAACTGATATTTGTTTTGCTACTGGTTGAGATATTTTATCCATAGGTTCTCAAAATTCATAAAGAAAGACAGAATGACTAAACTCAAATTATTACGAATAGGTCTTTCTAATGATAAATAAGTATGGACTCATTCGCTCTTAGAAAATGGGATCAACTCCCCCACTGCGTATTGGTACTTATCGATTATAGAATATAGAAGTTTCTAATACGACGATATTTTGGAAGGAAAAGAGAGTAATTGAGTATAAGATAAGGAGATCAAAATGCCAGAAAATTGACAAGTAAGAAACCTAATTAAGTAGAGCCTCTAAAAGGGTCGACAGGCAAAATACGAAATTATTTGCGAAAACGAACTTAAGTGTAATAGTGCAGGGCAAAGGAAAACCTATGGCATGGAATGATGAATCATGCAAATATTAAGTAATTTGACTATCGAGAAAATAGAACGACGGATAAGGAACGGGCATGAAGGAAGGATATGATTTTTTAAAAGGATAAATTGCTATATTAATTAAATTATTCGAGTGCCAGCTATCAGATAAGATTTGTACTATATGATTGAGAACTTCATCACTTCGTAATTTTGTTAAGATCTCGTACGAAGGTAATCAAGTTATGGATTATAGAGGAAAAACATGGATACGGTATGAGCACAACCCCAAAGGAGGGGGAGCGGATGAAAGTGAAGTAAAGTAAATAGAAATAGAAACAATTGACACACAGAAGATTGAAGCGATAAAAAGTTGGCCTAGGTCTTCGACATAGACCGAGATACGCAGTTTTTGGGGATTAGCCAGGTGTTACCGAAAATTTGTGAAGGACTTTGCTTCTATTACGACACTATTAACGAAGCTAACTCAGAAGGCCGTGAAATTTCGGTGAACCAGTACGTGAGAAAGCAGTTTCCAGCACTGGAGGAAAAAAAAATTAATTACAGCTCTAGTTCTCGCTCTTCCCGAGGGGCCAGTCGGGTATGTTACTTATTATGATGCTTTTGATATTGGGATAAGTTATGAATTAGTACAGCACAGTCAAGTTATGGCCTAGGCTCCCCGGCAGTTTAAATCGCACGAGAGAAATTATCCCATACATAATCTGGAATTAGCCGCGGCGATTCATGTTTTGAGAATGTGGCGGCATTACTTACATGGGGTCCACGCTGATATGTATACGGACCATAAGAGCCCAGTATATTTTTATGCAAAAGGGAGCTAAATCTGCGGCATAAATGGCTTGAATTATTGAAAGATTATAATGTCGATATTCTGTGTCATCCTGGAAAAGCCAAGGTGGTAGCTAATGCACTTAGCCGTAAGTCCATGGGCAGTTTGACTGATGTACAGTTTGATGAGAAAGAATTGGTTCGTGGAAATTTATCAGTTAGCTAGCCTTGGAGTCCGTTTGGTTGATTCTGGAGATATTGGGATTTTGTTCGAGAAGTTGATGAATCGTCGATTATAGAAGAAGTAAAACAACATCAGTTTGAGGATCCTATCCTTGTACAATACAAAGATATGACCTTTGATAAAGAAAAGACTTAGTTTGAAATTTCGTCTGAAAGGGATATTATTATACGAAGGCAGATTATGTGTGCCCGACGTTGCAGGGCTGTGATGATCAATTATGGGCGAAGCACTTAATGTTCGACATTCTGTTCATTCTGAATCCACAAAAATGTATCATGATCTAAAATATTTATGCTGATGGGATGGTATGAGAAAGGGACACTGCAGAGTTCGTTGGCCAATGCCCAAATTGTCAGTAAGTCAAGATCGAGTATCAAAGGCCCAACAGGTTACTTCAGGAATTAGAAATTTCAGTTCGGGAACGAGGAACGATTCGCATGAACTTCATTATAGGCTTACCGCGCACTCAATGCGGATACGATTCTATTCGGAGTATTGTTGATAGATTAGTGAAATCAGCCCATTTTCTTCCAGCCAGGACTACTTATTCGGCTGAGAGTTATGACAGAGTGTATATTAATGAGATAATAAGACTTTACGGGATTCCTATATCTATTATAACCGACTGAGGTGCTCAGTTTACGGCTAACTTCTGAAGATCGTCCCAGGAAGGGCTGGAGACTCAGATGAGTCATAGCACAATATTTCATCCTCAGTCCGACGGACAGGCCGAGTGTGCTATTCAGACACCGGAAGATATGCTATGGGCCTGTGTTATTGATTTCAGAGGTTGTTGGGGTGATCATTGTCGCTAATTGAATTTGTTTATAATAAAATCGTTATCACTCCAGTATTCAGATGGCACCATATGAGGCTTTGAATGGCAAGAAATGCAGATCCCCGATTGGTTGGTTTGACGTGGGTGAGATTCAGTAATTGGTCCAGATGTGGTCCAGCAGACAGTCAATAAAGTGAAACTGATTCGAGAGCGACTATTAGCGGCCCAGAGTCGACAGAAATCTTATGGTGATAAACGATGTCGACCGTTAGAATTCCAGATTGGCGATTGGGAACTCCTGAAAGTGTCACCTATGAAAGGTGTTATGCGATTTGGTAAGAAAGGAAAGCTCAGTCCGAGATATATTGGGCCTTATCTGATTATTCGTAAAATAGGCAAGGTGGCCTATGAATTGGATCTGCCAGCTGATTTGGGAGCGGTTCACCCGGTATTCCATGTTTCTACGCTTCGTAAGTGTATTGGTGACCCTTCCAGAATTTTTCCTACAGATGATATACGGGTCACAGAGAAGCTGTCTTATAAAGAGCAGCCTATAGCCATATTGGATCGTCAGGTATGAAAATTGCGGGATAAAGATGTGACTTCTGTTAAAGTGTTGTGGCAGAATAATAATCAAGAGGAATTGACCTGGGAGGCTGAGGAGCAGATGAAGAAAAGGTATCCTCACCTATTTCCAGTACCTTCAGGTAATCCAATTTCTATGTTTGACTATGTTGATTTATAAATGATTTGTATGTGATGGCTATAAAAGAATCTTCCCCCGAATTTGTAGTAAGATCCGTAGCATTAATCCAACATTCGAAGACGAATGTTCTTAAGGGGGGGAGGATGTTACGTCCCGTATTTTTATACATTGGGACAACCCGGATTAACTATGATAATTTGAGGCCAAGGCTATTCCGGGATTTGAAGTCGGGACTTTTGACCATTCGATTTTATTTTGAGACATAAGTTGAATATGAAATTGATGGCATTGAACACTTAGGAAAAATTGGGACCACAATTCATAAAATTGGAATTAAAAATCTTGCCCAAAAATGGCCTTGTAGCCGTGTGGTCCACAAAAAGGTCCCACACATTGTGTGGCCAATTTTAATTGGTCCAACACATGTGTGGGCCATAAACTAGTAGAGATATTTTGTGGACTTAAAAAGATGACTTCAAGTCATCTTTCTATCATTTTACACTTAGACAAAAATAACAAAAGTTGAAGAGCTCCAACAAGGAGGCTCACGGCTAGAGCCATGGAAAATCAAGTCCCATTTTTGCCTCCCTAAAAATTATTTCTTTGGTATAAACCCACTATTTGGAGGTCCCTAAGTGGCGTGAAAGTATCGTTTGGGTCATCCAACCACCCTTCGTGTCAAATAGCAAACCCTAGCCATTTGTGGAATTGAAGAAGGAAAGGTAAGTTTTGCTCTTGTTTATGTGTTATGGATGTTTAATTCATGTTATGGTATGTTAATATGGATGAAAATCATGAAATATAGTATGTTGGAAGTGGGGTGTGTGATGGGTGTGTTAGCCGTGTGTATGGGTGTGGTTATGTAAATGGGTGTTGTGACAAAATTGATGAATTAAATTCCTTGTAGCATGTTTGATTGTCGTAGAGCGAAGAAATAAATTAGAACCATCTATATGTATATATGTGGGTGTGGCCGTGCATGGTCCCAAATGTTTGGCAAAAATCGCATTAATATCGCTTAGTGTTTTAGTTGTCGTCGTTATGAATTCTAGTTGGAATTGAGCATTTAATGACTCAAGAATGATGTTGAGATTTTGTGGGCTGATTTGGGTCCTATTATGCGTTTGATGTAAGTCGTATATTTGTGAAAATGACATCGATATATTGTGGATTGTGATACAAAACATGACTTGAAAATGAGGAAAGAAAATAGGGGGCTGCTCTCGGCTAAGGGGACTGTTTTCGGCCACTTGGAGAAAAATTATTGGCTTGTTGGAAAAATTATGTGAATTGTTTAGAGTGTTCTTGAATGTTGTTAGTATGGATTTGGGTTAATAATCGAATGTACGAACGATATTGTGACTTGAAAGTAAGCCATTGAATCAATAATTGAAAAGTTGTCGAATGATGAAAAAGAGAGCTATTAATGTTATTTTGCCTTCCGAATTTATTATTTATGTTGCTAGGTTGGTTATTGTGGTTGTTGTTGTTGATTTTGAGCGAGTTAAATTCTCGGGATGGCCTATTTACAGGGGAAATGCTGCCGAATTTTCTGTAGAATTTAATGAGTAGTTGGAATGAATGGCTTAAGTGCCCTTAGCTAATGTTTGGTATTCGTTGGCCTATTTGTAGACCTTGGGGAGCCCGAGGCGTAGATTGAAATTTACTTTAGATCGGCTAGCTTGGAGTGCGTACGAGGTATGTAAAGCGTAGCCCTTCTTTCGTTTGGCATGCTTTAGTTATAAATAGGCTAGACTACTAGCCTTAAGGAAATCCTAAATTCGAAATCCGAGTTCGCTATGATCTTTACATATATTCTTTGGCATTCCTATGTATGATATGATGAAATATGAACTATTATGCCTTTGAAAAAAATTGATTTCTAAACTTTGCACAATAAGTTGTTTTAAAGAATTCCGAACTATAAACGCCATATCTTCCTCCGAAAGGTTCGGATTGCTTTAATATTTTGGTAAGAGTTTATATGGCATATGATGAATATGTTTTCTATAGGCGGGCCCGACTCGGGTCAATACCCGTCCGTGGGTCCCGCGACTTTCCTTTATGTAATTCGGAAATTTTTTGAAAGAATTTGTTATGATTATTATTTCGAATATCAAGTATGATCATTTTGCTTATGTTTGAATTTATGATAATGAATTTATGCATATGACTACTCACGACTCTACTCGTGCATTCTGTTACTCCTTCGCCGAGTCCCGGGCCGGTTCTGTTATCGTGCGCACTTTGATATACTCCGGAGTTATGCTGTGTTTATGGTTCACCGAGCTACTCGCAAAAGAGGGTCGGGTTCCACTTATATTTGGTGTTATGTTGGGTATGGCGTTATGCTGTGATGTGATATGTGACGGAGATACGGAGATTTGAAATCTTTCTGGTGTTATGCTGTGTTTATGGCGCCATCGACAGGCGGGCGACCATATTTTTCTGTACCCTATGCATGACTCACATATTTGAAACTAAATAATTTGATAAGATTGGATTTGCACTTATGTCTGATACTCCCATTTCGTTATGTCTCAGATTTGCTTTCTGTACACTCTGCTTTGCATACTCAGTACATATTTCGTACTGACCCCCTTTCTTCGGGGGCTGCGTTTCATGCCCGCAGGTACAGACGCACAGTTCGGTGATCCCCCAGTTTAGGATATCCCCTTCAGCTGTTTGGAGTGCTCTTCTCATTTTAGAGCATACACTTTTGGTATATACTTTTGTTCGTTATGTATGTATATATATATTTGTTCCGGGTACGGCGGGGCCCTGTTCCGCCATATGATTCGTTTGGTCTGTTTAGAGGTCTGTAGACTTATTTGTGGGTGTGTGTGCCTACTACTGTATAGTTGTGTCCATATGATCTCTTTCGTTATGGCAGCCTTGTCGGCTCGCACATGTATATGTTGTTTTGTTGGCACTGTGTGGCCTTTGTTGGTATTTGCTGTGTACAGGGTTATTTTGGATAGTCCGAAAAACAAAGGAAACTCTGCCGAAATTTTCTTTGAAAATCTTGTAAATATCAAACACCGCCTTGTCGGCTTCTGTTATATACCTGGATGTGTTTGATATAATCTGAGGCAGCGTTTGATATTTGTATCGGTATAAGTCATCTGTTTGCCGCTCGGATTTGTGATTGTGTTCGGGTGCCCAATTCGGGCACTAGTCACGGCCCGCGGGGTTGGGTCGTGACACTATGATTCGGGCTGCCCACGATCTAAAAATAAGCCATAAAATGCCAAACATTAGCTAAAAGGCTCTTTGGGCATTAAATTCCAATTTCGCCCTTAATTCTACAGAAATTTGGGCAGCATTTCCCCTGTAAATAGGCTACCCCGAGAATTTAACTCGGCCGTATCAATCAACAACAACAACAACAACCAACCTAACAACATTAATAATCAATCCGAAAGGTAATACAACAATAATAGCTCTCTTTTCCATCATTCATCAACTTTCATAAATTCAATTCGACGACTTACCTTCAAACCAAAATCGACGCTTATACGCTCACATACTAACCCGAACCCATACCAAAAACATTTCAAGACATTCTAAGCAATTTATACAATTTTTCCAACAATCCATAAATTTTCCCAAGCTACCCGAAACAGCCCCTAACCGAGACAGCCCCCCTAACTTTTTCTTCATTTCCAAATCATTGTTCGTATCTACAATTTACATTCTAACAATGCTATTTTCATCAATACACAATTTACATTAAATGTACAACAACTTCCAAATCAGTCCGCAATATTTACAACATCAATTTGAGTCAATAAACTTTCATTTCCAACATAGAATTCATGGCGACGACGGCTAAACAATAAGCGATACTAATTCAATTCTTGGCACATAAGGTGACCCATTTTCGGCTAACACTACACATATACATATATGGATGATTCTCAATTGTTCTTCACCTTACAATGATCATAATCAACTAACTAGGCATTAATTCATAATTTCAATCACAACACAACAACACCCATTTACACGGCTCAAGCTCCACATACACAACTCACCTCCAACATTTCATATTTCATGATTTTCCTCCATTATAACATACTACAAGATACAAACAACCTTTATAACACAAAAGCAAGATCAACTCTTACCTATCCTCTTCAACTTTTAATAGGCTAGGGTTTTCCAATCTCTTGAATGAAGGACTTGATCACCCCAACAATGCTTCCAAGTTACTTAGGGACCTCTAATTAGTGGTTTAACACCAAGAAGTTAATTTTTGGAGAGCTAAAAATGGAAGTGAATTTTCAGGGCTGTTGGCCGAGAGCCTTCAATGGAGGGTCTTCAATTTTTTTTTGTTCAAGTGTGGTGAATGAAGCAAATGAAGCGAAATAAAATTGTGGTCATCTTTTATTACTTAAATGAAGTGTACACTTGCCCCTTGGCCCACACTAATGTGTTGTCCCAATTAAAATTGAACACCATTTGTGTGGGCCAACCATGGAAATTGTGGATGATTTTTATCTTCCAATTTTTATCACTTTTGGTCCCGAATTTTCCTAATTGTTCCATACCAATAAATTCATGCACAACTTATATCTCAAAATAAATTCGAAGGTCAAGAATCCCGACTTTGTATCCTAAAATAATTTTGTCCTTAGCTTATCATAAATAAATCCGGATTATTCCACTGTACAAAAATACGGGTTCTAACAGGTGGGATAAGGATAATAATCTCATGATAAAATGTGAGATTATTTTTGTTGGAAAATAGCATGCTATAAATGCGGAAGCACTTCAGAAACAGCTCACATGTAATCTAGACAACTAGTAATACCGAGACACATAAAGTATAAACCGAGATACATAAAGTATAAACGGAAATACATGTTGAAGCCTAAACAAAAGTCATCAATAAGTTGGACCTCCAGTTCTACGGTCTTTTGTTGTGTTACCCGAATAATTCTTAGAATATGTAGTACTTGTGTGGGCAAGTACTTTTTTTTTCCTCTAGAAATTCTTGTGAATTTAAGATGGAAGAAAGACCCTTTATATAGAAAAGCTTTAGGGTCTTAAAACGTTTTTACAAAACATAACGGTTTCCCAACCATAACGGTTTTCCTACTATAATAGTTTTCCAACTGTAACTGTTTTGTCTTTTCTACCAAGAAAACTAAATTCAGTAAATCCTAATTATTCGAGCACAACAGGGACCACAGAATTAATTAATAAGGCTCCCTATTATGGCATTAATTCGTTTCTTGCTGAATTAATCCTACCATAATAAATTACGAATTATTCCACTAAAAATTCGTAATTGTACTCCTCAGTTCAATTTCGAATTCTTCCATTAAAACCTTATTTAACTCCTCATGTTAAGATTACAGATACCAATCTATTAAATTAAATTATTGAAAATTAATATATTGATTAATTCCTTTAGACTTTCGCTAAACTTATTTCATGTGTCGGATATAAAATTCACATGCAAGGTTTACGCATGAAAACTTATAAGCTTTCATAAAGGGGTATCATCAATCTCTAGACCGAGACATGGATTCTATCAACTAACTATTATTTCACAAACGCATCTTGTCATCATTCAATTTACCAGGCATATTGATCCATGAAAGAATCTCACCTTTTAATAAATCAAAATAACAAACAACATGAACTGCTCATAATAATTATATTAAGATTAAGAGTATAAGTACATTTAATGAACAAGAAAGTTTATTTTATATAGTCAATATAATAGAATACGATAACAAAACACATGGTTCATAGTATATCCTAACAATCTCCCACTAATTAGACTCATAACCATGTATCTACAACTTTAACACCTATTCCCTCTACATGCCTATCAAAAGTCTTCTGCGGTAAGCTTTTTGTAAACGGGTCTGCCAAGTTTTTCTCTGGCGCAATCTTCATAACTACCATATCACTTCTCTGCACTATCTCTCGAATCAAGCGATATTTACGCTCAATGTGCTTATCCCTTTTATGGCTTCGTGGTTCCTTCGAATTTACAATAGCACCACTATTATCACAATAAAGTGTAATTGGTGCTAGTATCGAGGGAATACCATCCATTTCTTTCAGAAGTTTTTCAGCCATACTGCCTCCTTGGCCGCCTCAGAGGCTGCCACATATTCGGCTTCCATGGTGGAATCAACAACACAAGATTGCTTGATACTCCTCCAATATATGGCTCCACCTCCTAAGGTAAACACATTTCCTAAGGTAGATTTTCTAGAATCCTTATCCGACAGGAAATCTGTATACCCAATTGGCACAAGATCGTCCGAATGGTAGACTGACATATAATCCCTAGTTCTTTTCAGGTACTTGATTATATGCTTAATTGCAGTCCAATCGTCCAGGATTAGACTGAAATCTGCTAACCATGTCTACATCAAAACAGATATAAGGTCTACTGCACAACATCGCATACATCAGACTTGATCATGGCTACCGGCGAAAAAGTTTCTTCATAATTGATCCCTTCTTTTTGAGTAAATCCTTTTGCTACAAGCCTAGCTTTAAAAGTTTGCACTCTTCCGTCTACTCCTTTCTTTTTCTTATAGATATGCCTACCGCCAATAGTTTTGACTTCTTTCGGTAGTTCAACGAGATCCCATACTTGATTAGAGTAGATGGGCTCCATCTCTGATTTCATTGCAGCAAGCCATATATCGGCATCTTTATCTTATAGTGCTTGGTTGTAATTGATATGATTGATATTAGGCTCCTCAGGGATCCTATCATAAGATTCTCCCGAGAGTGTATACCGAATGGGGAGTTCTATTTCTTCTTTCTACTACACTATTTTGTTGTGGCGTTCTAGGTGCAGATAATTGAGACATAATTCCACATTCTGATAAGTAACTAATAAACTCCACAGAAAGGTACTCACCACCACCATCAAATCTTAATGTCTTGATGTATTTATTATGACGCTTCTTCGTTTCTGTCTTAAATTCTTTGAACTTGTCAAAGCATTCAGACTTATGGCGCAACAAATAAATATATCCATATTTTGAGTAGTCATCTGTGAAAGTCAAAAAATACTTAAAATCACCTCTTGCCTGGACGTTTATTGGACAACTCAAATCAGAATGAATTAATTCTAATTTATCACTTGCTCTATTTCCTTTTGAAGGGAAATGTCTCTTGGTCATTTTACACTCTAAACAGGATTCACAGGTTGGTAGTGCCTCTACTTTTAATGAACCTAAAGGTCCATCTTTGACCAACCTCTAAATCCGATCTAGATTTATATGACCTAGACGCAAGTGCCATAAATAAGTTTGACTCCATTCATAAGGACGTTTTCTCTTATGTGAACGATAAATATTGTTCAATTCTATTGGTTGTAGCAGTTTAGAAGAGATATCAATAATAAAAAGACCATCAATCAATGTACCCGAAGAGATAAAGTGTTTGTTATAGCTAATAACGGATCCGTTATCAGAAAAATTAACATCATAACCATCTCTTAAAATGCTAAAAAGCGAAATCAAATTCCTTTTAACGGAAGGTACATATAACGTGTCTTTTAAAATTAATACTCTATTGCTTCGAAACGATATTTTAATATTTCCTAATGCTAGAGCTGGAGCTGCTGAACGCCTGAACCATCCGCTTAAAAAACGCTAACTTCACCTTTACTTAGCTGTCGCGTTTCCAGAAACCCCTGCAAAGAAGTGCAGATATGATTAGTGGCTCATGAATGTACACACCATGACATAGTAGATATCGCTGCTAAAAATGTTTCAACGACTAGTAAATGTGAATTACTTTGTTTGTTCTTCAGCTTGGTCAGATAGTTTGGGCATTGTTTCTTATAGTGCCCAGGTTGTTTGCAGTGAAAACATTTTCCCTTAGGCTTTTTCACACCAGCAGGTTGTACCTCCAATACCCAAAGCCTTACGAGTCCTTTTCTTCTTCTGTCTACCTTCGGCTCAGAAGAGGAACCTTTCTCAAAGTTAAGTGCTACAATTGGAACTTGTTGCTTGATAATGGTTTTTGCCGCTTGCAGCTTATTCAACAATTTTGCTACCATTTTGTTCATATTATAATTAAGGCGAAATTGCTGAAAACTGTCTGGCAGAGTATATAGTATCATTTCAACCTACGTATCCTTATCAATATTAGCTCCAAGGACCTCTAGTTCATTCAGAAGATTTATCATCTTCAGAACATGGTCCCTAATTGATGAACCTTATGCCATCTTTCTGGTCAGAAGAGCTTTCATAGCAGTCTGTTTTGTCGCACGAGTCTGGTCTCCAAACATCTCTTTGAGATTTTCTAGAATGTCGTAAGCAGACTCCATAGACTGATGCTGATGTTGCAAAATATTAGACATAGAAGCTAGAATGTAACATCGCGTCATCTCATCAGCCTTAACCTATTTCTGGTAAGCTTCAGTTAATCATCGGTAATATTTTCTCCCAGCTTTTCTGGACACAACTCATTAAGTACAAATTTATACTCCCAGCAGTTAGGACAATATAATGTCAAGATTCCTTTTCCAGTCCACATAATTCTGGCCCTTAATTATATTTTGAGTGAGAATAATAGTGAGTGGGTTGAAAGCAGTCATCGTTAATCTGAGACACCAGCAATTAAGTAGATCATAATTAGTCATGTAATATTAAATATTAAAATTTAAACGCATCACTTATATATATTTCACGCACCTTGAATAGCAAATTTCGATGTGAAAAGAACTACTCATGCAACATATATATGTAATAACAGATTATTTACTCCATAAATTTAAACAGACCCAACTGAGATGGAGAGCATACTGTTAATTTAAGTCTAGTGAATATCAATATTTAAGACCCTAGTTTCATTGAACCAACATGCAAACTCAGATGGAGAGTTAATACAAATAATAACAACTAGCGATTAAATCGCAACGTGTAAATTCATTATATCACCAATATTTAATCGTGAAGACCAGAGTGATCCTTATCATCACTGATGCAAAAACCGTATACTTTTTCTTCAAATTTTTTTAAAAATTTATTTATCAGAAAATAGAAAAAGAAACGGCTAAAACACCATCTAGATGATCCCATATTTTTATTTTGTAAAAATAATCAAGGAAAAGTGATAAGTATTTCTCAATGGGAAAATTTTTATGGGACCCACCAAATGTCAAGTTAATAGGCGTGCGTCAAAATACAAACTTCCAAGGTTGTGACTAATTCGCTATTTTATTTATATACTAGCAATACATGCCGGTGCGATGCACAGGCCGAACATGTCTATTAACTTTAATTAGCTAGTTTTTAAAGTTTGTATTTTAAAAATAACTTTTAAAAACATTCTAATTATTATTATATATAGCAACATATACAAAATGTATTTCATGTACCATCACTTTAGTTATAATTAAAAAATGAAGTTTAAAAATTAAAAACATATGATGGAATTAAGTCTTTGAGATGGAAAGAGCCGGATCGATGTGAAAATTAAAATTAATAAGAATGTGAGGGAAAATTAATATTTTGATTCTAGATTTTTTCTTTTAATATCTTTAATATTTCTATTTGTTGTATATATTGGGTTACTTAATAGCAAAACTAATAAAATATTTTTCTTAAATTAATTAAAAATATATTATAACCTTTTATATTAACAATTATAGATAAAAAGAATTATTACAGTAAATTAGAAAAATATATGTTATATCGTAAATCACCAATTTTTAATTCCGAAGTGAAAATATAAAGTAATACATATTATAAATGTAAAGAAACAATAATCAGAGAATGCAAAGGAGAGTAAAATAAGTAAAGTATTGACAAAGAAGGAAAACGGGGATAAAAGTCACTCCCTCCCTTCACTTTTACTTGTCCACGTTAACATATCAAGATAAAGAAATATTTCTTCTTATTATTTTACCCTTTACATTAATTACTCATTTTCAAATTATTTTCTGAGGCTATTGAGACTATACATCAATAAATATAGATATTATGATAAACTATACACTTCATTTATTAATTCTTAAAGAACGTGAAAAGTCAAAAGTGAACAAGTGAAAGTGCAAGGAGGGAATAAATATGTGTAGGAGAATTAAAATTGAAGTACATACATGTATACATATGTCCAAGTGGAATAAAAAAATAATTGGTTAAAGTGTACAATTTATATAACTTTTGGTACAAATTTGCATTGCTATTGTTCGTCCTCTCTTCACGTTTAAAGTATTGACAAAGAAGAAAAATGGGGATAAAAGTCACTCCCTCCGTTTACTTTTACTTGTCCACGTTAACATATCAAGAGAAAGAAATTTTTGTTCTTATTATAAATTTTACCCTTCAAGATAATTACTCATTTTCAAATCATTTTCCAAGGCTATTGAGACTTAGAGCCCGTTTGGATAGACTTATAAGTTGCTTATAAGTTGCTTATAAGCTGTTTTCAGCTTTTTTGAGTGTTTGGCTGGCCAGCTTAAAGTCATTTTGTGCTTAAAATAAGCTCAAAAAAATAATTGGGCTCATTTGACTTACCTTATCTAAAGCAGCTTATAAGCTGAAAACAGCTTATAAGCCAAAAAAAAAAAGTTAGACTACCCCAACTTATTTTTTTTAGCTTATAAGCTGTTTGCAGCTTATAAGCATAAGCCCATCCAAACAGGCTCTTACAACGTTGTAAAATATATACTCCCTCCGTCCCATATTACTTGCCACTTTTTCTTTTGTACGCCCCTTAAGGAATCATAAATAAAAGATGTATTTTACTATCTGACTCCTATTTCTCTCCAATAAATACATTCTAATCAAAATTAACTATTTTCAAGAACATTTATTACTAAGGGTTAGATGAGAAAGATTTAATTAATTTTATCTTGTTTTTATAAATGAACAAGTAATTTGGACATATATTTTTAGTAATAATGTGGCCAAGTAGTATAGACGGAGAGGGTAAGATGGAAAATATTTAATTAATTTTACCTTGGTTTTGTAAATGAACAAGTAATTTGGACATATATTTTTAGTCATGTTGAGTACTTCATTTATTAATTTTTAAAGAACATGAAAAGTCAAAAGTGCACGGAGAAAATAAATATGTGTCGAAGAATTAAAATTGAAGTGCATACGTGTATACATGAGGAGAGAATAAATATTCAGTACTATGACATATGTCCACGTGGGATAAAAAAGTAGTTTAGTAATATCGCCAAGTAATATGGGACGGAGGGAGTACTTCATTTATTAATTCTGAAAGAACTTGAAAAGTCAAAAGTCAACAAGTATAAGTGCACGGAGGAAATAAATGTGTCGGAGAATTAAAATTGAAGTGCATACATGTATACATGAGAAGAGATAAATATTCAGTACTATGACATATGTTCACGTAGGATAAAAAAATAGTTGCTTAAACTGTACAATTTAACTTAAAAAGTCAAAAGTGAACAAGTAAGAATGCATGGACGAAATAAATGTGTCGGAGAATTAAAATTGAAATGCATACGTGTATACATGAGAAGAGAATAAATATTCAGTACTATGACATATGTCCACGTTGGATAACGAAGTAGTTGGTTAAAGTGTACAATTTATATAACTTTTGGTACAAGTATTCATTGTTGTGTTAAAGTGTACAATTTATATAGCTTCTGGTACAACTATTCAATGTTGTGTTAGTCCTCTAGACATGTATTTTTAGTAATGTGGCCAAGTAATAAGGGACGAAGGGATTACTTCATTTATCAATTCTTAAAGAACGTGAAAAGTCAAAAGTGAACAAGTAAAAGTGCACGGAGGAAATAAATGTGTCGAAGAATTAAAATTGAAGTGCATACGTGTATACATGAGAAGAGAATAAATATTCAGTACTATGACATATGTCCACGTGGGATAAAGAAGTAGTTGGCTAAATTGTACAATTTATATAACTTTTGGTACAAGTATTCATTGCTGTGTTAAAGTGTAAAATTTATATAGTTTCTGGTACAACTATTCAATGTTATGTTAGTCCTCTAGACATATATTTTTAGTAATGTGGTCAAGTAATATGGGACGGAGGGAGTACGTCATTGATTAATTCTTAAAGAACGTGAAAAGTCAAAAGTGAATAAGTAAAAGTGCATGGAGGAAATAAATGTGTCGAAGAATTAAAATTGAAGTGCATACGTGTATACATGAGACGAGAATAAATATTCAGTACTATGACATATGTCCACGTGGGATAAAGAAGTAGTTGGTTAAAGTGTACAGTTTATATAACTTCTGGTACAAGTATTCATTGCAGTGTTAAAGTGTACAATTTATGTAGCTTCTGGTACAACTATTCAATGCTGTGTTAGTCCTCTGGACATATATTTTTAGTATTTAGCCATATTATGGGATGGAGGGAGTACTTCATTTATTAATTGTTAAAGAACGTGAAAAGTCAAAAGTGAACAAGTAAAAGTGCAAGAAAGAAATAAATGTGTCGGAGAATTAAAATTGAAGTGCATACGTGTATACATGAGACGAGAATAAATATTCAGTACTATGACATATGTCCACGTGGGATAAAGAAGTAGTTGGTTAAAGTGTACAGTTTATATAACTTCTGGTACAAGTATTCATTGCAGTGTTAAAGTGTACAATTTATGTAGCTTCTGGTACAACTATTCAATGCTGTGTTAGTCCTCTGGACATATATTTTTAGTATTTAGCCATATTATGGGATGGAGGGAGTACTTCATTTATTAATTGTTAAAGAACGTGAAAAGTCAAAAGTGAACAAGTAAAAGTGCAAGAAAGAAATAAATGTGTCGGAGAATTAAAATTGAAGTGCATACGTGTATACATGAGAAGAGAATAAATATTGAGTATTATGACATATGTTCACGTGGGATAAAAAAGTAGTTGGTTAAAGTGTACAATTTATATAACTTTTGGTACAAATATTCATTGTTGTGTTAAAGTGTACAATTTATATAGCTTCTGGTACAACTATTCAATGTTGTGTTAGTCCTCTTAAGACACTTATATATAATCGAAAGTACTATGACATATGTTCACGTGGGATAAAGAAGTAGTTGGTTAAAGTGTACAATTTATATAATTTTTGGTACAAGTATTCATTGCTGTGTTAAAGTGTACAATTTATATAGCTTCTGGTACAACTATTCAATGTTGTGTTAGTCCTCTTAAGATATATATATATATATATATATATATATATATATATATATATATATAATGGGAAAAAAGAAGAATAAAATAAAGGGTACAATTTATATAGCTTGTGGTACAAATTTGTATTGTTGTGTTAGTCCTCTCTTCACGTTTATATATAATAGAAAAGAAGAAAAATATAGAATAGAAAAATAGACATATATTTTTATTAATGTGGCCAAGTAATGTGGGACGAAGGGAGTACTTCATTTTTATTAATTCTTAAAGAACGTGAAAAGTCAAATATAGTAATGTGGCCAAGTAATATGGGACGAAGGGAGTACTTCATTTATTAATTCTTAAAGAACGTGAAAAGTCAAGTAATGTGACCAAGTAATATGGGACGTAGGGAGTACTTCATTTATTAATTCTTAAATAACGTGAAAAGTCAAAAGTGAACAAGTAAAAGTGCACGGAGGAAATAAATATGTGTCGGAGAATTAAAATTGAAGTGCATACATGTATACATGATAAAAGAATAAATATTCAGCAAGAACGTGAAAAGTCAAAAGTGAACAAGCAAAAGTGCACGGAGGAAATAAATATGTGTCGGAGAATTTAAATTGAAGTGCATACGTGTATACATGAGAAGAGAATAAATATTAGAGAATTTAAATTGAAGTGCATACGTGTATACATGAGAAGAGAATAAGTATTCAATACTATGAAATATATCCACGTGGGATTTATTAATTATTAAAAAACGTGAAAAGTCAAAAATGAATAAGTAAAAGTGCACGGAGAAAATAAATTTGTGTAGGAGAATTAAAATTGAAATGGATACGTCTAGACATAAGAAGAGAATAAATATTCAGCAATAATGTGAAAAGTCAAAAGTGAACAAGTAAAAGTGCACGGAGGAAATAAATGTGTCGGAGAATTAAAATTGAAGTGCATACGTCTATACATGAAAAGGAAATAAATATTAAGTACGATGACATATGTCCATGTGGGATTAAAACAAATAGTTGGGTAAAGTGTACAAGTTATATAGCTTATGGTACAAGCATTCATTGCGTGTACAATTTGTAAAGCTTTTGGTACAAGTTGGCGATGCTGTGTTGATCCTCATTAGCCACTTATATATAATAAAAATATAATATAGAAATACTTTAGGATTAAAAAAAAAATCCAGTATGTCCCAACCACATATCATCATATATGAAAATGATATTCATGATTCAAGAATGAGAAAAAATTTCCAGTTCAAATTTTCACAAAAACAGTTGGGCGGTTTTCAGAAAATCAACATGTGCATGTATATTCAAACGTACAAAAACATGTATTTCATGTTTCATGTAAAACTCTACTTATCTAGTTAGACATAAGCAGGCTCAGATGCCAATTGTTGAAAAATAGCATGCTATAAATGCGGAAGCAGTTAAGGAACAACTCACATGTAATCTAGACAACGAGCAATATCGAGATACATAAAGTATAAAACGAAACTGTTGAAGCCTGAACAAAAGTCGACAATAAGTTGGACCTCCAGTTCTACGGTCTTTTGTTGTGTTACCCGAATAATTTTTAGAATATGTAGTACTTGTGTGGGAAAGTACTTTTTTTTATCTCTAGAAATTCTTGTGAATTAAGATGGAAGAAAGACCCTTTATACAGAAAAGCTTTAGGGTCTTAAAATGGTTTTACAAAACATAACGGTTGTCCAACCATAACAGTTTTCCTACCATAACCATTTTCAAAACGTAATTGTCTTGTCTTTTCCGCCAAGAAAATTAATTTCAGTAAATCCTAATTATTCGGGCACAACAGGGACCGCATAATTAATTAATGAAGCTCCCTATTATGGCATTAATTCGTTTCTTGCTGAATTAATCCTACCATAATAAATTACGGATTATTCCACAAAAAAATTGTAATTGTACTCCTCAATTCAATTTCGAATTCTTCCATTAAAACCTTATTTAACTCCCCATGTTAAGATTACAGATACCAATCAATTAAATTAAATTACTGACAATTAATTTATTGATTAATTCCTTTAGACTTTCGCTTAACTTATTTCATGTGTCGGATATAAAATCCATCTGCAAGGTTTACTCATGAAAACTTATAACCTTTCATAAAGGGGTATCATCAATCTCTAGACCGAGACATGGATTCTATCAACTAACTATTATTTCACAAACGCATATTGTCCTCATCCAGTTTACCAGGCATGTTGATCCATGAAAGAATCTCACCTTTTAATAAATCAAAATAAAAAACAACATGAAATGCTCATAATAATTATATCAAGATTAAGAGTATAAGTACATATAATGAACAAGAGAGCTTGTTTTATATAGTCAGAAATAAATACTTATCTCCACTTGGTTTATTCAATACATTCGATATGTACTAGTACAAGAAGTTTAAACTGTACCATTCCCATAATCAGGATAAATTATATTTAATCTTGTACTAAAATCATTCTGATGGTTTTTCCAATTCCATCTTAGATTGTGAACATAAACTTTATAACTTATAAGAACGAATGATTTAATCTTCCGTGTATAAGCGAAAACTCTATACACTAAATCATTTACTATATAAGTAAAGGACACACAAATAAATAAATGATCTATTTAAAATAAAACTTTATTAAATGGAATAAATAATTAAACAATTATTCCATAAAGAATATTATAACAAAACGCATGGTTCATAGTATATCCTAACAATTTTATCATATGTACAGTTATGAGTATGATTAATTAGTCCTGAGATTATTTTATGCCACCATTTGTACTAAAATGATGAGATTAGCCAATATAGAAAATGGGATAGCTAATCCCATGAGATATTCTTGTATATCTCATCCCACCAACCAAACGACCCTTAACATGGCATAGGCCTTCTTAAAATCGCCCATTAACCCCCTTTAGGAACTAAGGAGAGTATAATACTTCAATTAGGACTAACATTAGATGAAAAGACATTCTTTCCCGCATGCAAAAGTTTTCGAAATAGCTTCGTTTTAAATGGAGTTAACAGAATTTGAGTGAGATGAAGGAGAGAAATCTAGAATACTATTATCTCAAGATTCCCTATTTCAAAATTTTAAAGCAGCGGAAAAAAAGATATAGAAGTCCAACATCAAATTATCACCGCCAATACATGATTTTATTGTAGATTTTTTTGTGGCTTCCTTGCGCAACAAATGACACCTTAGAAAGACATCCCATTTGTCACGGTCCGACTCCTCCTAAGCGGCAGCGGCACACAAATAGCTCGTGCGGTGCCCGTAGTCCCACCTGACTACAAGCCACTTCCTTTAGCCCAAGTTTCCTGGCACGACCCGTTGCCTATGATGAAGCCTGCCTCAGAGGCTTAGCTTCCCTTGTGCCTCCCGTTTGTTGTTAAGGCTTCAGCCTTGTCTTGCTATCATACTCTTGCGGCTCATTTCATATGATGGGTCTCATCTATGCGCACACCTTGGGTTAGCTATGGACATGCATGTCCCTTGCCTGGCACTGAGTGTCGCTCATGCGCACAGTCCAATCCTCAAGCTCGACACTTGCCTTGTGTCTTGCCCGAGTAGGGCAACTTCCAATCGTTAGCCTTTTTCATGTGCGGTCCTCTTCTATATGCACATGGTTGTCTCATGGCATAGGCAAACATAGCCCTCGCAACATAATTCCATCCCTCGTAGTGTAGCGTCACCCATACGACTACACGTCTAGGCCAACAGACCCTTGCTTGTAAGGCTGAACCCAAGCCAAGCTCACAAGCCAATACACGAGGCTCTTAAGTGTGGTGCCTCGAGTACTCAATCGGCACGGAGGTCTTTAACATCCATAAGGATAGCCTGCAGGGCATAATCAGTTCATATCTCCCACCTCCACGCAGTTCGATTCTATAATCTTCCTGCTCCACGCAGTTTAACTCAAACCCACAATGCCTGTTCGTCTAGCGGTTCAGCTTGGTTTTGATCATGCCTACCTACCTGTGTAGTTTGGCTCCCTTATGAGTTTTCCTCCCCATGAAATGGTTTGGCTCACCTTTTTCATAAGTTTGATGGCTACCTCCACCTCATTGTGACACTCGAACACCCTGTAAGGAATCCTTCTCTCAGGTCCTTCATTACGTTGCCGCAACCCTCGAGAAGGACACCTTCAATGCCCTCAGGCAAGGCTCAAGTCCATCCGTCTTGGAAGGACACTCAACTGATGAGTCACTCGCATCCACGACAAGATCTCCACGATCAAGCCCCAAAGTTTATAGTCCATGGCTTGCGGCTCTCCACGACATGGTTGCTCGACCTGGAAAACATGACCTTTTCCTGACCACCCCACTCTTCCGCATGTCCCTTTCCTCAACGGAAGCCTAGACTGTTCGAAAGAAAAAAAATTATTTCCAATTTTCCCCTCTCAAAATGGCCAACAACTCTGACTTGTTGCATCACACGAATAGACTCCTTGAATAGACATGTTTCTGATGCAAGTGAACCCTCTAGAACACTCACGATCTTTACTTAACATTCAAGCCAAGTCCATGCCTTGCTCGGCAAAGCTGTTAAACCACTGCTAACAGAGTTTCTGACTAACTGGTGGATCATCACAATTAAGAACATGTGAGCTTGAGCTATCCGTTTGTCCCATCTTGCAATAACATCCAAACAGTATAGCACGCTGGTCCAATAAGCTGACCATATCCCCATGGCGCAAAAGCCAACTAAACATGCCTCAATGGAATCCCTCTGAAAACAGCACGCACTGCATAGAAGACATCCACTGAAGATACCTCAATCAAACTAGGATGCCCAACAATCAACTCCCAAAATACAAACGATGGCAGAAACAACGATTGTAAAATAGCCTGATCCTGAGAGTCGTAGTTCATGGCTGACAAAGCAAATTCTAGCCATAATGCACGCAACATATCCCTTGTAACTAGTAGTATCGAGTTCACCCATTCGACTGGCACAAAGAATATCATTCCTGTTTTGATGTGATCTCTGCACTGACATTCAACCGATGCTTAAAACAAATTAGATCATAGGAGCTGTGAAAATAACCATGGCCTCAATCGTCTTTCAGACACCAGCTAGATCAACCTTCCCCAATGGATTCATCTCATGATGCTTGCAATCCACTGTTGCTAATAGCTATCACACATGATATCAACTTAGCATCACAATGCTCATCCTTTTCTCTGATACCAACTGTCACGGCCGACTCCTCCTAAGCGGCAGTGGCACACAAATAGCTCGTGTGGCGCCTGTAGTCCCACCTGACTACAAGCCATCATTCCTTTAGTCCAGGTTTCCTAGCACGACCCGGTGCCTATGATGAAGCTTGCCTCAGAGGCATAGCTTCCCTTGTGTCACCCGTTTGTTATCAAGGCTTCAACCTTGTCTTGCTATCATACTCTTAGGGCGCATTTCATACGCTGGATCTCGTCTATGCGCGCACCTTGGGTTGGCTATGGACATACATGTCCCTCGCCTGACACTGAGCGTTGCTCCTACGCGCACAGTCCAATCCTCAAGCTTGACACTTGCCTTGTACCTTGCCTGAGTCTGGCAAATTCCAATCCTTGGCCTTTGTCATGTCCGGTATGCCCATGGTTGTCTTATGGCATTGGCAAACATATCCCTCACAACATACTTACAACCCTCGTAATGCAGCGTCACCCTACGACTGCACATCTAGGTCAACGGACCCTTGCTTGCAAGACTGAACCCAAGCTAAGCCCACAAGTCAATACATAAGGCTCTTAAGTGTGGTGCCTCAAGTACTCAATCGACAAAGAGGTCTTTAACATCCATAAGGATAGCTCGCGGGTCATAATCAGTTGATACGTCAAGCCTCCGGCACTCGTCGCCCAACGCTATCCCATAGGTGTGGCGTCGTCCACAGAGTTGCCTAACTCGTATGGATACCTAGGACACTCCTCTGAAATGCCTAGACAGGCCCTTGAGGTCCTCCCTCAGGGTTTCTCACTTGGTGCGATTGGCTGGTAGCAGGCACGGGGGAGGCTGACTGAGCTTTCAACACCTCTGCCCTATATGCTCTTAAGAAATAAACCCAGATTCCTCCACGGGACATGCTTTTGACAGAGAATCATAATGGGCCTTTCTTATTGATCCGAACTCCAAATGAGGCTCCTTTTGTTCCTAATTCTTCCTCTTGAATTCATTCACACCTCCATGAAGTTTCATCCCATTCCCACACTCATGGAACGAGTTATAGCCTTCGGAAGCTTTAACTAATTATGACAATGCCACTGCTTCTTGGCTAAGTCAAGCCCATAGGTAACTAATCTTCAAATGACACCAAACTTGGTAAGCACACTCCTTAACATCCTAGGAAGGGTCCTCTCACCCTAAATCCCAATATTCCAACCATATCTCAGAAATGCACGGGAATGACACTCAGGCTCGCACGTGGCTGATCGTCCGCTGACAAGGCCCTTAGGCTCCTCCCAGATCCTTGCTAAACTCCCTTGGCACTCTTAGAATATGCAATGCAACATATCTATATGGTTGTTTACTCCCGCATAGTCCCTTTTCCAAATGCTCCATCTGAAGCCCATCGTTAGCGCACGTCGCTTGCGCGGTTGACACTCGCTTGGCCCGCTTGGGGCGCGCAGGGTTATAGGCGATAAGGCATAATGAAGGCAGCTCTAACACATCGTATGAAGGAATGATAAGCCTTGACAAATAGTGTGTCTTATAAAAAAAAATTGCGCCTTTTTGTTTAATACTATTTGAAAAGTTACACAGAAATTCGTGGAACTAACGTGTATTGACCAAAACTCCAATAATCCATCCTCAGAATCCCACACGCAAAGTACAAGTGACAGCAAATGAAGCACGCTCAAAATTGGAAGTGCCACGAACTTCTACGCCAAACACATTTTAATCGATTCAACTCGACTGAATTGGTAATGAGTCGACTGGGGTCAAATATTTAATTCGACAAAATTGAGCTTATTTTGACTCGGTTAGTTGGACCGTGCTCGGTCTCCATTTGTTACTGTAACGAGTTCTCAATTAATTTAGATTTGACTCAATTACTTTTGATTTGACGCTAAAATTGTAAAATTTTCACAAACAGCTACCTTTTAGCTCCTTCTAACAACCTATAACTACATATTCTATATTTACAATTCGTAACTAGATGACTCTATATTTATCTAGTAGTCGGGTATACCAAAATATAGCATAAATATAGTGGAAATACAGACGCGAGTCTAACTGACAGTGTTATATTTATGGAAACAAAATTTGTTCCAATTTAAATTAGAATCAATTCTATTGTTCCCTGATTCACGCAAATATCCTCCCATTTCATATCTGATTCCATATCTCATTCAAACAGGTAACAAATTCAAAAAAAATTGAATTAAAAAATTACAATCATATTTTTAACCAAAAATAAAAAGGTTCAAAAACTAGTTCATCAAAAATCTTTGAAAAATAACAATATCAAACCAGTGAACAGAGCTTGATTATCACGACAAATATATATTTGATTTCTTCAAGTTGAGTTCATAATTGAGGTAACGATTTTTTCACTGCAATTTTTTTTTGTTCGTCTTTTCTGAAATTGTTTCAGCTAAATTGAATATAACACATTGTTGTATTCGAAAACAACAGGATAATTCCGTCATTCTGGTTTTTGGAACGATCAGAACTGTTTTGTGAATTACAAAATTGATGTTGTTGTATTCATTGATAATTGCAATTACGATGAGTTAGTTTGTACGATTACAAATCAATTAGGCGTGGATATTGTTAGGAAAACTATTTCAATAAAATATACTGTTGAAGGCGATTTTCAACCAATTGAAATACACACGGATATGGGAGTTTGTGTGTACGTTGAGCTTAAGAGAGAAAACAGAGTTTTGGGGATGTATCTAATGTGCGTTAGTATTCATGATTTTGATGTTGAGGATGGTGCAACTGGTAATCGTATTATTGGAGATGATGTGCTGCAAATTGGATATAGCGAGAATCGGGATGGTATGAAAGTTTGTGATTCTACAGGAAACGCTGTTGTTTTGTTTGGGAATGATAACAATTTGGTAATTTCGAAACCGGAAGCGAAAGGAGTTTTTGTCGATCAAATTTACCAGGATAAGGAAACTTTGAAAATTGCGATGACGAAATACGCATTTCGTGAAAGATTCAATTACAAAACATAGAGATCGAATGCTATAAGGTATGATTTTCTAAATGTATTTTGGTAACAGAAAGTGCAGATGTATTTTTGTTATATTTGTACTATATTGAGATGATTTGTTAACTTATTTAGCACACTGTTAATTTTTAAAAAAAATTGACGCAATATATTTCTGATATATTTTTGTATATTTATACTGTATTTAATTGATTCAATATGTACTATTTGCATTGTATTATGTAGCTACACTCTGGCATGTTGGTCGTCGGAATGTAAATGGAAATTCAGAGCGTCGAGAATTGGGGATTCTGAAATGTTTAGGGTTAGAGCTTTGGATGACGAACATACATGTCCGTTAAAGGACAAGGTGTATTCACAAAGACAAGCAACAAGTTGGTTTATTGGAGAAGCGGTTGTGAAGGCGAAAATAACTAACCATAAAAGGAAGGTCACACCTGGGGATATAATAGATGATGTTAAGAATGAATTCGGCGTAGATGTTTCTTATATGATGGCATGGAGAGCTAGAGAGAAGGCTATAAAAGATTTCAGAGGTGATCCAGCTGATTCATACAAGAAGTTGTCGACATATATATACATACTTGATAAAATGTATCCTGGATCGCTCGTTAAAATGCATAAATCACCAGAAAATGAGTTTATGTATTTGTTTGTAGCACCCAAAGCATTCATAAAGGGATTCGAGTGTTGTAGACCAATAGTTGTAGTGGATGGTGCACACCTTAAATCAACGTATAATGGTACATTCGTGTCGGCAAGTACTTTGGATAGAGCAGGTATGTGTAATTCTATTCTATTAATGTTTTTTTTTATAAATACAACATTATGCTTATTGATTTGCAAATAAAGCTGCTAAAAACATACACTGGATGTATTGCTGGTGTTAATTTGTGAATATTATATGCTGAAATACACTGTAAATATGAGGTAAATATACTGTAAATATATACTTTTGTTTTATAAATGATGTTGCTAAAAATACAGTGTGAGATCAAATTCAGTTGAAATATGTGTTGAATATATTATAAATATATACTGATTTTTGTAGGTAATATCCTACCACTAGCGTATGGTGTGATATATTCTGAGAATAATAAGTCCTGGACGTGGTTCTTTGAACTGTTCAAGCAAGCTTATGGTGTTAGGCAAAATATTTGTGTCGTGTCCGACAGACATGAAAGCATAATACACGCAGTGTCAAAGATGTATCCTACTGTTCCTCATTTGGCTTGTATATGGCATTTGTGGAAAAATGTGACAAAGCAATACACAACAAACAGTGAGGTGTTGAGTCCTATATTTTATTCACTAGCGAAAGCATACAGCCAGGATGAGTTCGATAAATTGATGGAAAAGATTGGGAATGTTGATATTCGGGTAAAACGATACCTAGAAGATGCTGGAAGAGATAAATGGTCTAGGCTTTATTCACCTGTTAACAGAGGATGGACAATGAGTTCGAATATAGCCGAATGTATTAATGGAAAACTGTTTGCTGCAAGAGAGTTACATATTTTGATTTCCTTGAAGAAGTGAGGAAGATGTTTGGTAGATGGAATTGCACAAATAGAAAAAATGGTACCTACACATTCACAACACTGATGAGGCGGTATCAAGAGATGTTGTCGATCAACGAGTACAAATCAATACGAATGAGGGTATCTTTGTTTGCAACACAAAAATTTAATCTATATTTTTACTATATCTAATGTATATTTATATATATTCCCAATATGATAAAACTGCTCAGGTAATGCTTGTTTATTTGTTAAATGGTTTTCAGGTTGAAGCGTCAACTGAATATGTTTACACAGTGAATGATGGACCGAGGCGTTTCATAATAGATTTGAAGAAGAAAACTTGCAGCTGCAGGATGTTTCAACTGGACGAGATATCGTGTTCTCATGCATGGGCAGTATTGAAGAATAAAAAATTGACTGCTGATGTATATTGTTCGGATTTATTCAAGCTGGAAACAGTTGTGAACACATATGATGTGCCAGTTGATCCTCTTCCCGATGAGACCGAGTGGAATGTTCCTAAAAGTATATTAGATGAAGTTGTTATGCCACCGATCTATAAGAGACCCCCTGGGAGGCCAAAAAAGAAGAGGGACAAGCCATTACAGGAGTTGATGATTGGTAAACGCAGGAATTCCTGAGGTAAATGTGGACGTCTTGATCATAATAGGCGTTCGTGTGATAATCCGCCGCTCAATAAGAAGAATAAATAAGTCCATTTTGATTTTATTTGTTAAGACAATTCTACTTTAAATTTCAGTTAAAAATAAAAAATGAATTCATCTTGAATTCATATTATTCTAGTATGATTGTATTTCACATGGTTGAACATCAGATGTTTTTCAATGTAATACTATATTGGTGGTTAAATGGTATTTGGAAAGTCTACTCTATGTTAACTGATTTGACCTTTTGTTTTGGATTTATGATTTAATAGTTGTATTTCGTATATATTTTGGCTATATTTTAGTTGCATTTTGTCTAATTTGGTAGATAATACTTATTCTGGTTTACTGTTAACTATATTTGATATATAGTTTACATATATTTGAAGTGTATTTAGATGAAATTTTAAATTTTGTAACACACTGTAATTTAAAAAATGGACTTATGGAATATATCTGAGTTATATTTTCTGTATATATCGACTGTATTTAAATGGTTATATATACTACTTTGTTAAATGAATACATTTCACAGATAATGAAAAATGGAATTTATGCATTGAAAAAATAACATACTTGAAAGAAACAACAATATAAAAACCATAAGGTGGTGTTCAATATTAATCATCCTAAAAAACATTACTGCACATGAAACGATGTGTCCAAAATGAAAAAACAGCAACAAAAGTCGCAACCAACTATGCTATTATTCAACATGAAAATCAAAAACACAAATGAATTGGTGGCCTAATCAGGATCCTCTTTATCAACTGCATCGTAATCAACTGCCGGTCTAATTGGTCTTGGAGGCTGCTCGTTATCACTTGATGCATTGTTGTTTGACTTATCCCATGCATAGTCGCATAAAAGGGCGCCGTATCTCATACGGAGTAACTTTGCATCGAATTCGGTTGGGATGCCTTCACTTGAGCTCAAGTATTCAGCGAAGGCTGCCACATACACACCACAATCCCTGAACAAAAATGATCAAAAAATTTACTTATCAAAATCCACGAAAAAAAAGATGCATTTATTGTGTTTTTTATTGGAAGAGATTCTTACATGCTAGAGGGAGCTTGTTGCGGGAGATTGTCTACATTCAGAATGTCAAAGTTGTCGGTCCGTTCTCTATTTCTGTAAGAAGGATGTGTGGCAAAATCTATATCCGCCTTCTTCTCATAGAAATCAGTCATTTGTAGACTGTGTGTCACAAGAGTAGCCAACATTTTCACTCCGGCTCTAACGACAGCATCATGCCCTGCAGCTCGGTATGAGTTGTATACGTAGATGGACCTGTTTGTAAAAAGAAAATATACGAAAAAAACAAACATATAAAATTTGTAGAAAAATGAATGATCTTTTCATTGGATGAGAGCAAACCTGTCAGTGAATGATATCACAACCAAAATCCAGTGATTTTCCTCTTTTATGTTGACAGGAATTAGTACGTTGTCAACAGTATACCATGATACATTAGCCAACAGCCTGTGCCCGTTAATGTACTCACACAGTTCATCTTCCTTACTGGCGACACATGTGGATGAATCAGGGTTTTCCCAAGATTTGTAAATTTCAGCAACTAAAGTGTGAAAAATACAGTTGGCAGTGGTGAATCTATAATTGCTGTTATTTTGATACTTCCCCTTCTTGCGTAGGTAGTAGAAAATAACATCAATATGTTGTAAAAACATCAATTCAATGACTATAATGAATACTATGTTCAATAAAAATATTGTTGTATATATAGTAAATATAGTGAAATATACTCTTAAATATAGCAAAAATACAATTATGTATATCTGGTCAGTACTATGCTCAACTAGTAAATTAATGTCTGTATATTAAATATAGTGCAAATATAATGATGAAAATATTCTAAAAATACAATACAGTCTTAATGTAAATACAAAATTGTGAACTATATATATATATATATATATATATATATATATATATATATATATATATATATATATATATATATATGTCAAATATAGTAAAAAATATGCTCTAGATACATCACATTGTAATTCTATTATAAAACATAAAAAACTTAGATAACAAGCAGAAAGATATCAAACCTCATCAGTCCAAAGTTGCCCATCCATAGATAACAAGTAGAACCAGTTTTTGTCGGATACGGCTGTAACGCCTAAATGCAACCGAAGTTCGGTATCCGCAGTATCGAGTCCTTCCTTGTTCTTTCTGTAATGATTTTCCTTTGGCTTCCTGTATATCAATAATGGAAAGAACATACGTTAAGTTTATTGATAATTGAATTCTGGAAAACTAAAAAAATAAGTTGTGACAATAAGTACCTTTTGTCATGCGATTTCAACAGATCCTTCTCAAGACACTTTTGATATTCTTGAAGAAACGAAGTATCTAACGGGGAATTTATAGGGTGGTCAACAAATGGGTGTTTTTTCTGATAAATGCAAGGACTGATATTTTTGGCAGAACAACCCGCTGACCTGAAATTGGGACAATAAGGGGACAGGTTGTCTTTGCTTGGTTTCCTTTCTCGGGCAGCACCCGCTGACCTGAAATTCAGTGTTTGAAAACTGTGCAGTCTCACCACTTGAGCTTTGACCCGCATTTGGTTGTACGGGAACTTGTTGTCCAGTTTCATCACTTGAACTGTGGCCAACGATCAGTTGTACTCCAACTTGCTGTTCAGTTTCATTAGTTGAACTTTGTCCGGTTGTTGGTTGTACTCCAAGTTGGATTGGTATCTGAGAATCAGGAATCATCCACTGAGAGATGATTACCGGGTTATCGTCCAGATTCTGAGGGGTCCTTAAACTTGACAAATCGGTTTGATCATCGCGTGGTACTGGAGGAGGACCGAGAGGAATAACACATGCTAAAGGACAGTTGACTAGCAAGTCCGCTATCATTTCCTCTGATGCGGTAAATTCAGCATTAGCATTCTCCATATCGCCGATTTGCTGAGATTCCTGAAATAAAAAACAAGAAAAAAACGACTGGTGTTTGTCAATTATTGCTTATCAAAACGATATGTAATTGACACTTAAAAGCCACATTTCAGTACTTACATCAAAATTTAAATGGATTGGTGTTATGGGCACTCCATCTGTTTGTGCATCACTTTTAACTCCGATTTCTTTATCCACATCAACAACAGAAACCGGATCATTAATTGGCAACCCAACTCCCTCAACCTAAAACAATAAAAACATGGTTCAAATGAATTTAAAGGCATCAGCAAAACAGATACACATATATAGCACTGCTATAAAAGTTAAAAGTTTCATATAAATATAGACAAAATATATGGTGAATATGCCTGAAATATAGTAAACAGAAACCAGAATAAGTAACATTGAACATAATAATCAAAATACAATTAAAATACAGCCACAACATATATGAAAAACTAATATTAAAATATCAATCCAAAACAAATATAGCACTATATATAAACACAATCATAACAAAAATAGCACAAATAGATACATCAAAAAGAACACTACTAACAAATCACCATGTGAAAACTATATATGTAAATACACTATAGGTAATACTAAACACAACTAAAAATCCAATATTTTCCCTTTGAAAAAAATACTGCAAATATAGAAAAGTGAAAGAAAAAAATGAGTACCACTGGATGACTCCTCTGCGCGGAAGTGGCACCACCACCTTGATTCTCTTTGGTTGAAAGCTTTACCGCACCGCCACTTTGATTGCCTTGAGAAATCCCACCATCACTATGTAAATCAGCTTGCAACATTGTGTCTCCGACCTTTAAAATTTTCCAAAACAAAATATAAAGTCTTCCAATAAATATATCAAAATAACTTAAAAGGTAAATAATTTCCATTTTTAGTGTTGATTTTTACCTTATCTGGTGTTTGATTGCCCTTTATTGCATCTAACAACTTTTTGAAGTTGTTATCCATGTAGTCAAACACCTACAGTTCTGAAAGACAAAAAATAGAATTAGAATTGTTAATTACTTGACACAAGCAATATGAAGTAAAAAAAAACATATTGAAAATAAAACGCCTACTTCTTTCTTGAAAATCCGAATCTATTCCCTTATCAGTTTAAACTCATCTGTTCGGGGTGTTGTAGGTGCATCTGGTTTCCTTGTCCCTTTTATCCCAGATTCCTTCCGTGATGGTTGTTTCTTGGAAGGAGGAACAGAAACTGGAAACTGTGTCCGTTTCTTGCCTCGCGGGGAATCAGAATTGGCACTCCTTTGTTGCTGTTTGCCACTGGACAGATGCGGTGGTGTGGTACTAAAATCATCGTCTACCAAATCAGTACCATATACACCATCAACTCCATGTTTGACGTCTGGTATGTCATGTGCAACAGGAAGCAATTTAAGAGTTTCCAACTCATGGGGTGTTGGCACAACTTCCTCAAATCTACAGAACTGTGAACAACAAAATATAGAAACTATATTACCATATATATCTACATTGGTAACATACTAAAAATATGAGGAAAATATAGTCAAAACATATTGATCACAAATGAATTATTTCATAAATATAGACAAAATATAATCAAAATATACCATGTAAAACAAACATATTAAAACAGTTAAATGGTAAAAGGACACAAAACTGTTAAAAAACTGTTTTACCGGGTTTTTGTCGTCTCTGAACATGCCATCCATCAATCTCTTGAATTCTGGTTTTCCTTCCGTAGTCCGCCAGTTCAAAATTCTAGGAATTAAATTTTCCGTCTTAACTGCAATGGTGGACGGGACTTTTGAGCAACATTCATACAACCATACTTGCATACCAAGCGGCAAACCATGTGTTATATCCCGTGTTTTCACACGTTTGGAAAGACTTGAATTACATTGGATTCTTGAGATATAAGATCAATTTGATATTTTGTTGAACATAGGAGTTATGCATGAAAGAATAGATTCATGAAAGTGTGGGACAAGGCTAAGGGTAATTTTGGAATTTTGGAAATTAGTTTCGGGAATTACAAAATACGATCCACACTTTGTTGGGCTTGTAAAATGTGAAGCAAAAATGAAGCCCAATTCCTAAGGGTGGCCGGCCATGCTAGGCCTTGGCCCAAGCCCATTTTTAGTTGGTCATGTGCTTGGTCATGTGACCAAGCACTTCAACTACATATATACAATTGAAGCCTTAGGATAAGCATAACAAAAAAAAAAAACAAGAACAAGAAAGAAGAGCAAGGTGCTCTCGGGTTTGCCCTTCAAATTTAGCCCTCAAAAATCTTGTCCCAAAAATTCAAATCTTGTTGATTTCCTACTAATTCAAGGTTTCTTTGCATCTTGGTATAGTTGGTTTGGAGTGGGGAGCTCTAGAATCTCCAAGTTGAACACAAGTCCAAGTGAAGAAAACTTGAAGAAAAGGTAAGAATTTCTACCTTTTATTTGTGTTATGAAGTTTTGATTGTGTTGTAGTTTATGGAAATGTGTTGATTGTATGAAGAAATAGAAGTTTGCAAAGTGGGTGTGTGTGTGAGTGTGTGGCCGTGGGTATATACTACATATATAGCCTCTATGTGTTGAATTTATGTTATAATCTAGTCATGATTGTAATGAAATGCATATGGGAATTGAAAGTTGGATGAATTTAGTTGATGTTGCAAAATGAGCATATGGTCGTGTGGTGTAATGGTCTTGGAATAAATATGAATCAAGTTGTGTAATGTGTTGGAGCGTTGGTATTGTGATGTTTGTAATGTGAATTAAGCTAGAATGATATAAGTTTGTGTTGAATCTGAATGTGAACACTTATGTCGTTTTAGTATGATTTTCCGACATTAAGGAAATGAAGTGTTTGGTTGTGAATTATGATGTTCATTGATGAATTTGGAAGTTGGAAACTTGTTATGAAATTATATGCCAAAGATTTGATGTTTTGCATAAGTTATGCTTTTGGCGGAAAAGTGTATATCATGTATATCAAGTGTATATCCTAAGGGAAATGGTATGAGATGTCTTTAGATTTATATGGTGATGATTATGATGATTGTTGAATATGAAATTATTGATCTTAGTTGAAAGTTGGGTTGAATTGAAGATTATGTCAACTTGTGAGAAAAATGACTAGTTGAAGGATATTTGTGTTTTTAATGTTCATTGTTGATATTGTTGTTGTCGTTTGGGTTGTTGTTGATGATTTATAGCCGAGTTGAATTCTCGGGGTGTCATATGTATAGGGGAAGTGCTGCCGAAATTTCGGTAGCCAAATATGCTTAAAGTTGAAATAATGGCATTAATAATTCACAATTGGTAAACTTGACCAATTGCAGTTTTTCGACGAAACGGGAAGTGAGATTGGAAAGGCTTAAGGAGCGTGAAAGGTATGTAAAGCTATCCCGATTCTTCTTTTGGCATGTCTTAGAAGTACTAGGATCGGATTCACGCATCGGAGAATATTCTGCTCATCGGAATCCGCGTCTGAAATTGTCACATTTTCGTTCAATAGAATTGAACCCTTTTTGTATGCTTTCTTGAAAATTATGCAAACCTTCCCCAAACTATTTGAAAGGTTATAGAATGTCCGTAGAACCTTCGTAGGTGACCCCATAAGCTTAAAATGCGTAATTTGAGCCCACCGCCTTGCTTGTCCCGAGGTGGGCCCACTATTCCCGGTTTTACCCTTATTGTACTTAAGGCTTGTTTTCGAGCAGTTTTTGAAAGAAATGTTCTGACTACTCTTTTAACTACTAAACAAAAACTGTTTTAAATATTTCATCAAGTCTTATAAATTGTTTTGGCACTCGGAACGATTTCAGAAATATTATGCTTCTGTAATTCATTATGACATCCGAAACTCACTTATTATGATCCCGTCTGACTTCATTGGATTGGTTTGTCATTGGTATGCCTCAACGAGTCTCTGAAAATACTTATGATAATTTAATTGCATTTAGTCTCTCACTACTCTACTCGTGGATGCCCCAATGTTTCCCACACTAAGCCCGGGCCAGGATATGTTGTCAAGCGTAATTCTCTGCATTGTTCGCCGCGTCCCGATGTGAGGGGGCAGGTATACGCGTACATGGGTCTGTGGAGTATGATGTGCCATGTCCGCCTATTCTGATCTGATCTGTTATGGCCATTTTGATATGACATTACATGATACGGGGCCACGCCCCTTTTTCTGATTCCTCTGTATAGTGGCACCAGCGTCGGGAGGGTGGCCACATTCTGTCTGCCGAGTCTCGTGGCAGGGACCGGATATGATATGATATGATATGACATATGTTTCTGTACGCATTTTGTCTGTTTTGGAAATATGCATTTGACACTCTGGATTCTGTACTCATTTTTCTGTAACCATTATGATTTGACTTCTGTGATTCCGCTTTGCATATTCAGTACATATTTCGTACTGACCCCCTTTCTTCGGGGGCTGCGTTTTCATGCCGCGCAGGTACAGACGACAGGTTTGCTGATCCACACGTTTAGGATCCCATTTCTGCTATTTTGGGGCGCTCTCTTCTACAGAGCCCATCTTTTGGTACAGTCTGTCACCGCTATCTGGATATGTACTTTGTTCAGGGTATGACGGGGCCCTGTCCCGTCTTATGATTATGATATGTTCTGTAGAGGTCTGTGGATACATCTGTGTGGGTTCTGTACATATGTTTGGGATACTTTGTTCTATGATGGCCTTATCGGCCTATGTGTGCCAAGTCTGCTTTTTCTGATAAATTCTGTAGCATCCACTAATGTTATTATTATATTATTATTCTGTTAATATGCTAAATTGGGGTATCGGGTACGTATAGGTGCCCAGCTCGGGCACTGGTCGCGGCCCACGGGGTTGGGTCATGACAAAAGTAGTATCAGAGCGGTTCGTCCCCGGAATGTCCACAGACCGTGTCTAGTAGAGTCTTGTTTATCGGTGTGTTGTGCACCACGCCTATAAACAGGAGGCTACAGGGCATTTAGGATACTACCCTTCTTTCTGTCTTAGATCGTGCGATAGAGCTGTGTTATCAGGATGACCCCTCCCTAACGAGTGGCTATGTTTGCAGATATGCCTCCAAAAAAGGCAACAGCGGCCCAAAAGGCCAAGTCAGCAGCCTTGGGAGAGACTAGCCGGGTCCAGAGGATTACCAGGGCCCAGGCACATATTGCTCCGGGGACTTTGCCCCAGACAGAGGGTTCGTCTACACCGCCACTCGTGGAGGAGATTGGGGCGGCCGTAGCTGCAGCCACAGATCGGGGGGCGGCTACACCGCCAGCTCCCGCAGTTCCAGTACCTGAGCCTCCAACTCCACGGCCAGGCACTGAGGATCAGTCTATGAGGAAGGCAGTTCAGTTGCTGACGAGACTGGTGGTAGGGCAGGTTCAGGGGCATGGACTGGGAGGTGACCGGACAGTCAGGCGTGATAGTTCGAGAGCCCGTGAGTTTTTGACTTGTAACCCTCCAGAGTTCTTCGGGTCAAAGCCCGAGGAGGATCCTGAGGAGTTTATCAGGAAGATGCGACGCACTCTAGATTTGATTAATGCTTCCGAGACAGAGTCAGTCGCGCTAGCTTCGTACCGGTTATATGATGTGGCGGCAAACTGGTACGAGTCATGGGGGCTATCCAGAGGGGACGGTGCTTCCCCAGCAGTTTGGGGCGATTTTTCTCAGGCATTTCTTGGACATTTTCTGCCCCAGAGTTGCGACGAGCCAGATCTGATAGATTCTTATTATTGAGGCAGAAGGGCCGCAGTATCCGGGACTATAGTTTGGAGTTTGATTCCTTGGCCCGATATGCACCTACTGTGGTGGCTACTATGGCGGACCGGATGCACAGATATATTATGGGGCTGGATCGGTATTTTGTTGATAGCTGCTTAGTATTGGCTGCTCAGCCCGGTATGGACATTGCCCGTATCCAGGCCCATGCCCAGGGCATGGAGGATCGGGGCAGAGGAGGACACCAGCCTGACAGGGGCCAGGATCGGAGACAGCCCAAGAGGGTCAGGTCATCTGGAGATTTTCGGGGCAGACAGCCCCAACAGCCGCAGCAGCCTAACAGATTTCCATCTCAGCCGGCTCAGAGCGCGCCTCCCCAGTCTACAGGTCGCAGATTTGATAGCCCAGGGTATTCAGGAGCAGGCCAGGGCTCCAGGGCTTCAGGTTCGCGGACAGATAGGGGTTCTGGTCAGATGAGGCCACCCAGGGTTCAGTGTTCTTTTTGCGGCAGATACCATACGGGAGAGTGCTACAGAGCCACCGGTGCATGCTTTTCTTGTGGCCGTCAGGGCCATTCTGTGAGAGATTGCCCGTATAAGGGTAGTTCGGGTGGTGCAGCGCAGCCTACCGGATCAGCCGCTGGGTCTTCATCTTCGTCAGTGGCTATGCGCCCTACGGGGCAGGGTATTTCGGCACCAGCGGGTCGTGGCAGAGGCCGTGGTGGAGCTTCTGGTATTAGCGGTCCTTCGAACCGCATTTATGCTTTGGCCAGTCGCCAGGATCATGAGGCATCTCCTAATGTCGTCACAGGTACTTTATTAGTCTTCTCTCGATCTGTGTATGCACTAATTGATCCAGGTTCGACTTTATCATATATTTCACCCCTTGTTGCCGGTAAAATTGGTATTATGTCTGAACCTATAGAGCCATTTGAGGTAGCCACACCGATAGGGGATTTTGTTGTAGCGAAACAGGTTTATAAAGACTGTTCTGTGATTGTTTGTGACCGTGACACTAAGGCAGATCTGGTAGAGTTAGATATGACTGAATTTGATGTTATTATGGGTATGGATTGGCTAGCTTCTTGTTATGCTAATGTTGACTGCCAGAATAAGGTAGTTCGCTTCCAGTTTCCCGGGGAGCCAGTTATAAATTGGGCTGGTAATACAGCATCGCCGAAAGGTAAGTTTATTTCATACCTTAAGGCAAAGAAAATGATCAGAAAGGGTTATATCTATCATCTGGTTCGGGTGCAAGACTTGGACGCCGAGACGCCGACACTTCAGTCAGTCCCCGTGATTAATGAGTTTCCAGATGTTTTTCCCGACGAGCTTCCAGGTCTTCCTCCAGAGCGGGAGATAGACTTCTCTATTGACTTACTCCCAGACACTCGGCCTATCTCTATTCCTCCGTATAGAATGGCGCCTGCAGAGTTAAAGGAGTTGAAGGAGCAGCTGAAAGATTTGTTGGATAAGGGCTTCATCAGGCCCAGTACTTCGCCTTGGGGAGCCCCGGTATTATTTGTGCGTAAGAAAGACGGGTCGTTGCGTATGTGTATTGATTATCGGCAGCTGAATAAGGTAACTATAAAGAATAAATACCCCCTCCCCAGGATTGATGATTTGTTTGATCAGCTGCAGGGCGCTAAGTATTTTTTGAAGATAGATCTTCGATCCGGTTACCACCAGGTGCGAGTACGAGAGGCCGATATCCCTAAGACAGCTTTCCGGACCCGATATGGGCATTACGAGTTCAGGGTTATGTCTTTTGGGCTGACAAATGCTCCCGCAGTATTCATGGATTTGATGAACCGGGTATTCAGGCCATTCTTGGACATGTTTGTAATTGTATTCATTGATGATATCCTGGTTTATTCTCGGTCTGAGGCGGAGCACGCAGATCATCTGAGATCGGTATTAGGGGTACTCCGGCATCAGAAGTTATATGCGAAATTTTCTAAGTGCGAATTTTGGCTGTCTTCAGTGGCCTTCTTGGGGCATATTATTGCAGCTGATGGTGTCCGGGTGGACACACAGAAGATTGAGGCCGTGAAGAATTGGCCTAGACCTACGACGCCCACAGAGGTACGGAGTTTCCTGGGGTTAGCAGGTTATTACAGGAGGTTTGTGGAGAAGTTTGCTTCGATTTCAGCGCCTTTGACAAGGCCGACTCAGAAGGGAGCTAAGTTCCAGTGGTCTGACGCTTGTGAACGGAGCTTCCAGTTGCTGAAGGGGAAGCTGACTACAGCCCCAGTTCTGACTCTTCCAGAGGGACCGGACGGGTATGTTATTTATTGTGACGCTTCTGGCATGGGGTTAGGCTGTGTATTGATGCAGCACGGCAGAGTTATAGCGTATGCTTCCCGGCAGCTCAAAAAGCATGAGAAGAATTATCCTACCCACGATCTGGAGCTCGCAACGGTGATTCATGCTCTGAAGATATGGAGACACTATTTATATGGCGTTCATGTGGATATCTATACTGATCATAAGAGTCTCCAGTATATTTTCAGGCAGAGAGAACTTAATTTGCGACAGCGGAGGTGGCTGGAGCTTCTGAAAGATTATGACGTGGATATTCTGTATCATCCGGGTAAGGCTAATGTTGTTGCCGATGCGCTCAGTCGGAAGTCTATGGGCAGTTTGGCCGATTTACAGCCAGACAGGAGAGAGATAGCCCGTGATATTCAGCAGTTGGCTAGTCTCGGGGTTCGTCTAGCCGATTCTGGAGATACACGGATTTCTGTTCGAGGGGTTTCTGAGTCATCCCTCAGGGACGATATTAAGCGGCATCAGTTCGAGGATCCTGTCTTAACTCGGTACAGGGACACAGCCTATGATAAGGAGAGGACTCCGTTCGAGTTTTCACCGGACGGCACTATGTTATACAAAGGCAGGTTGTGTGTACCGGATATTGCAGGCCTTCGGCAGCAGGTTATGAGCGAGGCACATTATGCTCGCTATTCGGTCCATCCTGGGTCTACGAAGATGTACCATGATCTTCGATGCTTATACTGGTGGGACGGTATGAAGTGGGATATTGCGGAGTTCGTCGCCCAGTGTCCTAATTGTCAGCAGGTCAAGATTGAGCATCAGAAGCCGGGTGGACTGTTGCAGGAGATGGAAATCCCGACTTGGAAGTGGGAGGTTATTAATATGGACTTCATTACAGGTTTGCCTCGCACTCCACGGAAGTGATTCCATCTGGGTCGTTGTTGATAGGCTGACGAAATCAGCCCATTTTCTTCCCGTCAGGACTACTTATTCTGCCGAGGATTATGCCAGGCTCTATATTAGAGAGATTGTGAAGCTTCACGGAGTTCCTATATCTATTATTTCTGACAGAGGCGCCCAGTTTACGGCGCGTTTCTGGAGATCGTTTCAGGAGGGTCTAGGGACTCAGGTGAGTCTGAACACAGCCTTTCATCCTCAGAGCGACGGACAGGCCGAGCGCACTATACAGACGCTGGGGGATATGTTGCGGGCCTGCGTTATTGATTTCAGAGGCAGCTGGGATGATCACTTGCCGTTGATTGAGTTTGCATATAATAACAGTTACCATTCCAGCATCCAGATGGCTCCGTACGAGGCTTTATATGGCAGGAAATGCAGATCGCCGATCGGCTGGTTTGATATTGGCGAGACAGAGTTGATTGGCCCAGATATGGTCCAGCAGGCATTGGACAAGGTAAAACTTATTCGAGAGCGACTGTTGGCAGCCCAGAGTCGACAGAAGTCATACGCGGATAAACGGCGTCGACCGTTGGAGTTTCAGGTAGGCGATTGGGTATTTCTGAAGGTATCGCCTATGAAAGGCGTGATGCGGTTCGGCAGAAAGGGTAAGCTCAGTCCGCGTTATATTGAGCCTTATCAGATTGTTCGGAAGGTTGGAAATGTCGCCTATGAGTTAGTTTTGCCATCTGATTTGGAAGCGGTACATCCGGTATTCCATGTGTCTATGCTCCGCAAATGCATTGGTGACCCTTCCAGAATATTCCCCGCGGATGATATCCAGGTGTCGGAGCAGTTATCGTACGAGGAGCAGCCCGTGTCTATTTTGGATCGTCAGGTAAGGAGGCTCCGGAATAAAGATGTAGCCTTTGTTAAGGTTTTGTGGCGGAATGATAACAGGGAGGAAATGACCTGGGAGTCTGAGGAAGAAATGAAGAAGAAGTACCCTCATCTGTTCCCTATGGCCACAGGTAATCTCAAATCCCTGCTTAATTTTATTTCAATGCCAATCGTATGTGATATGTGTTGTTTGCAACCATGAACTCCCCCAAAGTATTTTCCAACCCTATAAGATTAATTTTACATTCGAGGACGAATGTTCTAAAGGGGGGAGGATGTTATATCCCGTGTTTTCACACGTTTGGAAAGACTTGAATTACATTGGATTCTTGAGATATAAGATCAATTTGATATTTTGTTGAACATAGGAGTTATGCATGAAAGAATAGATTCATGAAAGTGTGGGACAAGGCTAAGGGTAATTTTGGAATTTTGGAAATTAGTTTCGGGAATTACAAAATACGATCCACACTTTGTTGGGCTTGTAAAATGTGAAGCAAAAATGAAGCCCAATTCCTAAGGGTGGCCGGCCATGCTAGGCCTTGGCCCAAGCCCATTTTTAGTTGGTCATGTGCTTGGTCATGTGACCAAGCACTTCAACTACATATATACAATTGAAGCCTTAGGATAAGCATAACAAAAAAAAAAACAAGAACAAGAAAGAAGAGCAAGGTGCTTTCGGGTTTGCCCTTCAAATTTAGCCCTCAAAAATCTTGTCCCAAAAATTCAAATCTTGTTGATTTCCTACTAATTCAAGGTTTCTTTGCATCTTGATATAGTTGGTTTGGAGTGGGGAGCTCTAGAATCTCCAAGTTGAACACAAGTTCAAGTGAAGAAAACTTGAAGAAAAGGTAAGAATTTCTACCTTTTATTTGTGTTATGAAGTTTTGATTGTGTTGTAGTTTATGGAAATGTGTTGATTGTATGAAGAAATAGAAGTTTGCAAAGTGGGTGTGTGTGTGAGTGTGTGGCCGTGGGTATATACTACATATATAGCCTCTATGTGTTGAATTTATGTTATAATCTAGTCATGATTGTAATGAAATGCATATGGGAATTGAAAGTTGGATGAATTTAGTTGATGTTGCAAAATGAGCATATGGCCGTGTGGTGTAATGGTCTTGGAATAAATATGAATCAAGTTGTGTAATGTGTTGGAGCGTTGGTATTGTGATGTTTGTAATGTGAATTAAGCTAGAATGATATAAGTTTGTGTTGAATTGGAATGTGAACACTTATGTCGTTTTAGTATGATTTTCCGACATTAAGGAAATGAAGTGTTTGGTTGTGAATTATGATGTTCATTGATGAATTTGGAAGTTGGAAACTTGTTATGAAATTATATGCCAAAGATTTGATGTTTTGCATAAGTTATGCTTTTGGCGGAAAAGTGTATATCATGTATATCAAGTGTATATCCTAAGGGAAATGGTATGAGATGTCTTTAGATTTATATGGTGATGATTATGATGGTTGTTGAATATGAAATTATTGATCTTAGTTGAAAGTTGGGTTGAATTGAAGATTATGTCAACTTGTGAGAAAAATGACTAGTTGAAGGATATTTGTGTTTTTAATGTTCATTGTTGATATTGTTGTTGTCGTTTGGGTTGTTGTTGATGATTTATAGCCGAGTTGAATTCTCGGGGTGTCATATGTATAGGGGAAGTGCTGCCGAAATTTCGGTAGCCAAATATGCTTAAAGTTGAAATAATGGCATTAATAATTCACAATTGGTAAACTTGACCAATTGCAGTTTTTCGACGAAACGGGAAGTGAGATTGGAAAGGCTTAAGGAGCGTGAAAGGTATGTAAAGCTATCCCGATTCTTCTTTTGGCATGTCCTAGAAGTACTAGGATCGGATTCACGCATCGGAGAATATTCTGCTCATCGGAATCCGCGTCTGAAATTGTCACATTTTCGTTCAATAGAATTGAACCCTTTTTGTATGCTTTCTTGAAAATTATGCAAACCTTCCCCAAACTATTTGAAAGGTTATAGAATGTCCGTAGAACCTTCGTAGGTGACCCCATAAGCTTAAAATGCGTAATTTGAGCCCACCGCCTTGCTTGTCCCGAGGTGGGCCCACTATTCCCGGTTTTACCCTTATTGTACTTAAGGCTTGTTTTCGAGCAGTTTTTGAAAGAAATGTTCTGACTACTCTTTTAACTACTAAACAAAAACTGTTTTAAATATTTCATCAAATCTTATAAATTATTTTGGCACTCGGAACGATTTCAGAAATATTATGCTTCTGTAATTCATTATGACATCCGAAACTCACTTATTATGATCCCGTCTGACTTCATTGGATTGGTTTGTCATTGGTATGCCTCATCGAGTCTCTGAAAATACTTATGATAATTTAATTGCATTTAGTCTCTCACTACTCCACTCGTGGATGCCCCAATGTTTCCCACACTGAGCCCGGGCCAGGATATGTTGTCAAGCGTAATTCTCTGCATTGTTCGCCGCGTCCCGATGTGAGGGGGCAGGTATACGCGTACATGGGTCTGTGGAGTATGATGTGCCATGTCCGCCTATTCTGATCTGATCTGTTATGGCCATTTTGATATGACATTACATGATACGGGGCCACGGCCCTTTTTCTGATTCCTCTGTATAGTGGCACCAGCGTCGGGAGGGTGGCCACATTCTGTTTGCCGAGTCTCGTGGCAGGGACCGGATATGATATGATATGACATATGTTTCTGTACGCATTCTGTCTGTTTTGGAAATATGCATTTGACACTCTGGATTCTGTACTCATTTTTCTGTAACCATTATGATTTGACTTCTGTGATTCCGCTTTGCATATTCAGTACATATTTCGTACTGACCCCCTTTCTTCGGGGGCTGCGTTTTCATGCCGCGCAGGTACAGACGACAGGTTTGCTGATCCACACGTTTAGGATCCCATTTCTGCTATTTTGGGGCGCTCTCTTCTACAGAGCCCATCTTTTGGTACAGTCTGTCACCGCTATCTGGATATGTACTTTGTTCAGGGTATGACGGGGCCCTGTCCCGTCTTATGATTATGATATGTTCTGTAGAGGTCTGTGGATACATCTGTGTGGGTTCTGTACATATGTTTGGGATACTTTGTTCTATGATGGCCTTATCGGCCTATGTGTGCCAAGTCTGCTTTTTCTGATAAATTCTGTAGCATCCACTAATGTTATTATTATATTATTATTCTGTTAATATGCTAAATTGGGGTATCGGGTACGTATAGGTGCCCAGCTCGGGCACTGGTCGCGGCCCACGGGGTTGGGTCATGACACCATGAATCCTATAATATTTCTTAAAACCAGCATATTTCTGCCCGGTGCTTACAACCAACTCTCTAAACGAATCTTTACCCCAAGGATACTCATTATATCTCCCGTCCTCTATAACATCAAAATGGATCCTTGGTATGTTTGTTGAGTTTGGCTCACCACAATGTACCCACGTATTTATGAAATACAATATTGTCATCTTGACTGCGTCATCCCCTTTATCATCCCAGACAGTCTTGTTGAAACACTCAATAAGCTTATGTCTTTTAACTGGCAGTTGCTTCTCCTGATTTCTATCAAAATACTCAACCATAAGCCTATTCGGCTTTGAGTTATCATAAACAAAATCATTTTCATCAGATACACAATCTAGCCCAGTGATCAGTGCAAATTCTCTAAGGCCAAAACGCAGAAATTTACCATTTATTTCAAATGTAAAGCACCTATATGTACTGCCCCTAAGTTCTTTGACCATAAAGCACCGAAAAATCTGTGCTTGTACATCCAATTGCTGCATTCTAAGATATTTACCAAAACAAGAATTCCTAAACATATCCATCTGTGGATCTGTTAGTTTGCCTCTAATATCTTGCATTACATTAACATTCGTGTATCTACACATAGATGGTGCCACAGCAGGGTGCTTGGTAACCAAAAAATTAGATACCTGAAACAACATGCCAAAAAACACGTATGATTGACAAAAAACAGTGAACACAAACAGGTAAAAAAGAGATCAATAAAAAATATATACAAATATAAAACAAAACAGTGATTGACAATGAAAAAATATAATCTAAGTGAACAATAAATATATATGAATATACTGAAAATATAATGACATATATCGACTGAATGTACTTAAAAATATACACAAAGTAACTGAATGTACTTAAAAATCTTAAAAATCACTGTAATAACTGTCAACAAAAATATACACAAAATAACTGAATGTACTTAAAAATCTTAAAAATCACAATTATGGTGAAGAACAATAAACACGAAATATCTGAAGAAACATGTGTAAAAAAAAAACACAGAAAATATACTTAAAATGCACATATAATATAGATCTGGTTAATTCACAGATCTGTAATAACTGAACTAAAAAAAAAAAACTAAATATACTGAAAATACAACATAAATATACCTCTTCATCATCATCCTCATCCACATTACGTTTGGCTTTAGCAATTTTTTTGCCCTTAACATTAACAACATTGTCACCAGCCTTTCTCTTCTTTTGTTTTTCCATTTGAGAAACCTTTTGCAATTTTTCTTGTTGTTTACTCTTCGAATCAACATATTCCTTAGAACGCCTAGGATCGTTAATTCTTTTTGAACGATTCTCAGCATAAGAGCCTGCAATGGCAGTTTCATGTTGAGAAATTCCCAAAGAAAAATTAGGAATCGCACATTCGGGTTCTATACCTGTATTTCTCATCGGAGTAGCAGCTTTCTTAGTCATTCCAATTGAATCTAAGAAAACTGATAGTTAATTACTTAGACTTGCATTCCTGATTCAAACGAAAAAAAAACACCCAAAATATAGGTTAAATACACGGTAAAACATTAAAAATCAGTATAAAATTTTACTTTATTTTGGGAATTAGATTTGAAACGTGAGAGAAATTAATGAGTAGTTTATTAGAGATAAAAAAGGAAGTTGAAGAATTGAAAAACTAATTTGAAATTGGAGGAAAGTAATGGATATGGTGAATAATGACGTGTATTTAGGAGGTAGGAGAGAGACACGTTTTTTTTTGCTTAAATTTAGGGAAGTGGGAAGTTATCAGATGAGTGGTAAAAACATGATAGCTATGTGAAGAAAATATATTATATTTTAGCTACTAAATATAATTATTGAAAAGTTTAGTTATGTTCCATAAATAGGTAATAATGAAACCTATGCCAAGTAAATTTTACAAAATTTAACAATATGACAAGCCTATTATACGTTTATTGGATTACCATCTCTTTGTTGTGCGCAGAAAAAAAAAAAAAGGCCAGAGGACATTCAATTTTTTCTCTTTTTTAGCCTCGAGACCTGGCAACAAAATAGACGGGGAGAGACAGACATTGCTGGTTTTGTAGCTTCTAATATACATCTATTTTTTTTCTCTTACTGAATAAGAGCCTAAATAAATACAAATTCATTCATTAATAGAGCTACATTTTCTCTGTACTCTCAAATACATCAAAAAATTCCCCCACGAAGGCATACGTGATAGGAGTATTATCAACAATGACCAATCATTCATGATCCCTTTGAAAGTTTTATCCTTCGATTCACTTCCTTTTCCAACTCTTCAAGTCCTCCTACGTCTTCCAGTTCCTGCACCAATCACCAATCCACTGTTAGTGTACATACAATGATATGCGTAATTTTAAAATTCTTATGAACATGAAGGGAAGTGTACAGGCACCTTAGGTCCTAAGAACAAGCCATATGGGACACCCTTGAACTTCTCTGAGTGATGGAGCTGCAATCCCAGATATCAAACAAATGCATTAGAAAATCTAACCAACCAAGTTTAATATTAATAGTACTACTTAACAATGTAGGTGTGATTAAATTACCGAATGAGCTGCAGCCACCTTCCTAAAATAAGGCACATCGGCTACAGGTCCAACGGGGAATCTCTTGTGAACTAAACCATCGTGAACGAACATGTATGCCATCCCAAATACTGTGATCCCTAGCCCCTGAATAAGAGAAAACCATTTCATCAATTTAACACGTTGGACTCAAAAAAGATATTTATGTCATCACATAGACCGTAATCTTAATCAAGTAAAATTTCTAAACTATCCTAGGGAAAGATCAGAGGGGGTTTTAGAGCAAGACCGACATGTTCAACTGACCTAATTGCTTTTAACTCGAATCATTTACATTGTATGACAAGAATTTTGAAGAAGTATACAAATATAGATCACGACCATTTTGGTAGTTCCTCCAAACGAGGCAGTGTGGACAGATATGCTAGATACTATGTTTCTACGGGAAAATTCGACTTATACTAGTACTTTTGGTAGCCACCAATGCTACAATCTGCACCGGGAACAATACTAATCTCTTATTTTGTAAAACTGCTACTTAAGCTTCTTTTCAAATAATATTATTCAGTTAACCAGTAAAAAGAACTGACTCTAAATGGGGAATTCGGGTCCAATCGAGATCATACTTAACATTACAAAACAAGAAAAGGTACGTGAAATGAGAACATACAGCACCAAAGCAGAGGCCGGGAATGAGGCCTTTGTGGAAGAAACCATAGTTGAGGAGGGCTATTGCTGGAATGGCGTTGATTATGGCGAAAACATCATTTAGCTCGAAAGGTCCTTCTCTTGGTTTGTGGTGTGACTGCAACAATTTAATGTAACAACAATCTTAATATAAAGTTCTAAAAGATCAAATTCTTTTCTCAACAAGAATGAAATAAGGCATTTAATTTAAGCTCCAAATTGTCTTCTAAATATGTAGAAATAGCACACAGACCTCGTGCATGTGCCACAGAGAAGCATGCCACAACGCTCTATGAGCCCACCTTGCCCAAAACTCCATTCCTACCTGAAATTCAAATTCAACTTCATCAGACATTTTTAACATCGGTCACCAATGAATAAGGTCTGATATTGCTAGTTACTTTCTTTGTACTATTATAGAAAGTTCCAAAATACTGAAAACCCTTTTTTGACAATTCAAACTTTTTAAACTACTTGTAATTCAAAATTCGACTTAATGTTTTTCCAATTAAGAGTAATTTTTCAATCAATACACGAAGGGGTTGTTTGTTAGGGTATATAAGAATAGTACTCCCTCTGGTTCAAAAAGAGTGTCGATTTAGCCTTTAATTTTTTGCTCAAAAAGAGTGTCCACTTATCAAATCAAGAAAGAACTAACCTTATTTTTCCGGATTTGCCACCCTTGTTAAGTCATAAGTTTTAAGGGACCAAATCTCAATACTTATTTAATAAAAAGTAATTTAGTTAAATTATCTATTTTTGCCGAGGATTTAGTATTTTCGTAAGGGGTGAACAAATGACTAAGTGGACACTCTTTTTGAACTAGAGGAAGCATTGAATAGAGAGTATTAGACATGTTGGATTAGTTATGCTCGCATTATTTTTAGACGTTTGCTTTGTTGTATTAAACGAAAAGGGTGTATTAGAATAGAAATAAGTAGTACTCGTATCGTTAATGCCATGATTTACTATAGTGAATACATAGGTTGAACTAGTACTAAACAAGAGATTAAATAATACCAAAGCTAAAATCAGTATTATTTTCTCTAAAACCTCCTACCAAACAACCCCTAATACTTTTTCCATTGTTACAATATTTTTTCTAACTGATTTATTAGCACATAGAAACTTACAGCAGCACCAACGGAGAGAGCAAATGTACCAAACATTTCGGATAAAGGAACTTGTCCACCCTACACCCAACCAAAAAAGAAAAATTCTGTAAATGAGTAAATTCCTAAATGAAGAATAAGAGTAAATTTCGAATTATGGACTGTTTGGTACCTCCATTTGCCAATAAAATCTGTAATAAACTGCCATAACAGCCATAGAAGTAATGCCAAAACTAGACATAACCGCAGCCACAAGATAAGTAAACCTCTCCGATTTCTTCCTCGCCAATTTCTCCGCCAAATGCGTCGCTGAGATCTGCTCTTCAATCTTCTTCTCAATCTCTTCAGCCCCACTTTCAAATTGGGGTTTCAACTTTTCATCTTCAAGGACGAAGCAAACGGTGAAACTGGGTTTTCTTCTAGACTTCAGAATTGCGCCCAAATTAGGACAAAATGGAGAGATTGGTGAGACTGAGGTGGGTTTTGGGCCAAGAAATGGGCTATGGCGGAAATAAATGGTTCTTGAGGTTGAAGTGAAGGAAATTCTGGCGGCTGCCATGGATAGTGGAGTGACTAATTAGAGTCTCTCTCTCAAAGTTTAATAAAGCTTAGAGAGAGAGAGAGAGAGGGTTGATGGGGAGTTAAAAGAGAGCAATTTAAGGAAGTGCGTGGGAATGGAGGTAAATGCACTATAGCCACAAGTTCAGTTTGTGGAGTCACTTTGTGGACTTACTTTGTGTATAAATGGAGAGTAGTGTGCGCACTATTACGTTGTGGAGGTGCTGGAACATGTTGCAATTGGCAGAGAATGGCCTCGTTAAAGCCAAACTAAAACTTGACTTTTTGGTGCTAAGTTTCAGAAAAACTACAGTATTGCCACTATCACTCTCTTTTTTTCTTTCCATAACTACGGAGTCATTTGGTTTGGATTGTAATGCATGGATTGTGTTAGTAGGAATTATTTAATTTATGGGCATTTCTATCATAAATACTCTTATTCGCATAAGTATCTATTACTCTCTCCGTCCAATATTACTTGTCTACATTATTAAAAATATATGTATCAAATAACTTGTTAATTTACAAAGTTAAAATAAAATTAATTAAATCTTTCACATCTTACCCTTAATATTATGTATTCTTGAAATAATCAATATTGATTAGAGTATAATTTATTGGAGAGAGATAATACTAATACAGTAAAATACACTTTTATTTATGATTTTTTAAGAGAGCGTGTAAAGGAAAAAATGGAAAAATAATATTGGCCAGAGTGAGTATATATAACGTCTAATTTTCGGCAAACGTAATTAAGTTGCGGTAAATATCAAGAACCAATTTTTGAACTTATATCTGGAAATAAAAATTAATGGCACATGTCCCAATGGTTCTAATTCCTTATTTCTAGTTACCTACTATTTCTGGTGTAAATATTAAAGAATGAGAAAGGAAAAGGAAAATCTACTAGAGAGGATTCCAATTATTCCCTTTTTTTTTTTTTTGCTCATTTAATTAATTTATTTGATTTGATTATTAGCTAAATTTAAAAATATTATTATTTTTTAATTGAATGTATTGAATTATGAGTTTTTGATCCATGATTTTGTTCGAATTGACTCGCCTATTTTTAACCTCCATTAACACATGTTGACTCATCAAGTATAGGTCAATCTGTCTATTTAACACCCTTATTTCTATATCAGCTACTAATCAAATATATTTGTGAAAATCAAATTTAAGCATGTGTAATAATGTTGACCTCATACAAAGATGGAGAAAACATTTCACGTGGGAATACAATTGGCATTTTGGTAATTAGATTTGTGAAGGAGGTTAAAATGGTAAAAGGTCGGTAGTGGTGGGGTTGAAGAGGATAACAGAAAAAGACAGATGTCAACAAAGCAGAAGAGAAATATGAGGTTGATGACCTGCTTGTAGGATTGCTAAGGACGAGACAACGAATCACCATCGAACCAAAAGCACCCCTACAGATTTTTTTCGATTTCGTCGGCATGTATAACTTAACCTTTTCTTTTCTTTTTTAAAGAAAATATATATATCGATCTGGACTTTAGTCATTAATTCCTCCTTAAAAAAATAAAGCACACCAAATTATACATGATTTTGGAGTGAAACACGTCTCCTTACTATTTTGGGCGGTCAGCTCACCACTTTTTAGTGCATACTTGGCAAAGCACTCACCCCCTTTTTCTTTTCATGTTGCTTGTTTCTATGTTACAGTGGGAATGTAGGAAGAGGGAAAAAAATATTTTTAATTATCTCATGTTTAGATGATATTGATATGATTAGCTCAAATACTTGTCATATATAAAATTCATTTAGGGGAAAGTGCTTTTAGCAAGAACCTCCTTATTCTTAAAGTTTCAATATAGAGCCAGTTTGGATTGACTTATAAGTTACTTATAAGCTGTTTTCAGCTTTTTGAGTGTTTGGCTGGCCAGCTTAAAGTCATTTTATGCTTAAAATAAGCTCAAAAAAATAATTAGGCCCATTTGACATAGCTTATCTAAAACAGCTTGTAAGCCACAAAAAATAAGTTAGATTACCCAAACTTATTTTTTTTAACTTATAAACTGTTCGCAGCTTATAGGCATAAGCCCATCCAAACAGGCTCATACTATAGAGACTTTACAATTGACATGAAACTTCATCTAACAGGCTCATACTATAGAGACTTTACAATTGACATGAAACTTCATCTATATTGTAAAATGTGAGTGGTTACTAACTAGGTGGCATCAACCTCAATAACTCAGTTTTTGATGAGGCGAGATTATTCAATTAAACCCCGAACCAAATCTATCTAAAGCGATTAATCAAGAGCAAACCAGCCCCACACAAGGAGGAAAACAAAATTAAGGTAAAATGTAAATACAAGTGAAATTATTATCTCTCTGGTTAGATGTTGTGCAGAAACGTTTGACTTCTGCAGCACAATGGGAGAGGCAAAAGAGACCAAGATTTACTGGCTTTGTATTTATTTATTATTTAAATGTGTTGGCCTCAACATCTCTATATCTTTTAGAGCCGAGAGTAGCTAAGAACCAACTAAAACTTTATCATCCTCTAGAGGACAAAGGTGGAACTAGAACCAAGTAAGAAGTGATCGATGTAGAACGCCTGATAAAGTTATCTCTATGTTTATTTTTATTTTGCTTTTATGTTTTCCTTGTTGAACCAAAAACTAGTAAATCTCTCCCGTTGTCGCGCATCTTTTTTTTCGCTTTCTCTTTTCGTTAGCTTCCAAACTTAGTTTGTCTTTGTTCCAACAAGTTGGTGACATGTTTATGGTGCCCATTCGGCCACCATCTCTCTTTAATGATATTTGTATTGAAATATTAGTTAGAAATTGTTAGTATTTGTATTCAAGTGAATGATCTTTTTTAAAATTCATCTAGAAATACAAAAGTCAGTGTCTCTATCAATATCCCGAGTAAGGCCTCATTTGTTTGCACTTAAGGGAGGTCTGAATCTGAATGGTTCAGACCTTATGTCATTAAATGCATTTATTTACATTAAGATCTAAGCATTTATTTGGTCTGAATAGGTCTTAATCATTAAGATCTTGAACAAAGTCTTAATATTATTAAGAGGTATTTTGTATAGATAATTTTTATCACCAGCTCCACCCTTCTCCCCCTCTTCCCACCACCCAACGCAAACCCCCCCAACCCACCACCTCAACCCCACCTACCCTAACCACTACCCACTCCACCTTTCAAACCCACCCACCCCACCACCACCCACCCAAACCCTCCACTACCCACCCCCAACCCTACCCCCCACTTACCACCACTACCAACACTACCCCAATCTCACCTACCCACCACCTACCTACCTTACCCCCAACCACCACCACTCCACCACCCCTACCCCCAGACCCAATGCACCACCACCTGCTGCCCCACCACCATTTACCCCACCCCCCAAAACCTAACCCACCACCCACCACCATTATAAACAACTCCATCATTACTAGCAAACATAAATGTTTCAATTTTTATCAAATAATATTTTTATTTTATAAAATTTGTGTTTATTTTCTAATATTAGTTACTTTTTTATTTGAATTGTATATTTATCATGTTTAAACAAATACATTATGCACATTCAGATGTTGAAAAACAAACAGTCTTAATCATTTAGTGTTTAGATTTAGAGACAACATCTTAATAATTCAGATGTGCATGATTCAAACGTCTTAATTTTAATGAAAATAAATGAGGCCTAAGTCCGAAAAAGGGGAAAAAAAAAAGTAATGACTTGATGGAGAGGATTTAAATACTAAAAAGCATATAGCTAAATACTAGTAGGTCTATAGAGTAGAGCAGCAGCCTTTCCCTCTTGAGTTGGGGGTGCATGTAAATATGAAGTATTTCCTAGATTATGATCGAGTCTCGTTTTGGGCAATGCCAAAGCGATTGAACTATGGTTGAGGACGCTTGCATGTTTCATATATAATGGTGTCCTGTCCACTATTCAGGGCAGAGCTACAGACGACGAAGGCCACATATAGTTGAACAGTTTTTTCAGAAAAAATTGTTTTGTATATAGGCTTATTTTTATTTTTATTTTATGTATATAAAAAGAATTCTTAACTTCACTCATGAGTCTGCTTCATAATTTCCACATACAACTTACACGAATATGTATTAAACTTATATTGATGAGATGTTCTTGATTTTCAGGATGTTTTTTGCACGGATTGGCTTTCAAAGGCGCTGGTCTTTAATTTTTGGCCCTCAAATTGCTAGTCTTTAATTTTTGTTATTCGCTTAAAAAAGTGGCCGAAAATAATCCGAAGTTCTGGGTTCGAACCCCGCTCAGTTACAAAAAAATAAAAATCGCAAGATAAGGCTTTGCGAAAATTTCTGCCTTAAAGCAGAAGTTTGCCTAGCAAAATTTTGTAAGACAATTTTTTTTTTACTATGTTGAAATTCTACAAAAATTAGGCCTTGCCCGAATTGGCCTAATTTTGCTACGAAATTCTGCCTAGCCAAGTTATTATTTCTATATTGAGGCTGAGTTGGAATCCAGAACCTCGGGGTATTTTAGGCGAAGGACAAAAATTAAAAGACCAACAATTTGAGGGCCAAAAATTAAAGACCACCGTACCCCCGAAGAAGACGACAATCGTGCAAATTGCCCATCTTCAGGAGCTATACTCGATAGCCCATAGTCCTTTTTCTTATTATTATTATTTTTTGTGCGGATTGCCCTTCAAAAGCACCGGTCTTTAATTTTTGCCCCTCAAATTTGAAATCTTTAGTTTTTACCCTTTGCCTAAAAACTCATTAGTTTCAGGTTCGAATCCCCGCTCAGATAAAAATAAAATAAAAAATTCGCAAGACAGAAGTTTAGATTCGCTGGACAGGCAAACTCTGTCCCATCGGACATAGTTTGCCTTATGCTTGAAGGGCAAACTCTGCTTTAAGGGAGAGTTTGCAGGAAAACTATGCTTGATGGCTCGCAAACTATGCCTGAGGCCTAACTTTAGCTTGCAAAACTATGCCTGAGGCCTAACTTTGGCTTGCAAAACTCATTTGCAGGCAAACTATGCCTGATGACTTGCAAAACTATGGCTGAGGCCTAACTTTGTCTTGCAAAACTATGGCTGAGGCCTAACTTTGGCTTGCAAAACTCTGCCTGCAGGTAGAGTTTTGCTTTCAAAATTCTGCCAGAGACCTAACTTTTTCCTGAATAGGCTTAACTTTGCTACAAAACTCTACCTTGCGATTTTTTTATTTTTTTTTACTAAGCCGAGATTCGAACCCAAAATCTCATGGTATTAGGCGAAGGACAAAAATTAAAGACCACCAATTTGTCGGGCAAAAATTAAAGGCCACCCCAAAATAAGGGCATTCCTGCGAATTGCCCAACATTTTTTGTATTATACACCATAATACAAAAAGTCACAGCTACCCTTGTTTTTAAGTTAATAAATATAGAAAATTAAATTAAAGTAATTTTGTATGTTTAGGTGTTTTATTATTATATTATAAAATTAATTCTCGTATCAGCGTATGATCCTATATTGGATTCGTTAAAAATTAATACGAGAATTACCTAGATATTCTTATAGTGATTAAAAAGAAGTTACAAAAACTAATACACTTGAAAAGAAGAAAGAAGTGAATCACCATGAACATACCCGCTATTAATAGAAGGGTTAATAGCGTTTTTGGTTTTTCGTTTATTGATAAAGTCTAAATTTTGTTCTCTAGTCACATTTAATCTTCAATAATTTGAAGAGTTTGTGTGTGTTTGTTGGGGTGGGGGGGGGGGGGGGGGGGGGGGGAAAAACCGAAAGGGGTTGCGGGGGTGGGGTGAGCTAGGTGGTGGTTTTTTTTTTGGGCGGGGGAGGGTGGGGGTGGGGGGGGGGGGGGAGTGATTGGGATTTGGTGGCGTGGTTTGGGTGGTGGAGTATTTGGTGGAATGTCACTTGTGGACTTGTTGTTTTCCTAAAGAAAATATTTTCTGAAATTTTTATCAAATGAATATTAGAAAATTGAAAAACATATTCTGAAAAATAATTTTCTCCATACTAAAGTGAACATTATTTTGATATGCAGGAGTATATCATAAGGATCAAACTAAAAATTTACTAATAATTGAGGGATCAGAGTGAATAAAAATTAGTGAAAACAATCCCAAAAAGACTAGGAGGTATGATTTAGTAAAAAACGGAATAGTCTAGGAGGTCCCTGTACTTGTCTATTTTTATTATGCCGGTGTTCATGCTTACGGGTTTACCAGCTAAATCCCTCAACTCAATCAAAATAAGTATTTTAAACCCCTCTGACGATTGACCAAGGTTATGTGGCAATAAGTTGGCTGAGTTGGACGAAGTGCGTCAAAAACACCCGTACCTAGCGAGTGATTTCACTGATTCTGATTAAAAAATTAAATAATAGTACTATTCAAAAGGTTTTTTAATTTGTCACTGGTAAAGTTAAATTACTCGGCTTGTGCAACTATCTTCTTTTAAAAGGCATGAATGTGTAGTCACTAGTCACTACGTAACTCTCGTCCCCTTTAACTGCATTTCTGTTGTATCATCTCTCCTTTTTCAACAGAATAGGTAAACTCTTTCAAACTTGAAATGAATATTATGAAAGCCACAACTGAGAAAATAGAACTTAAATCAGACGCAACATGTGCTCTGCCATTCCCTCTTAGTTTATAGGCATACAAATTACTCACTCTTCTAGACAGACAATTTTCATCCTTCAGCTGATAGGATGGAAGTAAAAACGTTGTACATGCGACCTAAAGATCAGCAACTAAAGACTCTAAAGTCATCATTTCTTGTTCATAAATCACATGTCCAAGATTTTGAAAGAGAAAGTTACACACTTTTAAAAAAATCCGACTATTTTCCCACTGAAAAATGTTCAATGGCTATTCCCCTGAACGTCGGTGGGAAAAACCAAAGTACTAGTGTTTTCACAAGGAAAAATTAAGAAGTTTCCCAGCGTTTCAATGGAACCCTGTTTCCCACTATGCGTTTTCTCACTCAGCTGGTTTGGTGGGAACGAGGTGAGAAAGTCATGTTTTATAGCACAAATTTCCCACTGAATATCGATGGAAACAATCTTTGTTTCTAGTAGTGACAAGTACAACATTGCTGCTCAGTTAACCGTATTACCAACTTGGCAGTTACAGCAATCAACAGTTTGAGATAATAGTATAAGTAGAATGTCACAACCCAAGTTAGGGGTCACGATCGGTACAGTAGACTTAGAGCCCGTTTGGATTGGCTTATAAGTTGCTTATAAGCTGTTTTCAACTTTTTTGAGTGTTTAACTGGCTAGCTTAAAGTTATGTTGTACTTAAAATAAGCTCAAAAAAATAATTGGGCTCATTTGACTTAACTTATCTAAAACAGCTTATAAGTCAAAAAAAAAAAAGTTAGACTACCCCAACTTTTTTTTTTTAGCTTATAAGTTGTTTGCAGCTTATAGGCATAAGTCCATCCAAACAGGCTCTTACTCCCAAGAAGTGAACGATTTCAATTACAACCAACTCAACCGGATTAACCTCAAGCGATATCATTCAAATTCAACGTACCTCACAACATCTCTTTATTACATTGTTAAAAGTAAAAGCATAATATCTATCCAAAGAAAGCTTAAAAATGGTGCTACAAATCCTAAATACAAACCCAGAAATCTGTCACGGAATCATGGAGAAAACACAAGAATAGGGCAACAACCAAAAGTAAGACAAAGTAGAGCGACTCCAACGGAAGGACATACGGGGCTCACAAAGGTGCAAACTGATCAGCTAACAAATGCAACTCAGCTTTCAGGTGAACATCAACCCCAGAATCTGAAAAATATAAATAAACGATAAATCTAGTGACACAGCAAGCATAACCTTAGTCATTCATAGCCATTTGCACAAGTTGAAATTTTTAAATATGCATGCAATCGAGTGAGTGTACTTAAACTCAAAGTATTTATATATAAATGCTAATAAAGGCAAGCTCACAACTCATAACTCAAAACTGGTACTGTTACTCTTTTATGACCAAGGGAGGGCATATGCTAAGCTCTGATTTCCTATCCTGATCAGGTAAGGCAGCTAGCTCTAACTTTGAGGTAACACAACATGTAACAGCAACACCGTTCCACTTCCAGGAAACTCAATTGTCACTTTTTTTTCATACCGTCTAGCTCCGGGCCAGTAACCCATATGAATCTTTGGTTTCCTCCCAAGCCATTCTAAGGAATTAGCCTTCTTATCCTTCATACTTCATATGAAAAGTAATTCACTTTGAGTTATACATACACATATAAACACACACAAAAAAAAAAACACAACACACATGCTCTAAAATATATAGTATTAAGTATCAATCTAAAACATGCTTATAACAACAGGAGTGCTTGCTTCTGATAAAAACATCTAAATTTAAGTTAGAATTCCATCATGGTTAGTTAGACATTCATAGGCATTTCAAAAAATGTGTAGCACGCATTTATACAATAAGTTTGTCCCAACATTCTTACTTTATTAAACTTGCGCATATGTAAGGCTCGAACCTGATAGAATCGTCAATTCATTTGAAGATAATATAAGTGTACAAAACTCATGCGATTTGACCAAAATTAGCTACAAGTAGAGTTATTTCTTTCTTCAACTCCGTCTGGATCCAACTATGACAATTCTTCGAATGATCTATTTGAAAATTTTTAGGTTAGGGAGATTGATCCCTTGGCTATGTAGATGCTTAATGACTCTGTAATAAAGTTAGTGCTTAAATAGAAATAACCATTTCAAAAAATGATAGTATTATTTTTTGGAGAAAAGAAGATAATTAGTTGAAGTCTAATTCAAGACTGTTCTTAACAGTGTATAACTAAGCTCATAAAGAGCAACCTGAGGGATTTCAACCCACAGGCACAGGTCTTTGTGAGGAGAAGCTAAAAAGATTATAAAGATTAGCGAACTATTGGAAATATTTTTTCAAGAAAATAAAAAAGGTGAAGCTTACACGAGTTAGAGGAGTAGGAGTTCTTCAATTGCTTCTTCAATTTCTTCATCATTTGCATATAATAATGATAATAATAATAATAATAATAATACAAACCTTAGGTGTAAGACCCTAACCTCATTTAGGTGGTATAAAGATGTTTTTCTTTGCAGGGTCATGGAATTGCCAGAGAGTAATGACTCTCACCGGAAGTCTAAGTTTATAGATGGGCTTCCCCCTCTTTTTGCAGAAAGGGTCAGAAAAGCCCTTAGGAAAGGGGATAGAAGTATTAATTATGATTCGTATACTTATGGAAATTTGATTAGTACTTGTATGCAGGAAGGGTTAGCTCTATGTAATGAAATACAACTCAACCAGCAGATCAAGCGCCATGGTCTTAATGAAAGACAACAGCTAGGAGAATTTTGTGGACAGTTTGGATTAGATATGCCACAATCTTCGAAAAAGCCTCATAGGCACAAGAAAAAATATAAAGACTTCCAACAATGGAAAGAAAAGCGCTTACAAAAAAGAGCTAGGCGCAAAAAGTCTTTTAAAGAAAAGAAGGATTTTATTAAATCCAAAAATCCCAAAGCCTATTATAAGTGTGGCAGAGTAGGTCATTTTTATAAAAACTGCAAGGTTAAGGAAAAGATTAAAGCCCTTAACATAGATGATGACCTTAGAGAATCTTTATATAAGATTTTATTAAATTCAGACCCAGAACCAGAGGATGATTCTGGAAAAGAAAGTGATAATTCTTCCAACCCTCCTTCAGATAAAGATATTAGGGTATTAGGTGATGAGAGTTATATCTCGACCAGTTCGGATGGTGAGTGTCAACCATGCCAATTAGGGCAACCGTGTGTCAAAACCAAGGAAGATGATGAGTTTTATAAACTTGTTTCCCAATTTACTGAAAATAGTATTCATGTATTGGATGGTAATAACCTCTTTGATCTCCTTAAATATATTAAGGATCCCAATCTTAGGTCCCAAATTATAGACCAAATAGGTTCAAAACAGCAGCCCCAAGAAGAACCAACTGCTGTAGAAATCAGAGAACCTACAGGACCTTACACTATGGCTGGAGTCAAAAAACTCCTCCAAGAACGCCGGAATATCATCAGTACACCGGCAACCACTCAAGATTTAGAAAGAGAGGTTTATAACCTTAAACAGGAAATATCCACCCTTAGGAGACAACAATTGACATTAGATCAACGTGTCTCACAATTAGAAGGAAAAGGAGTAATCATGGAACCACCAATACAGAGACAGGTGGATAGTACTCCAGGACATTCTTCAATTAATAATTCAGGGGAAATGATTATCATAGAAAAAGGATAAAGTAGTGGTCCTAGCACCAACGTTTTTACTCAAGAAAGTAGTGGTCCTAGCACCAGCTTTTTGACTAAACTAGACATCATTACCTCGTTTAAATTTTTTATAAAAGTTACTCTTTTAATAGATTATATTTCAAAAAAGAATTTACTGCCCTAGTTGATAGTGGAGCAGTTTTAAGTTGTATTCAAGAAGGATTAATTCCTTCAAAGTATTTTCAAAAAACGACTCATAGTCTTCGGTCTGCTAGTGGCCAAAAAATGGGTATTACTTATAAATTATCCAAAGCTTATATTTGCCAAGATAAGGTTTGTATCCCTGAAAAATTTGTTTTGGTAAAAGATATTTCTAATCAAGTGATTTTAGGCACTCCATTTATTCATAAACTATTTCCAATTCAGTGGATGGATGACAAAGGTTTTATAGGAACCTATGAAGAAAAAACAATTAAATTCCAGTTTATAACTGAACCTTTTTCAAGGATTTTAAATGAAATCAAAGACCGGTTGATAAATAAACATCAACAAATTAATTTTCTTAAACAAGAAATTTACACTCTTCAAATTGATGATATTTTGCAAAATCCCAAATTACAGGAAAAAATTGAGCTTATAAAAAATCAATTTTCTCTACAAATATGTAGTGACCATCCTAATGCTTTTTGGCATAGAAAGAGACATGTTGTCACTCTTCCATATGAAGAGTCTTTTTCTGAAGATAATATTCCCACTAAGGCGAGACCATGTCAGATGAATTCCGAATATTTGGAATTATGTAAAAATGAGATTACTACTCTTTTACAAAAAGGTCTCATAAGACCTTCGAAATCTCCATGGTCATGCACAGCTTTTTCCAGTTTTGATTTCTTCCATCTCTTAAAGCTGCTATAAAGTTTTCTGGTAAACCTCTTAAGGTTAAAGGCTTGAATGCAACCTGTACTAACCCAATATGCATAAATCTATGGGTTACCCTATAAGGGGCTAGATCACTGTCAGATAATAATCTAAAAGTGGCATGATCATTATCTACAGTCATAGTTTCTTCAGTAGTTTTAACTACTTGTTTGAGACCTAATTTCTCAAAAGTACCCATTTGATATATTACTCTGGGTTCTATTTTAGGAATCGTCCATTTATTAAGGAGATCCAATTCTTGAGGTGTATCATATTCCTCTTTTTTACTGTTTTTAACAGTTCTTTTTCGATTTATAAAATTCATGGTATGAAATCGTTGAATCACATCACCTATTACTACTGAAACACCATGGCTCTGATACCACAAGGCACGCAGGACCGCACCGCCACATGATGCCATCTAGGTAACGTTAGTTTTACAAGGTTACCGACCCTGGCGATGGGGTTGTTCCGAACAGAACAAGTCCAAAAAAAATGCCCTAAAACGCCATCCTCGGCTAAGCGGGCCAACAACAAGACCACCGCCTGGTCTGAACAGTCCGCTTGGGTCAGTCTCTACCTAACCTTGAACATCATGTTTGGCGTTGATCATGATGCATTAAAGCATTATTACCATGATCTCAGTAGTCTAGTGTGACGTAATTCAACAGAATATTTAGCCTATGAGGCTAAACATGATCTGAATTAAAATAAAATTAATAAAAGAAAATAAAAATTATACCTGAAGGATGAAGGTTGTGCTCAGCAGAAAAGATTTATATCAACAAACTTTTATTTATATAAGAAAGTTTTTACAAGGGAGAGAGTGGGAGAGAGCTTGTGCTTGGGGGTTCCAAGGCTTGCCTCTCAACTAAGAGGAGTGATCCTTATATAACGGATCAGAAGAACAAAACAACAAAACTAAATGGCCCACAACATGATGGCCTAAAGAAAAACGGAAAGTAAAAAAGGAAAAGTGGCCGAAAGTGGCCAAATGGAAAACATAATTATTACAACTTTAATAATTAAAGCTGATTTTATTAAAGCAGATTCCTTCTTTTTAAAAGAAGCCGCCTAGTGGCGGGTCCCACCAATCACTTCATTGGCGACTTGCCCTTGTCTTTTGTGGTGCTGGAAGATTATTCCGGTTGGCTAAGAAATAGAGCCGCAAATTTTTCAAAGTCTTCTGTATTATCTGGACTTTGGGATTCCCTTGCTAAGACCTGTGTATTATAGTCTTCTTCCTCTTCATTTTCATTGTCAGTGGTATGACCAACGGACGCCATTGATATATCTGACATAGCTTCCATATTAAGATGTTGCATCAAATTAGATTTAAATTCCTCCATGTAGGTGGCTATTAGCTGTTCTGGGGGAATTGCGCCTTTCTTCATTTGGATTTTTCGAGCAATATGCTCAAAAGGACTGGGAATTTCCTTTTGTCTGGAGTTAATGGAGTCCTTATAATGTGCAATAGTAGTTTTAATCTGATTTATCAAATCTTATCCTGGGATAGTACCATCCTTTGATTTTTGGAGTAATTCTTTCCAGAATTTTGTATAAAAAAATCTGTTTAAACAAGGCATATTTTGCGGGGTATAACCCACTTCAACTGACCATTTCATGATCCATGGAATGGAGAATTCAATGAAGAAATACATATTAGAAATTTCTTCAGAGAAAGTAATAATATTTTCCAAATCTATTATTTTTGGAGAGACATCAACCCATTCAGTATATAAACTCTTGAAGGGTTCTGGTAAATTTTTTACAGTTGGACCATAATGGATCCACCATTGACAAAACCAATTTGGGATGCCCTGTTTATAAACATTGGCACAGATTTTTATAAACCAAGAATGTTTTTTATTATCATTCTCGTATAAAAAAGCTTTATTAAAGCTTTCAACATAATCCCAATAATTGAATTTAACTGGGACCTTTTGTTCTAGGTGGATATAATCACTGTCCTTTAACGGACTTATTCCCCATTCATTTGGAGAAAAGATCTTTTTTATAACAATTTTTGAAAAGTTATAAACTTTTTTGGTATTAGCTGGATAAAAATGTTGGAATTCCGCTGATCCTGTATTTGAAAGGACCATTTCATAATGCATCCGATATTTATAAGTCGGAGTTGCGTATGACGCTTTATCAAAATATCTTTCCATTATTTTCCAAGGTTCATCTTTCCATTGGAGATCGTCATTCTCAAGGAGAATTATTAACTCTCGTTGAGTATTTTCTTCATATGAATCAGTGTCCCCATTATCATCAATTATGAGAGCACTGGAATATGATGGAGGCATATTATCTTCTTTTTTCTGTGCTTCTATAAAAGCAAGATATTCAGCATAGGTAATTTGTTTCTGGGTATTACCAGAAGTTTCTGCAATATTGTCGGCTATTAGCCTTCTGTTACCCATTTGGGCGAGAACCGTACCTCTGCTTGTTCCCTTTTGCCCTCTTCCCCTTCCTCTATTAGAGGGAGGTGTTAATGTAGGTCTCATCCTGCAAATGGGAAAATGACAGTTATGAACTTAAACATTCTCGAGTGAGAAAATCAGGGAGACTATTAGCTGATCCCTTTTTATAATGAATTTCAAAATCAAATGGAGCTAATAAAGCTTGCCATCTGGCAAACATTTGTTTAGAAACATCATGTTTGCAGTCTTTATTAAACATAAATTTTGCTGCTTGGCAGTCAGTTTTTATTAAAAACTTTTGATTATATAAATCACCTTGAAATTTAAGAACACACTTTACTATAGCAAGAATCTCTTTTGCTATAGTAGCATAGTTCTTTTGACTATTATTTCATTTACCAGAATAGAACTGGACTAAATATTCCTGTTTATCATTTGGAGAAAGTTGTTTAAGTATTCCTCCATAGCCAATATCAGAAGCATCGGTTTCTATAATTTTTTTTCAGTTAGGATTGGCTAGAGTAAGGCAAGGAAGATTATTAACTTTCCTCTTGATTGTTTGAACTGCTTGCGTATGAGCATCAGTCCAAGGTTTTGGGATCTTTTTTAATCTATCATATAAAATAGATGTATCTTTTGCCAAACCTTCATAAAATGGTGAAATATAATTTAAACTTCCAAGAAATCTCTAAAGTTGGACTTTACCAGTGATAACATCAGGAAATTTAGAAGCAAATTCAATACTCCTATTAATAGGAATAATTTTTCCTTTTTCTATATTATGACCAAGAAATCTGACTTTTGTTTGAAAAAGTGACATTTTTGGTTTAGATATAACCAAACCATTTTGAATAATAATTTTCTTGAATATATCAAGGTGTTTAAAATGCATTTGCACAGTGTTTGAAAATACTAGAATATCGTCTATATAGACAATAATAAAATCGCTATAAGCCATGAAAATATCATTCATAATTTTTTGAAATTCTGAAGGGGCATTCTTCAGTCCAAAAGGCATAACATTCCATTCAAATTGCCCAATCGGGACATTAAAAGCAGTTTTATATTTATCTGCTTCGGCTATTTGGATTTGCCAATAACCTGATTTTAAATCAAATTTAGAAAATATGATCGCATTATGAAGACAATCGAGTAAATCCTTTATATTAGGAATAGGATATCTAATCCATTTTAAAACTTTATTAAGGAGTTTATAATTTATCACCAGTCTTGGAACTCCTCGTTCCTGTTCAGCATGTTTATTAACATAAAAAGCTGTGCATGACCATGGAGATTTCGAAGGTCTTATGAGACCTTTTGTAAAAGAGTAGTAATCTCATTTTTACATAATTCCAAATATTCGGAATTCATCTGACATGGTCTCGCCTTAGTGGGAATATTATCTTCAGAAAAAGACTCTTCATATGGAAGAGTGACAATATGTCTTTTTCTATCCCAAAAAGCATTAGGATGGTCACTACATATTTGTAGAGAAAATTGATTTTTTATAAGCTCAATTTGTTTCTGTAATTTGGGATTTTGCAAAATATCATCAATTTGAAGAGTGTAAATTTCTTGTTTAAGAAAATTAATTTGTTGATGTTTATTTATCAACCTGTCTTTGATTTCATTTAAAATCCTTGAAAAAAGGTTCAGTTATAAACTGGAATTTAATTGTTTTTTCTTCATAGGTTCCTATAAAACCTTTGTCATCCATCCACTGAATTGGAAATAGTTTATGAATAAATGGAGTGCCTAAAATCACTTGATTAGAAATATCTTTTACCAAAACAAAGTTTTCAGGGATACCAACCTTATCTTGGCAAATATAAGCTTTGGGTAATTTATAAGTAATACCCATTTTTGGCCACTAGCAGACCGAAGACTATGAGTCGTTTTTTGAAAATACTTTGAAGGAATTAATCCTTCTTGAATACAACTTAAATCTGCTCCACTATCAACTAGGGCAGTAAATTCTTTTTTGAAATTATAATCTATTAAAAGAGTAACTTTTATAAAAAATTTAAACGAGGTAATGATGTCTAGTTTAGTCAAAAAGTTGGTGCTAGGACCACTACTTTCTTCAGTCAAAAAGTTGGTGCTAGGACCACTACTTTCTCCTTTTTCTATGATAATAATTTCCCCTGAATTATTAATTGAAGAATCTCCTGAAGTACTATCCACCTGTCTATGTACTGGTGGTTCCATGATTACTCCTTTTCCTTTTCCTTCTAATTGTGAGACACGTTGATCTAATGTCAATTGTTGTCTCCTAAGGGTGGATATTTCCTGTTTAAGGTTATAAACCTCTCTTTCTAAATCTTGAGTGGTTGTTGGTGTACTGATGATATTCCGGCGTTCTTGGAGGAGTTTTTTGACTCCAGCCATAGTGTAAGGTCCTGTAGGTTCTCTGATTTCTACAGCAGTTGGTTCTTCTTGGGGCTGCTGTTTTGAACCTATTTGGTCTATAATTTGGGACCTAAGATTGGAATCCTTAATATATTTAACGAGATCAAAGAGGTTATTACCATCTAATACATGAATACTATTTTCAGTAAATTGGGAAACAAGTTTATAAAACTCATCATCTTCCTTGGTTTTGACACACGGTTGCCCTAATTGGCATGGTTGACACTTACCATCCGAACTGGTCGAGATATAACTCTCATCACCTAATACCCTAATATCTTCATCTGAAGGAGGGTTGGAAGAATTATCACTTTCTTTGTCAGAATCATCCTCTGGTTCTGGGTCTGAATTTAATAAAATCTTATATAAAGATTCTCTAAGATCATCATCTATGTTAAGGGCTTTAATCTTTTCCTTAACCTTGCAGTTTTTATAAAAATGACCTACTCTGTCACACTTATAACAGGCTTTGGGATTTTTGGATTTAATAAAATCCTTCTTTTCTTTAAAAGACTTTTTGCGCCTAGCTCTTTTTTGTAAGCGCTTTTCTTTCCATTGTTGGAAGTCTTTATATTTTTTCTTGTGCCTATGAGGCTTTTTCGAAGATTGTGGCATATCTAATCCAAACTGTCCACAAAATTCTCCTAGCTGTTGTCTTTCATTAAGACCATGGCACTTGATCTGCTGGTTGAGTTGTATTTCATTACATAGAGCTAACCCTTCTTGCATACAAGTACCAATCAAATTTCCATAAGTATACGAATCATAATTAATACTTCTATCCCCTTTCCTAAGGGCTTTTCTAACCCTTTTTGCAAAAAGAGGGGGAAGTCCATCTATAAACTTGGACTTCCAGTGAGAGTCATTACTCTCTGGCAATTCCATGACCCTGCAAAGAAAAACATCTATATACCACCTAAATGAGGTTAGGGTCTTACACCTAAGGTTTTGAAGCATGGTACGGATAGATTCACTATTATCGGACCATCTTCCTGAAAAATGTTCAACAATATTAATAACCAGTGTACAAACTGCATTTGCTACTGGTGCGTCATGACCAGGCTCTTGCTTAACAGCTCCTAAAATTGAATTACGCTGTGTAGCAGTTAGATAATTATCCCACCAACCTTTTAATTGGCCAGTGAAACCAGCTATAATCATATCTGCAATAACTCTTTCAGTGTTTTTATGAACTTTGCAGATAGTGTTGTACATTAACATTCTATGAATAGTACAATAAATTTGTCGTTAGGTATAACCATCAATATTCCATTCATATATTTCCTTGCCACTATAACTGTTGGAAATAACATGTTCATGTTCCTCTAATAAAACATCTTGAGGAGTTGGTCGAGGATAGTAATACATCCTCTGGGTAGGCTTAACAGCATAATATTCATCGATTTTATTAATATCTGATGCTATGCGAGCCTTATAATCTACATCAGACAAATATTTATCTTCCTCTGCTATTAGAGGACTGAGTTTTAAATTCTTAAACTTTTCATCTAAAAGTTTTTCTAAATCTGATAAAGGTTTTAGTTTAAAATCATGAATTTCAGGAGGAGGCTGTATACTTGGGGTAGCAATAACTTCCTTCTGTTTCTCCTTATCAGAAGTAGATGCCTTATTAAGACAATTTAAAAGTTTATCAACTTTTTCATGTAGTGAAAATATTTGTTCACCCAAGATATTCATATAAATATTAGTATAATTTTGTTGCCTTATCATGTTATTAACATGATGAGTCATTACAGTCAAGGCACCATTTTCAATTAATTTTGAAAAGGCTGAAAAATGTAAATCTTTCATTTGGAAAGATGGTTGTGGAGGAAATACACTGTTGACACCCAATTTTGTCCCTCCTTTATTTAATTTTATTCACTCGGACGTCTAAATTTACTGACGAGCTAAACACTTTATTTTCACTTTTTTATTATTTTCACTACTCTTATTTTTAAACATATCGAGCATTACTGTATCACAAATTTTAAATGTTCGTCATCGTTTTGGAATCATTAAATTAGTTACAAGACAACACTTTATAAAATATCTATTTTTTACATATTAATTATTTATTGTCTTTACATAATATATATTATACCAGTCATTAACTTAGAAGCCCGAAGATAATTAAATAGCGGAGGAATGGCCAACAATTTTCAGCTAATTAATGGTTTAGAATACAGATACAATATTATTTCCTACCCAAACAAACAACCCACATTTTTATACCCAACCCACATTCTCAATCCATATTTAAAATTAATAGGCCAGCCCAAACGGACCAACCCAATTTAATTTCTACCCGACCCGGACCAATCCCAATTTTTCCCTAAAAACCTAAAACCCTCAGCCGCCCCTCATTTTTCATTTTTCTCCTTTCTCTTTCCCCTTTCTCCTTCTTTTTCGCCTTCTTCTTCTCCTTCATTCCCGCTTTTCTCCGCCTCCTCTCTCTCTCTCTATACTCTCCCTCTCTCCCTTTCACCGCCGCTCCCCTCTCCCACCATTTCCGCTCCTCTCACGCTCCTCGTCCCCACCTCGCCGATGACCCCATCACCGTTCCCCACACCACTACCCCACTCCGCTCCTCTCTACCCTACCCCCGCTACTTTCTTTCCCTTTCATCATCGTCATCATCGCCTCCACTCACCCGCTCCTCTCCCACACTCCTTTATAAAAAAACCCCCCTAGAAGATCGAGACGGAGGGGAAAAAGAGAGGGGATAGAAGAAAGGATCTGGAATCTACAAAATTCCCTTACAAAATACAAGTTCTAATCGCCTCAATTTTTTCCAGAAATCCTTAGATTTTACGACTTTCATTCGTTCGATTATCGTCCTAACTTTAAGAACGTTAAACATTCGTTCTGTCTTGGTAGACTTTGGCCGCGACAGAGATTTTCGGATTCATTTGTGTCGAGTTCTAATCTGTTCCCAACGAGAGTAGATTCGAGACCCCGACGCCTCAGTTCATTGCACACAAAAAAGGTGAACCTCGATATACTTATCGCTTTAGTCGTTAGTTTCTGTTTTTGGTTAAAATCTCAGCTTATTTCTGCCATTTTCCGGTGGTCGTGTAGTTTCCTTGTTATCTTGCTGTTTGTTTGATGTTTGGGACTGTTAGGATAGGGTGTTAATTGCTAAAAAATGAATTTGAAAGATGTATACTGTAGATTGGATGCTTAGACTGAATTTCCAAGATTTAGAAACTATTTAAATCCGAATATACATAGGATATACAGTGGGTTATCAAGGTAGGAAGAAGGTATACATTCAATATACATCTGATATACACATCGCGGTGTGTATATCTTAGGTATATTGTGTATGCGATTAAAACAGATCGACATTGTCCCTCTTTGCTCTATTTGTTCTAAATAACGTATTTGGTTATGAATATAATTTATTTGGGTTGATATGATGAAATGATCGTACGATACGTCGATGTTGGTTGTTGATTTAATTTGGTCTCAAATCTGTGTTCTGTGCTCAGTCCTATTAGCAATCATGTTGTTCTAAATGATGTACCCTGGGACGAATGTAATATGCTTAGATTTAAATACGATTAAGTGATTATATAACATGTCGATGCTGGTGGTTGAAGTTCTGTTAGTCGAAATCCTGTTCTTATTGGATATTTGCTGACTCATTAGTTGTTAGGTAAGACTTTTCAGGAATCTTGTTTAGTTGTAGGTCTGTTAGGTTTACCCAGATTAATCAACATATTTCGTACTCTGACTATGCTATTTAGGTACAAGCTAATTTGGTTTAATCATTAACAATTCAGCTTAATCACTACCAATACTTATCTATGTCTAGTTGTTTAACATATAGATGTGGTTGAATCTGATTTAGTTTTCTTGTTTAATAATAAGACGATTATTAGCAAGCCCATAAGTTTGTTCAAAATTTGAATATTGTCAAATCTTGTATATTAGTCATCTGCTGGTTCTGGCGTTATAAAATCAGGATGGATTCAAAGCGACTAAGCATTTAAAAGCCTATTTTAACAATTTTCCAAGTAACCTGCTGAGTTGTGAGAAGATGTTCGAAATTTATCTGTTGATGTTATTTTTACTGAGTCAGTTTTTGATATATCAGTTCGTTAAAAGAACATGCTTTGGGATGTCATATTCTATCACAAAATCTGGTTGTATGATTTATGTGGAAAATGTCCCTGTGAACCTCATTCTTTACAACTGATAAGATTGATTCCAACTTGAATGACAAAGAAGTAGGAAGAGACGTTGATAAGCTGGTCTTGCTAAACAGAATCCTGTTTGTCGGACTACTTCCTGATCATATCCATGCTAATACTTGCCTATAAAAATGAACAGAAGAAATCAGTGAATAAAATGTGTCTTTTGCCAACAGCAGTGATAATAATAAATAGTCAACACTTGTCTACTTTATTTGTTTTCCTTCGCTTTTGAATCATGAGTCTAAAAGGAAATGATAGGTACTTTACGGGGTGGTTCTCTTATATTATTATGATATATTAGTGGGAGCAAATCATGCTTAGCCTCTGTATCTTACATGATCAATTGGTCCAATACTGATTTCTTGGGTTGCTGCTTTCTTGAAATTTTTGGGACCTTATGCCCTTGCTGCCACGACCCCGCACCATGTGTTACAAACTACTAGCCTGTCCTTTCTGTTTTGCTTAGTTGAATTACTGAAATAAACTAAGGAATTTCACTAATTACATCATGTATACCTCGTATACACTTGAACAAATTGATGGCCATATGTGCATGCTTTGAGCAGTTCTTGAGTGTGCAATATTTTTTATTTCTTCGCCAACATGGTTGTTGTCATACTATGTCAAAAAGAACACTGTTATAATTTACTTTCTTTGATTTTTATAGCATATTTCGCCTCTAAGCTCTTTCCATCTAAATGGTTAGGCATAGTCATGTAGGTAGGAATGTATACACATAAGATATACCAAAATATCCACAGTATATATATAATCTACTAATTTGTTTTGAGCTATATTTTACATGTTTAATCTTATTTATTGATCGTATACTAATTGTTTTCTCTCGTTTTTATGCATGATCATCGCATACGAGTCCAAGCGACTCGTCATCTCCTTCCGCATTTGGTGTTGGGCTAAAAGCCCGACGTAACTCCTCCTACGTCAACCCAATTCGCAGTCAAACAAGAAAACAAAATCTAGGCCGAAGCCCAATGGACAGAACAGCCCACAACTTCAATATAAAGAAGGATATTGGGCCTAAGCCCAATACATGAACAGTTCCGGCAGTTGGGCCTTAATAAGTGGGCCAAATCCATTTACTCTTTTCCTCTCTTCCTTATTTTATTGATTGTGTATTCTTATTTGTTTTGTAGGACTAACATTTTATCTTATTTTATTAATTTAGATGAATTCTAGTAAATTAGGGGATTTAACTTTAGCATAATGGGTAGCTTAACTTAAGAGAGAAATTCGCGATTAGCCCCCATAGATTTCATTTTCCTTCTATATTATAGTTATTTATGGCATCTATAATATTTTTATTAGAATAATTGATTCTTAAAAAATAGTATGACTACATTTTCTAGCTAAGGGAATCATAATTTATTTTCACTATCTTAAAGAATTCAAGCGTAATGAATAGACCAATATGAATTAAAGTATACGTTTGTAAATGATCTTTTTTTTAATTGCATATACTTTGATTGAGTATAGTTTATAAGAAATAATAAAAGAGATAAAAGAAGCTCACATTAACCGTTTTCGTACTTTATTCATACTCCTAAAAATACAAAATCATTAATATCTTACCATTTGAATTTTTATCAAAACGTTGCATAAATTCACATTTTTTCGTCTACTCATATGTAAACTATCTTTGGCAAGCTTTTTTAAATAACATTATTAGTTGAAACCTTAACAACATTTATAAGTCATATTTCTAAAATGGCATTAAAAGTACCCTTTTGTACATATTATTATTATTTTTCTACAAGCTCTATTTTAAATAGCATCCTTACATGTCTATCTATAACTTTAGCCATACTTACAAAATTACCTTTTTTTTTTATAATACTATATTTACACTTAGCCTAATTAATTATAAGTCCGGTCGGTTAACCATTGTTAATGGGTCTTAAAGGATGCCTAATACCTTCCCTTTAGACTAATTGAACCCTTATCTAGAATCTTAAGTTTCGCAGACCTTAAATATAGTTAACTTTAAACCTAATAACTTTAATAAACTTTAGGTGTCCTAATTCACCATAAATAATTAGGTGGCGACTCCTTAAAACACATAACAAAAATAGGAATCTCCAATATGTCGTACTTCTAAATTTAACTCTCACGGGTTAAAATGGGGTGTGACAGCTTGGCGACTCTGCTGGGGAACACTTAGGTTCTAACCATAACGGATTTATATTTAATTAGGATTTGTGTGCTAACTTTATTTGCTTAAACTATTTTCACGTGTTATAACTGTTTATCTGCTATTAATTGTTTGTTTGATATAAACTGTTTAAATGTTACTGCTTTGATAAATTGTCATTCCGTTCATATTTCCTCCACTTCTGGAAAATTCACACATATTCACACACTTAAAACGGCTTCGCGGTTCGCGCCCGTTCACTATTAAATTACCTTTTAGTTGGATCGATCTTGTGGATTTAGTCGATCAGCGGTGCAGTCGACGGCCACGGACTTTCCACTCCCAAGTTGTCCGCTTGGGGGAACCTTGTGTCATAGGAAGCCAACTCTTAGTCAGCCTAAGATAGAGCTAAACCAACACCCTTTACTAAGAACATACATTTTTGACCTAGGAGGTTTAATACCCTTGGTGTATTAAACTCATTAGACGACTTTACCCAAACGTCCAAGCGGGTTCACGACCCCGAGTGACACCAATCATACTTATGTGCATGTTTGAAGGATAACTGTGCCTAAATATTGACTATTTGCTTTAATTAATTAAACTTTAAGAAGAAGGGAATGACTAACATTTCTATGACAGGTATGCATCGGAATATAACAAATGACGAAGATCAAGGGTATCACAAATGGAGCTAGAAGTTAGACATAGAAATTTTATTTACTTTATTTAGATTAGGAAACACTTTATGTTGTATTCATTTGACATGTAATAAATATTACATTATCTTGTACTTTATTTTGGGAAATAGAATTCGTTTAATTAATCAAACCAACGGGATGACGTATTATGGCACACTTTACCCTTCAAACAAACGTTAGGCCTACCTCTGGCACAAAGAGGTCACATGCATATTAGGACGCGTTATTGTTTGATATACTCGTTTACATTTGTTTGACAACTTTATGAACTATTTGCTACATGACTTACTTGACTCTATGTGATCATGACTTTACCTAGATATGTTGTGAGACTGACATCATTTTGCATTTTTATGTTCTTATATCCCTAAAAAAAGTTGATTCGGGTCGACACCGAGACACCGACCATCCAGGATGCCGAACCAGGAGAGACTTTGAAGAATTGGATTCTTACTCCACGAGTCTTGGTAGTTTGAACATGTAGAAAACTTTTGAAATAGCACAATTTTAAAATTGAGGTTTGAATCATGCTCAAGACTTTTGTTGCTTTGCCTCATCTTTTGAAAACTTAATCGCAAAATCTATGCATTTCTGATTTTCCTTAATCATCTATTATTATTTTCTACTTTATTTATCAAATCTGCCAACTCTATGATTGTGACATAAGATGCAACATACATCCCGAAAGAGTAATAAAGACATTTGAGGACAAGACAAGATTACACTCGGAAGAAATTGAAATAGTCGATAGGTGATGACATAAGCCTGAAAGCTAGCAATTCAAGAAGAAATCAAAGGACGACATTAGGTTAGACAGCCTAGTTTGCAACCTTTCCTTTAACAATCGGTACGAACTACGCTTGACCTGATTCCTCGGTGGATACGTAGGCAGCCCACATAGGGTTCGGTTGCATTTAGAACAAAAAATCAAAAGATTTTGCATGCATACGAACTACGCTGACCTAATTCCCATGGGGGGATACGTAGGCAGCCCACATAGGGCTCGGTTGCATTATAACAGAAAATCAAAAAAAAAATCCTTATACAAGGAAAACCACATAGGGCCTGATTCCCTCGGCGGGATTCGTAAACTATCAACATACAGATCCGTCACACCTAGATAAAGATCCAACAAACCTTTTACCGTTTATATAACAGAACTACGCTGACCTGATTCCCTTGGTGGGATACGTAGGCAATCCACATCGGGTTCGGTCCCTTTATCAAAATTTCAAACCATTTTTTTATGTACTTACTAACTACGTTCCGACCTGATTCCCTTGGAGGGATACGTAGGCAACCTAAACAAGGTTCGGTCACACTACAACATAAATTTAGCATACTCTTCTGAACCCAAAACTGGGGCATATTTTGAAAAGATATAGACAAAAGAACAGTTGTGCATCGACAAAATTAAGGCTACCAGATAGGAAGTATTATAAACCAATTACTTTAGAAGTGTCACAATCAGAAGTTAGCAGAAATATTTTACAACTTACATACACATGTTTACATATATATTATATATACACTTTTCAAATGAAAAACTTCCTTTCAATCATTTTCACTACCGTTCATCTATCGAGGCTTGAACGGAGATCACAAGATACAAACAAACAAGACGAACGGAGCGCCAACAACGTCAAGCTTCGAGTCAACACGAATCAACTTCCCCCTCCCAAACTAAGAATTTTTCTTTGAGTGCAGGAACTTAAAATCGCGAGATCAACAGTCAAGTCTATCAATCAGGGCCATTGTGGCCTCGCCTCAAAAGCCATACGGCTTTACTTCCAACCTTATCTTTTAATTTATTTTTATCAAAATAATTTTATAACTTTATACACCTGTTTTGTAGGTTGACGAGATTGAAGGCGAATTAAATCAGGATTACGTGTCCTAAATTTGGCCTGTCACGATACCATCAACATCATGAGCCAGACGGCTATTCCACCACTTTACTCCATAATTTATCAATTATTTTATCATATACTTTACCAGCTTTAACCATTTTACTCTGAACTTTGCAGGAATCATTGTTAAGTTTCCAAAGACAGCTGAAGGCATCTCCCAAGACCGCTGGAGGCATCAATATCACACCCCGACGAACTATACATTTTAGGCTCGTCCGCACTGCATATGCACTACTGCTTTCAAACGCCCGCACTGCAAAGGCACCGCATCGCATTGCATTATTACTTTCAAATGCCCGACAAAGGAACAACATCATTGTTCGCAAACACACAACATTTAGGCTCGTCCGCCTTTAATAGGACACTCTAGGATTGTCCGCCTTTAATAGGACACTTTAGGCTCGTCCGCCTTTAATAGGACACTTTAGGCTCGTCCGCCTTTAATAGGACACTTTAGGCTCGTCCGCCTTTAATAGGACACTTTAGGATTGTCCGCCTTTAATAGGACACTTTAGGCTCGTCCGCCTTTAATAGGACACTTTAGGCTCGTCCGCCTTTATTAGGACATTTAGGCTCGTCCGCCTTTAATAGGACATTTAGGCTCGTCCGCCTTTAATAGGACATTTAGGCTCGTCCGCCTTTAATAGGACATTTAGGCTCGTCCGCCTTTAATAGGACACTTTAGGATTGTCCGCCTTTAATAGGACGTTTAGGCTCGTCCGCCTTTAATAGGACACTTTAGGATTGTCAGCCTTTAATAGGACATTTTAGGCTCGTCCGCCTTTAATAGGATATCATTTCTTTAAATGCCTCACACAGCATATGCATCATGTCCTCGAAAACAACCGGAGACATATTTGGGTTCGTCCACCCTAAAATAGGATATTGGGTTCTTTCACCCTAAAATAGGATGCTTGGGTTCGTCCACCCCAAAATAGGATATTGGGTTCTTCCACCCTAAAATAGGATGCTTGGGTTCGTCCACCCTAAAATAGGATATATTGGGTTCTTCCACCCTAAAATAGGATACTTGGGTTCGTCCGCCCTAAAATAGGACATATCGGGTTCTTCCACCCTAAAATAGGATACTGGGGTTCGTCTACCCTAAAATAGGACATATCGGGTTCTTCCACCCTAAAATAAGATACATTGGGTTCGTCCACCCTAAAATAGGACATATTGGGTTCTTCCACCCTAAAATAGGATATCGGGTTCTTCCACCCTAAAATAGGATACTTGGGTTCGTCCACCCTAAAATAGGACATATTGGGTCATTCTACCCTAAAATAAGAATTCACATATTTATCTTGAATTTTACAGGATTGGCGTCGAGTCTCTGAAGACAACCGGGGGCATCATTCGGCTATACAGTCTCATATGCATAAGCCAGACGGCTACACTATGACACTACTCTCTACCTTATCATTCACTTTACCAATTCTAACGATTTTACAGGAATTATCATTAAGTCTCTGAAGACAACCGAAGACATCATTTGGTTGTACGGCCTCATCAGCATATCATTGAGTCCCGAAGACAACCGGAGACATCACATGGCTACACAGCCTCATCCGCATAAGCCAAACGGCTACATCATTTATCATTAAGTCCCCAAAAACAACCGGAGACGTAGCATCAAGTCCCCGAAGACAACCGGAGACATATCATCAAGTCCCCGAAAACAATCGGAGACGTAGCATCAAGTCCCCGAAAACAACCGGAGACATCGCATGGCTACACGGCCTCACCTGCATAAAGCCAAACGGCTATACACTTACTTTACTCCTTACTTCATTTCTTTATTTCATCATCTACTTTACCTACTTTAATGAATTTACCTTAAAATTCGCAGATATCAGTTATCATCGAGTCCCGGAAGACAGCCGGAGACCTTATCGCTATCATCTTCAAATGCAACTAGAGATATTATCATATCCTCAGCATACGCATCACGCATTCATTCAAGTCCCTGAAGACAACCAGAGACAACATTAGCCACACGGCCTCATTTTCATTCCCACACTCATATTTACTATCATTTTACACTCTTTATAATTTTACACTTTCAACTTTATTACTAAGCTTGACATGAATTTCAGTTTTGGCAGAAAATACAACCTGCAGGGACGCAACACAACATGGAACTTTATCTTACGCAGTGAACTGGAGAAAATTTGCTGAAGAGGAATACCAAACTTACCAGCAAAGGTCACGAATCTACTCTCGAACTCAATTCCGCCTATGTCCACAAACACGTGATGCGTAGGTTAATTTCTCTTTCACATCCTCCGCTAAAACTCTACTAAATCTACTCTTTTTTCACAATCTCATATTCCTTCCTACACCCCAGTGTCTCCATAACTCAACACTGGGGCATCTTTGAAGAATTCACACCATGCCTAGTAGAGTCCTACTTATGGGTGTGTTGTGCACCACATTTATAATTAGGAGGCTATAAGCACGTGTTCCATTCTTGAACGTTCTCGTCACCTGTCTACAACCCCCGCTAGATTATGAATCCACAAAAACTTTCGAACTATATATGGCCTGATTCTCGTGCAGCCGAGATAGGTAGGCAACTCGAAACTGAGATTCGGCCATAATTTTCCATAATTCCTTCGGCCCTCATAATATTTTCCATCAATTTTCCTAAATCATACTTTCTTAAAAAACTCATACTCGTTGGTCCAAACAAAATTGGCTACTACGTCAACTTCTTCGCCCGAAGATTCTTACATCACCTCCGGTCGAAGAGGGGCATCTGTTGACACCCAATTTTGTCCCTCCTTTATTTAATTTTATTCACTTGGACGTCTAAATTTACTGACGAGCTAAACACTTTATTTTCACTTTTTTATTATTTTCACTACTCTTATTTTTAAACATATCGAGCATTACTGTATCACAAATTTTAAATGTTCGTCATCGTTTTGGAATCATTAAATTAGTTACAAGACAACACTTTATAAAATATCTATTTTTTACATATTAATTATTTATTGTCTTTACATAATATATATTATACCAGTCATTAACTTAGAAGCCCAAAGATAATTAAATAGCGGAGGAATGGCCAACAATTTTCAGCTAATTAATGGTTTAGAATACAGATACAATATTATTTCCTACCCAAACAAACAACACACATTTTTATACCCAACCCACATTCTCAATCCATATTTAAAATTAATAGGCCAGCCCAAACGGACCAGCCCAAACGGACCAGCCCAATTTAATTTCTACCCGACCCGGACCAATCCCAATTTTTCCCTAAAAACCTAAAACCCTCAGCCGCCCCTCATTTTTCATTTTTCTCCTTTCTCTTTCCCCTTTCTCCTTCTTTTTCGCCTTCTTCTTCTCCTTCATTCCCGCTTTTCTCCGCCTCCTCTCTCTCTCTATACTCTCCCTCTCTCCCTTTCACCGCCGCTCCCCTCTCCCACCATTTCCGCTCCTCTCACGCTCCTCGTCCCCACCTCGCCGATGACCCCATCACCGTTCCCCACACCACTACCCCACTCCGCTCCTCTCTACCCTACCCCCGCTCCTTTCTTTCCCTTTCATCATCGTCATCATCGCCTCCACTCACCCGCTCCTCTCCCACACTCCTTTATAAAAAAACCCCCCTAGAAGATCGAGACGGAGGGGAAAAAGAGAGGGGATAGAAGAAAGGATCTGGAATCTACAAAATTCCCTTACAAAATACAAGTTCTAATCGCCTCAATTTTTTCCAGAAATCCTTAGATTTTACGACTTTCATTCGTTCGATTATCGTCCTAACTTTAAGAACGTTAAACATTCGTTCTGTCTTGGTAGACTTTGGCCGCGACAGAGATTTTCGGATTCATTTGTGTCGAGTTCTAATCTGTTCCCAACGAGAGTAGATTCGAGACCCCGACGCCTCAGTTCATTGCACACAAAAAAGGTGAACCTCGATATACTTATCGCTTTAGTCGTTAGTTTCTGTTTTTGGTTAAAATCTCAGCTTATTTCTGCCATTTTCCGGTGGTCGTGTAGTTTCCTTGTTATCTTGCTGTTTGTTTGATGTTTGGGACTGTTAGGATAGGGTGTTAATTGCTAAAAAATGAATTTGAAAGATGTATACTGTAGATTGGATGCTTAGACTGAATTTCCAAGATTTAGAAACTATTTAAATCCGAATATACATAGGATATACAGTGGGTTATCAAGGTAGGAAGAAGGTATACATTCAATATACATCTGATATACACATCGCGGTGTGTATATCTTAGGTATATTGTGTATGCGATTAAAACAGATCGACATTGTCCCTCTTTGCTCTATTTGTTCTAAATAACGTATTTGGTTATGAATATAATTTATTTGGGTTGATATGATGAAATGATCGTACGATACGTCGATGTTGGTTGTTGATTTAATTTGGTCTCAAATCTGTGTTCTGTGCTCAGTCCTATTAGCAATCATGTTGTTCTAAATGATGTACCCTGGGACGAATGTAATATGCTTAGATTTAAATACGATTAAGTGATTATATAACATGTCGATGCTGGTGGTTGAAGTTCTGTTAGTCGAAATCCTGTTCTTATTGGATATTTGCTGACTCATTAGTTGTTAGGTAAGACTTTTCAGGAATCTTGTTTAGTTGTAGGTCTGTTAGGTTTACCCAGATTAATCAACATATTTCGTACTCTGACTATGCTATTTAGGTACAAGCTAATTTGGTTTAATCATTAACAATTCAGCTTAATCACTACCAATACTTATCTATGTCTAGTTGTTTAACATATAGATGTGGTTGAATCTGATTTAGTTTTCTTGTTTAATAATAAGACGATTATTAGCAAGCCCATAAGTTTGTTCAAAATTTGAATATTGTCAAATCTTGTATATTAGTCATCTGCTGGTTCTGGCGTTATAAAATCAGGATGGATTCAAAGCGACTAAGCATTTAAAAGCCTATTTTAACAATTTTCCAAGTAACCTGCTGAGTTGTGAGAAGATGTTCGAAATTTATCTGTTGATGTTATTTTTACTGAGTCAGTTTTTGATATATCAGTTCGTTAAAAGAACATGCTTTGGGATGTCATATTCTATCACAAAATCTGGTTGTATGATTTATGTGGAAAATGTCCCTGTGAACCTCATTCTTTACAACTGATAAGATTGATTCCAACTTGAATGACAAAGAAGTAGGAAGAGACGTTGATAAGCTGGTCTTGCTAAACAGAATCCTGTTTGTCGGACTACTTCCTGATCATATCCATGCTAATACTTGCCTATAAAAATGAACAGAAGAAATCAGTGAATAAAATGTGTCTTTTGCCAACAGCAGTGATAATAATAAATAGTCAACACTTGTCTACTTTATTTGTTTTCCTTCGCTTTTGAATCATGAGTCTAAAAGGAAATGATAGGTACTTTACGGGGTGGTTCTCTTATATTATTATGATATATTAGTGGGAGCAAATCATGCTTAGCCTCTGTATCTTACATGATCAATTGGTCCAATACTGATTTCTTGGGTTGCTGCTTTCTTGAAATTTTTGGGACCTTATGCCCTTGCTGCCACGACCCCGCACCATGTGTTACAAACTACTAGCCTGTCCTTTCTGTTTTGCTTAGTTGAATTACTGAAATAAACTAAGGAATTTCACTAATTACATCATGTATACCTCGTATACACTTGAACAAATTGATGGCCATATGTGCATGCTTTGAGCAGTTCTTGAGTGTGCAATATTTTTTATTTCTTCGCCAACATGGTTGTTGTCATACTATGTCAAAAAGAACACTGTTATAATTTACTTTCTTTGATTTTTATAGCATATTTCGCCTCTAAGCTCTTTCCATCTAAATGGTTAGGCATAGTCATGTAGGTAGGAATGTATACACATAAGATATACCAAAATATCCACAGTATATATATAATCTACTAATTTGTTTTGAGCTATATTTTACATGTTTAATCTTATTTATTGATCGTATACTAATTGTTTTCTCTCGTTTTTATGCATGATCATCGCATACGAGTCCAAGCGACTCGTCATCTCCTTCCGCATTTGGTGTTGGGCTAAAAGCCCGACGTAACTCCTCCTACGTCAACCCAATTCGCAGTCAAACAAGAAAACAAAATCTAGGCCGAAGCCCAATGGACAGAACAGCCCACAACTTCAATATAAAGAAGGATATTGGGCCTAAGCCCAATACATGAACAGTTCCGGCAGTTGGGCCTTAATAAGTGGGCCAAATCCATTTACTCTTTTCCTCTCTTCCTTATTTTATTGATTGTGTATTCTTATTTGTTTTGTAGGACTAACATTTTATCTTATTTTATTAATTTAGATGAATTCTAGTAAATTAGGGGATTTAACTTTAGCATAATGGGTAGCTTAACTTAAGAGAGAAATTCGCGATTAGCCCCCATAGATTTCATTTTCCTTCTATATTATAGTTATTTATGGCATCTATAATATTTTTATTAGAATAATTGATTCTTAAAAAATAGTATGACTACATTTTCTAGCTAAGGGAATCATAATTTATTTTCACTATCTTAAAGAATTCAAGCGTAATGAATAGACCAATATGAATTAAAGTATACGTTTGTAAATGATCTTTTTTTTAATTGCATATACTTTGATTGAGTATAGTTTATAAGAAATAATAAAAGAGATAAAAGAAGCTCACATTAACCGTTTTCGTACTTTATTCATACTCCTAAAAATACAAAATCATTAATATCTTACCATTTGAATTTTTATCAAAACGTTGCATAAATTCACATTTTTTCGTCTACTCATATGTAAACTATCTTTGGCAAGCTTTTTTAAATAACATTATTAGTTGAAACCTTAACAACATTTATAAGTCATATTTCTAAAATGGCATTAAAAGTACCCTTTTGTACATATTATTATTATTTTTCTACAAGCTCTATTTTAAATAGCATCCTTACATGTCTATCTATAACTTTAGCCATACTTACAAAATTACCTTTTTTTTTTATAATACTATATTTACACTTAGCCTAATTAATTATAAGTCCGGTCGGTTAACCATTGTTAATGGGTCTTAAAGGATGCCTAATACCTTCCCTTTAGACTAATTGAACCCTTACCTAGAATCTTAAGTTTCGCAGACCTTAAATATAGTTAACTTTAAACCTAATAACTTTAATAAACTTTAGGTGTCCTAATTCACCATAAATAATTAGGTGGCGACTCCTTAAAACACATAACAAAAATAGGAATCTCCAATATGTCGTACTTCTAAATTTAACTCTCACGGGTTAAAATGGGGTGTGACAGCTTGGCGACTCTGCTGGGGAACACTTAGGTTCTAACCATAACGGATTTATATTTAATTAGGATTTGTGTGCTAACTTTATTTGCTTAAACTATTTTCACGTGTTATAACTGTTTATCTGCTATTAATTGTTTGTTTGATATAAACTGTTTAAATGTTACTGCTTTGATAAATTGTCATTCCGTTCATATTTCCTCCACTTCTGGAAAATTCACACATATTCACACACTTAAAACGGCTTCGCGGTTCGCGCCCGTTCACTATTAAATTACCTTTTAGTTGGATCGATCTTGTGGATTTAGTCGATCAGCGGTGCAGTCGACGGCCACGGACTTTCCACTCCCAAGTTGTCCGCTTGGGGGAACCTTGTGTCATAGGAAGCCAACTCTTAGTCAGCCTAAGATAGAGCTAAACCAACACCCTTTACTAAGAACATACATTTTTGACCTAGGAGGTTTAATACCCTTGGTGTATTAAACTCATTAGACGACTTTACCCAAACGTCCAAGCGGGTTCACGACCCCGAGTGACACCAATCATACTTATGTGCATGTTTGAAGGATAACTGTGCCTAAATATTGACTATTTGCTTTAATTAATTAAACTTTAAGAAGAAGGGAATGACTAACATTTCTATGACAGGTATGCATCGGAATATAACAAATGACGAAGATCAAGGGTATCACAAATGGAGCTAGAAGTTAGACATAGAAATTTTATTTACTTTATTTAGATTAGGAAACACTTTATGTTGTATTCATTTGACATGTAATAAATATTACATTATCTTGTACTTTATTTTGGGAAATAGAATTCGTTTAATTAATCAAACCAACGGGATGACGTATTATGGCACACTTTACCCTTCAAACAAACGTTAGGCCTACCTCTGGCACAAAGAGGTCACATGCATATTAGGACGCGTTATTGTTTGATATACTCGTTTACATTTGTTTGACAACTTTATGAACTATTTGCTACATGACTTACTTGACTCTATGTGATCATGACTTTACCTAGATATGTTGTGAGACTGACATCATTTTGCATTTTTATGTTCTTATATCCCTAAAAAAAGTTGATTCGGGTCGACACCGAGACACCGACCATCCAGGATGCCGAACCAGGAGAGACTTTGAAGAATTGGATTCTTACTCCACGAGTCTTGGTAGTTTGAACATGTAGAAAACTTTTGAAATAGCACAATTTTAAAATTGAGGTTTGAATCATGCTCAAGACTTTTGTTGCTTTGCCTCATCTTTTGAAAACTTAATCGCAAAATCTATGCATTTCTGATTTTCCTTAATCATCTATTATTATTTTCTACTTTATTTATCAAATCTGCCAACTCTATGATTGTGACATAAGATGCAACATACATCCCGAAAGAGTAATAAAGACATTTGAGGACAAGACAAGATTACACTCGGAAGAAATTGAAATAGTCGATAGGTGATGACATAAGCCTGAAAGCTAGCAATTCAAGAAGAAATCAAAGGACGACATTAGGTTAGACAGCCTAGTTTGCAACCTTTCCTTTAACAATCGGTACGAACTACGCTTGACCTGATTCCTCGGTGGATACGTAGGCAGCCCACATAGGGTTCGGTTGCATTTAGAACAAAAAATCAAAAGATTTTGCATGCATACGAACTACGCTGACCTAATTCCCATGGGGGGATACGTAGGCAGCCCACATAGGGCTCGGTTGCATTATAACAGAAAATCAAAAAAAAAATCCTTATACAAGGAAAACCACATAGGGCCTGATTCCCTCGGCGGGATTCGTAAACTATCAACATACAGATCCGTCACACCTAGATAAAGATCCAACAAACCTTTTACCGTTTATATAACAGAACTACGCTGACCTGATTCCCTTGGTGGGATACGTAGGCAATCCACATCGGGTTCGGTCCCTTTATCAAAATTTCAAACCATTTTTTTATGTACTTACTAACTACGTTCCGACCTGATTCCCTTGGAGGGATACGTAGGCAACCTAAACAAGGTTCGGTCACACTACAACATAAATTTAGCATACTCTTCTGAACCCAAAACTGGGGCATATTTTGAAAAGATATAGACAAAAGAACAGTTGTGCATCGACAAAATTAAGGCTACCAGATAGGAAGTATTATAAACCAATTACTTTAGAAGTGTCACAATCAGAAGTTAGCAGAAATATTTTACAACTTACATACACATGTTTACATATATATTATATATACACTTTTCAAATGAAAAACTTCCTTTCAATCATTTTCACTACCGTTCATCTATCGAGGCTTGAACGGAGATCACAAGATACAAACAAACAAGACGAACGGAGCGCCAACAACGTCAAGCTTCGAGTCAACACGAATCAACTTCCCCCTCCCAAACTAAGAATTTTTCTTTGAGTGCAGGAACTTAAAATCGCGAGATCAACAGTCAAGTCTATCAATCAGGGCCATTGTGGCCTCGCCTCAAAAGCCATACGGCTTTACTTCCAACCTTATCTTTTAATTTATTTTTATCAAAATAATTTTATGAGAAGTGCATCAGTAATTGGATGTTGGTGAGAAGTGCCTCAACAATTGAAAATTGGTATCAATCATTGAAAAAAAGTGCTTCATGGTGTCAAGTTTGAGATATGCATTGGAGAGAGGTGCTCCAACAAAAATAACAATAATAATCACTTGCATACAACTTTGAATTACATGAAAATATTGAAGATTAATTCAAAGTTGGAGCAGGAAACCTAAATTGTTTCGGATTTGATATTTGCTAGTGTAATTTCTTCAGTTCATGTCTAAATAGGATTTGTATTCAAAATAATATTAAAATAGGTTTTATAATTTTAAGTTAAAGTAGGTTTTGCACTATTATAAATAGAAGTACTGCTACCTATTTTCTTGTGTCGCGAACAATCTGAGATGCCCTAAGATTTATGAGATTACGAGTAAATTATTTTTGGGGTCATTGTATCCTTCACTTATGCTTTTGAACTATGCAACTAATTTACTTTTACCTCATGAAACTTTTAGATCTTTCCAACAGCAACATACCCAGTGTAATCTCACAAATGGGTTGTGGGGAGGTTAGGATGTACACAGACCTTACCCTATCTTTGTGGAGTAGAGAGATTGTTTCAAATAAATCCTAAGCTCAAAAGAAATGTATTTGAGGGTGGTGCATGAAGTGAATAATAATCTATATTTTTTAACAAGGGTGAGATACCCTTGGTTAGAAAATTTACCTTTCTTATGGCCTGATCTTATACATTGTTTGGAAAACCTTCAACCTCATATCATTACTAAGGTTGATCATTGGCAATTACCTTATGATAGATGGTTTAAATGCAATACAGATGGGGCATCTAGGGGGAATTCAGGTCCTAGTTCCTATGGTTTTTGTGTGAGGAATTGGAAAGGGGATTTGATATATGCTCAATGTGCTGAGATGGGGAACAGTACTAATGTTGAAGCTAAAGCAAAAGCTATATTGGAGGGTCTAAAATATTGTGTAGAAAAGGAGATTCAACCACTAGTTGTGGAGACTGATTCATTACTTCTTAAGAATGTGGTGGAAGGAGTGTGGCGGATACCATGGTGCATTATTACAGAGGTGGAGAGGATTCAGAAAATGATGGGGACTTTCAATGTGATAATGCATCATGTTTTCAAGGAGGGAAACAGCTTGGCAGATTTTTTAACTAACATTGCTTTTGATTTTGCAGGTACATCAAAGTTTAACACATTCTCTGAGTTACCTAGTGCAGGAAGGAAGATACTCAACATGGAAAAAATGCAAATTCTTAATCTAAGGATCAGAAATGCAAAGAGAAGCAGACCCAATGGACTACAGGTGTGATACTCAAACTCAGGTATTGAAAACCATTCAAGGTGTGGTATTAGCCAAGGCTCTGTCGAAGAGTTTGCAATACTTGAGGGATAGCATTCACTGTAGTCTGTAAGGTTTCATCTCATTATTATTACTAGTATGAGTTTCTAGTTGGGGCTTACCTAATCTGGAAAAGTAGAGTGAAAATCTTGGTCTATTTAGGTCTGCATTTCACCGCAATCGGCGATATACAACACCTCCAGCGAGGGCAAGTGTAGAGCACGTTTGCTTTGGCTAAAGCTTCCCAACTTTGGTAAGTCAGTCAACAATAAATAATTCAATTTAAGATATAGAGGCTTCATTCATGCTCATTCCCTTTCCTTCTTCATCATCTACAACTACAGCTTCAATCTGTGAGCACCACGTTATCTCTAGACTCTCCAGATTCACCAAGGCCCTGATTGAAGAAGAAGAAAACAATTTCCTCATTTTGTCGCATCGCTTAATTGTTAAATGTGCCAGTTCTCTGAAGGACCGTGTGCTTGAGAAAAGTTGGTGGAACCATAACTCACTGTCTAATTCCTTGAGTCTTCAAACCTCCAAATGAGACCTGAAAAATCAATTTGAACGACCATACTATGATTGGGTTGGAATTCCAGTAAACATTGAAGAAATTAAATCTCTTGACCAAGTACACACATTTTGCATATATTGCAAAATTTCACTGCAAATGGGGAATTGCCCATCAGGTCATTTCTTTAGTATTTCCACGAAAGGTGCAAACTTACCGAAGTTCAACTTAATCAAATACCAAATGCAATGAACTTTCAATAAGTTCGTTCTGCACTCTTCACATGACAAATGATGAGTCACATATAGAATAAAACATATAGAATCAATTGAAAAATGAACTTTTAAGTCTAAGCAGTGATTTATTTAATGGTGCAGTACTTACAGGGTAATTACCAAACTATATGATTTAATGATAATTCTCACAGGCCCGTGCTATAGAAAAAGAAGGCTTATTGTTGAGCACTTATTTAAAGTTGGAGTAGGACACAAATAGATTCTGCTATCGGGAGGCGATCGGCCAATGTGTGTCGGCCCCCCGGCCAAGGTTGATGCAAAATTTAAATGTTAAATTTGAGAATAGAAAGGAATTAAAGATTATGTCGGTAAACTCGCGGCTATTGACAACAAATTTAGAGTATTTGTTGAATTGTTGAAAATGTTAAGTAACAAGCAAATATATCATAAGAGGAAGAAATTCTTTTCTAAAAATTGGAGAGAAGTGCTTCACTCGAAAGTTAATGAAAGATATTGGTGAAAAATGCACCAACAATTGAAAGTTGATGAGAAGTGCACCAACAATTGAAAGTTGGTGAGAAGTGCATCAATAATTGGATGTTGATGAGAAGTGCATCAGTAATTGGATGTTGGTGAGAAGTGCCTCAACAATTGAAAATTGGTATCAACCATCGAAAAAAAGTTCTTCATGGTGTCAAGTTTGAGATATGCATTGGAGAGAGGTGCTCCGACAAAAATAACAATAATAATCACTTGCATACAACTTTGAATTACATGAAAATATTGAAGATTAATTCAAAGTTAGAGCAGGAAACCTAAATTGTTTCGGATTTGATATTTGCTAGTGTAATTTCTTCAGTTCATGTCTAAATAGGATTTGTATTCAAAATAATATTAAAATAGGTTTTATAATTTCAAGTTAAAGTAAGTTTTGCACTATTATAAATAAAAGTATTGCTACCTATTTTCTTGTGTCGCGAACAATCTGAGATGCCCTAAGATTTATGAGATTACGAGTAAATTATTTTTGGGGTCATTGTATCCTTCACTTATGCTTTTGAACTATGCAACTAATTTACTTTTACCTCATGAAACTTTTAGATCTTTTCAACAACAATATACCCAGTGCAATCCCACAAGTGGGTTGTGGGGAGGTTAGGATGTACACAGACCTTACCCTATCTTTGTGGAGTAGAGATTGTTTCAAATAAACCCTCAGCTCAAAAGAAATGTATCTGACGCAGGATTGTAAGAAAAATAGGATGGCAAACTTTTAGATCTTTCCATTTAGAGTAAATTAACATTCTAATAATCTGCACTCCTAAAGCTAGTCTCATTAACTTTTTTAAATAAGATAATGCCCCAGTCAGTTCAACTACTAAGCTAGTATTTTTGTTCATCATTGGACAGCACAAAATTGTACTAGGTTACTTTTAGCTATACGTTGACTTTTGGTGGTATTATGCGTGCTTATTTTACATCATTTGTTCAAATTGCCAATTTCTAGAAACAACACTTTTCAAAGATGAGAGTAAAAAGGCATTGTTTACGCACCTTAGTTCCAAAAAGGAAATCCATACCACCACTGGATTGCTCTCCATATGTGGGAATCACAAGACCTTTTATGTTGTTCAAGCCAGAAATTTCTAAGTTCATCAAACTTGGGAACTCAGTGTTGTTAACCCCCTTGCAAAAACTCGTGAGTGCTTGTAATTTGTAAAGTTTTAACATCTTCAACCTCGGGAACTGGATGTCAGGGATTCGACTTTGATCAGCTCCATCCACTTCATTATCCTCTAAAATAAATACTTGTTCCATCTCCTTGCAATGCTTAAATGTCAATATTTCAACGTGCTGCGAAAAAATCCTGGCTACAGATAGCGAAGAGAAGTGAAGTAGTCTCTCGCAGGCGCTTACATCAACTGATTTCAAGTTAGCAAAATAAACCTTTTGCGTATTCAGTGGAACAACACACCTCAAATCTGGCAGTTTACTCAGCATCAATTCTTTCAAATGAGGAAATAGGGAGTTATCAATCACGTTTTCCCCGTATTCTTTTTCCGCCTCCTCTGCACCAATTCGAGCATCATTCACAAGATCAATAAGCAAACGAGGGAGATTCTTGCAATTCAAGATTCCTAAACATTCAAGTTGTCTGAAGCAGCAACTGGAAACTAATTGGTGGATTAACAACATCGCATCATCCATATTCCAGAGGTCCAAAGTCTTTAAGCTTCCCAATGCGTCCTACCAAATGAAATCATATTTTGTAGATAAGTACTTATCAACAGCCATGCCAGATAAATAAGGCAAAGCATAATACTTTGGGCCCCCTGAACTTGATTGCATTACTCGTTGTAAACCTAAATTATTTTTGGTCCTAGTTAACCCCTCCTTCCCCCACCCTATACTTGGCTAATTGGTAGTTTTCGCCCCTTGGGCGACCTCAGCCCAACGAGGTGTGATGCACTCGTTGCGACGTGGATAATTTTTGTCTATGTGACATTTTTAATACTATATATATATATATATAGCTTCTTACCCTCCACAGACCTCACTTGTGGGACTACACTGGGTATGTTATTGTTGTATATATTAGCTTCTTAAATTCATTAATTTTTGAGTTATAATTTCATGCCAAATTTGTAATAAACATGTTCGAAACTCCATTATTATGGCTAAAAAAATTATTTGGCTACACACAATGGAGTTGAACCCAAACTTTTTTTACATATTTGGCCCAAAAAAGAAGAATACATAATTGAAACCAATCATCGTTGCATCTAAAGATGAATATAAAAGAAATACACAGTTAAAATTCATCATTTTGGCTAAGATAAATTATTTGTATAAAAACAAAAAGAATGCAATGAAATAAATAGTCGTTGCATCTCATTAGAAAAAGAAAATAGTCATTGCATCTGAAGATAAATAAGAAAAATAATAATTGAGGTAAAATATGTGTCATTTATTAATAAGTAAGACGAAATACACAATTGGAACGAATAAATTATCGTATACGACTATGTGGTGAAAAATACTCCATTTGGAAACTGATTGGTCTATTTTTCATCAACCTCACGTGTCCGGGGGGTGAAAGCTACCAAATAGTCAAGTATAGGGGGTAGTTAGGACCAACGATAATAGGTATACGCTAAGATGATGTTTGGACGTGCAATTTGGACTTCAAATTTGAAGTTTTGATTTGAAATTTGTGTTTGTTTATGATATTTTAACAAAACTTCAACTTCAATTTGAAAGTTTGATTTCAAATCCCAAATTCACCTAAAAGGTAGAATTTTAGTTCAGAGTTTGTGATTTCAATTTTTTAAAATATAAAACTTGACCCTTAATTTTATATATTGCAAAAAAAAAAAAAATACAAAAAAAGACTCATGCAAAGAAGTGAAACAAAGGAATTGAATGGAGTAGAAAAATGAAATTGATATTGTACTGATTTCAATGGTGGAAGGAGCCGTGAGCAAGTGGCGGCGGCAGTGGTCACGAAAATCGAAGGAAAATTGAGGTGATGCTGGCACTTAGTGGCGGAGTCAGGATTGTCATCACGTCTTTTTGGATATATATAAGTTGTCTTAGTAGGGCTCATGAGTTCCACATGTCAATTTATAAAAGTCTCAAAAAAGTATTACATGACGTGTGAGACTCAGAATAAAACTTTTCCAACTCATTCCTAAAAGGAGGAATCCGACTCGAAATTGGTAGGGCTCACCTTAGGGGGTTGGATTGGGCCCGAACCCGTTGAAAGACTTACGTATTATATATCCAAAACAATTATTTGATAGAAAAAATAGTAGGGGAAATGAGGTAAGGATATGTATTAGAAATATCTACCCACGTGCCACTTTTTACAGTATACAATTCAACAAGGTCATTAGATTGAACAAGGCAAGAAATGCGCATAACTTTTTGATTTTGGGTACCAATGTCACACCCAAAACCAAAAGTAACGTCATACGATGATTATTAGCCATGTCCTGGTGGAAGAACTATGGTGAATCGAATGATCGGGTTCCAAAGGTAGGAAGTTAACCCATTAGTGTCTGCAATGAAGACTGCGCCACAACAGGTTTGCACAAAACGAACATCGGATTCATACTCAGTGAAAGGGAAGATATTGGGTACGGCAGACAAATTGGTATCTGGGGTATCATAGGTAAAAACAATATTATCCCTACGAGGTGTAAGGAAACGAATGAATATAGTATCACGTGAAATCCTTACCTGGTTGAAGATAAATCGTGGAGAAGTGAATTCATACGCCCATTGTTTGCATGCACATAGAAATTGGAGAACCGAATGTACAAGTAATGTTTCCAATATTTGAGAAATCACCTCTATAGGTAACTAAGCTAAATCGATTGTTTCCTGTTCGGCTTCGGCTTTTTGTTTCTTCGACACAATTAAATCTTGATTTGATAAAGGCATATTTGTACGGTGTTAGGGTGTGTAATGAGACGGAGGAGACAATATATTGTTCCACTATAAAGAACCCTATCATTCCATTGTAAAGATACAAAAACACTACTCTTTTTGTCTCAATTTATGTGAAGGTGTTTGACAGGGCACAAAGTTTAAGAAAGAAAAGAAATTTTTGAGATTTGTGGTCTAAAATAAGTCATAAATATTTGTGTAGCTATAAATCATCTCATTAAGGTGAAATTATTGGTTGATAATCTAAAAAATTGTTTCCTGCTACAAAAAAGCGAGGATGTGAGCTCGGTCATAATGCACGATGCTCTTCGAGATTTAGCTATATATATTTCATCCAGAGAACGTCTTTTTGGGATAATCCACTATTTGAAGCTAAAACAATGGCTAAGGAATATTCACCATGAAGAGGTGACTTTCATTTCAGTACGGTCAGAGACCACTGTAAAGCATCCAAAGACGCTAAATTGCCCAAGATTGGAATTCTTAGAAATAGATTAATGTGTGCAAACATACCCAAACTCATTCCACGTCTGGCAAGAGTTTCCAGGGGTATAGAGTAATCTTCCGGGAATAAACTGTTATATCCCGTATTTTTATACATTGGGATATTTTAAGTTAAACGCGACAAGTTAAGACAAGACTATTTTAAGGCACGAGGTAGAGACTTTTAACTTCCGATTTTGTTTCGGTGCACAAGTTGCCTATAAATTTCGTTTGGTATAAAAATATTAATGGGAATTTGGGATTAATTTATCATGATTAGATTATTAAGTGGGATTAAAATTTAATCACTTCATTAATTTAGCCATAAGTGGCCGTGTGGGCCCCACCCGTGATGTGGCCAATTATTATTGGCTTAAACATTGGGTGGGACACATGTCCAACCCATGAATATCATATATATATAGCAAAGTGCTGATTCATACTTCAACTACTAAATCATTTTCATCTTCTCAAAGACTAAGAAATTAAGAGATAGAGAGGGAGAGTCTCGGCCATAGCTGGCCGAGAATGAGCTGCTCCAATTGATAAAAAAAAATCAGTTTCTTAAGCAATTCAACTCCTTTGAAGGTGCATAATAACGTGTAGCATTCATTGGAATAGCAAGAACAAGTGTTAAAATTCAAGAAGTGAATTTGAAGAGCTAGCCGATTGAAGGATTGAGTGACAAGGTAAGAATTGATCACTTCTCATATGTTTGATGGTGAATTGAATGTTTATGATTGTGCATGTTGGTATTGGATTGTTGTTGTTGAAGTTGAAGTGGGCCGTGTGCTATAGGTTTATAGGAAATAATGTTTAATCTTCTTGTACATGTATTAGGAATGGAAGGAATGTGTTATAGTATGAATAAACGAATGAAAATCATGAAGTTGTTGTAGTTGTGTTGAAGCCGTGTAGGGGCTGGTTTAGAGGAACTAATGGACTGTTTTATGTGATGCTTTAATTGTTGTTGTTATGGACATTGTGGTGCATTGTATGCCTTATGAATATGTGAGTTGAGGTGTAAAAGAAATGATTTATGTTGAAGTAGAAAAACAGTCCAAACCGTGGACTGTTTTAATGAAAGGGGTAGATTAGTGTATTTTGAATGTTGATTGTTGTTATGACGTTTAGTGAAGATGGAGTTAATGATTCAGGTTGAAATTGAAATGTTTGTGGGCTGTTGTAAGAGTTAAAATGATGCTAAAACAGTTCTAATAATCGTATAAGTAATGTTGTTGTTGTTGTTGTTGTTGTTATGGTTGAAGTTGGAAAATTTCGAATTGTAAACGATAATGTTGTGTGTGCTGTTTTGGCCGCGGATAAGGGACTGCTTTGAATAATATACGGGCTGTCCAAAGTTCCCTCGAATCATGTTTAAATAATCTCGGGTTGATACATGAAAGTATGACTAGCAACATTAGTTTGTAGTATTAGTTGGTTCGAATGCGAACGAAACGTCGTCTAAATGTAGAAAGGGATTATTAATGTTAAAATACGTATTGAATTCCCTCGTAGACTAATCGTAGCTCTTGGTATCTTGATATAGGATAAGGTACTATTGGGCAGCGAGTACGAGTTATAATACGACTAAACGCTAAAGGTATGTAAAGCCTATCCCTTCTTTCTTTTGGCATGTCCTAGATGTAAGTAAGACATGATATGAGCCTTGGGGAAATTCTATTCTCTCTAATTCCAAGCATGACTCATGATTCTTATTCGTTCATGATGATAGAACTTTCAGGATAATCGAGCTATTGTTTCGAGTCTATTACATGATTGACCAATAAATGATGTATAGAAATTCCTACTCTTAAAGAATTGCATAATTAGAGGCATACTTGACTTTCATAAGCTATATTATGTTAAATTGATACATGTATATGAATCCTGAAACGTCCCTTGTTATAGTTTTATAATAACATTTAGAAAGAACTTCATATGATTATCATCCTGACACTTGAGAGCTGATTAGTTTACTTATCTATAGAGTCTCAAAAGATGATTTGTATGTATGTGGTTGCTTATTATTCTACTCGTGCTTACCGTTACATCCTTCACTGAGTCCCGGGCCAGGACACGTTTTCGTGCGTATATTTATTACATTACTCACCGAGTCCCTCACTAGAGGGCCGGGACACGTTATATATATATATATATATACATATATATATATATATATATATATATGATATGATGACATGTTGATATGGGGATGATGGCCAGGATGGCATATGATCATTTATCACCGAGTCCCTCGCTAGAGGGCCGGGACACGTTATACATGTTATATACAGAACGATTATTTAACTATGACTATTAAACTCTATAATGACATGGATATGATGTTGACACTTATGATTTATGTTCAAAGGTAAGTCCTATGGTTTTCTAGTTGTTACACTGGGTCCTACACTCTTTGTCTCAGTATGATCCTATTTACTATATTTCATGCTTTACATGCTCAGTACATACTCCGTACTGACCCCTCTTTCCTCGGGGGGCTGCGTTTCATGCCCGCAGGTACAGACGCTCGTTTCGGAGATCCGCCAGCCTAGGATATCTATTCAGCTACTTTGGAGTGCTTCTTTGTTCCGGAGCCTAGCTTGTGGTATAGATCCCTTTTGTTATATATGTATGTGGTTGTTCAGGGTACGGTGGGGCCCTGTCCCGTCATATGATACTGTCGTTACTCTTAGAGGTCTGTGGACATACGTGTGGGTCTGTATATAGTTGTTGTTTTGCTATGTAGACATGACTTATGTTTTTGGGGCGTACCCATTCGTAGTGGCAGCCTTGTCGGCTTGCGTATATATATATATATATATATATATATATATATATATATATATATGTTTTGGGATGTTGTGCGTAGTGGCAGCTTTGTCGGCTCGCGTAGACATATATATATCTGATGTGAAAGTTGTAACTCCTCAGGAGACAGGTGGCTATGATATGCATATATGCGACCGTGTTAAGGCAACGTCTTTCCTTTATATATATAAATCCTTGTTATGTTAGCTGTAGATGATTGTAATTAACAGGTATATACGAGTGTCCAGCTCGGGCACTAGTCATGGCCTACGGGGTTGGGTCGTGACAAAAGTGGTATCAGAGCGGTTCATCCTCGGAGTGTCTACAAACCATGTATAGTAGAGTCTTGTTTATCGATGTGTTGTGCACCACATTTATAAACAGGAAGCTACAAGGCATTTAGGGTGTCATCTTTCTTTCTTATTCTAGATCGTGCGATAGAGCTGTATTATCAGGATAATTCCTCCATAACGGATTGTTATGTTTACAGTGATGCCTCCAAAGAAGGCGACATCCGTCCAGAAGGGCAAGGCCATAGCTGGAGAGACCAGCCAGACCCGGAGGATTACTAGGGCTTATGCCCAATCTGCGCCTGAGATTAGAATCCAGTCAGCGAGCTCCGCTACCCCACCATTATCAGATGAGCCTAGGGCAGCAGCAGCTGCAGATCAGGGGACGGCTCCACCGCCAGCTTCTGAGGTTCCAGCACCCGAGCCTCCAGCTTCCCAGCTAGGGGCGGAGGACAGGGCCATGAGAGACGCAGTCTAGTTATTGACCAGGTTAGTGTCGGGGCAGGCCCGCAGACACGGATTTGGAGGTGATTATGCGGACAGACATGATAGTTTGAGGGTCCGTGATTTCTTGACTTGTAACCCCCCAGAGTTCTATGGGTCAAAGCCAGCAGAGGATCCGCAGGATTTTATTTGACAGATACTGCGTACGCTGCGGATAATTAAAGCTTCGGAGACTGAGTCGGTTGAATTGGCTTCATATCGGTTGCGTGATGTAGCGGTTAATTGGTATGAGTCCTGGGAGTTGTCTAGGGGTGAGGATGCCCCTCCAGCAGTGTGGGACGAGTTCGTGGAGGCCTTTTTGGGCCATTTTCTGCCTCCGGAGATGAGGCGGGCCAGGGTGGATAGATTTCTACACCTGAGACAGGATGGCAGGAGTGTTCGAGATTATAGTCTCGAATTTGATTCGCTGGCTAGGTACGCGCCCACTATTGTAGCTGACATGGCTGATAGGGTGCATCGTTACGTGATGGGGCTGGATCATTACTTGATTGATAGCTGTATGGCAATGGCTTCTCAGCCCGGTATGGATATCGTTCGAGTGCAGGCATATGCACAGGGGGTTGAGGACCGACATAGAGAGCGTCGATCTGATAGAGAGCAGGGCAGGGGTCAGCATAAGAGAGTTAGATCAGCTGGGTATTCTGGTGAGTTTCGAGGCGGGCAGCCCCAGCAGCAGCATAGCAGATATCCTTCTCAGCCGGCACGGAGTGCACCGCCACGATTCACCGGTAGGAGGTTTGACAGCACGGGGCATTCAGGAGCTGGTCAAAGCTCCATGACTTCAGGTTTCCAGATGCACAGGGATTCAGGTCAGACGAGGCCATCCATACCTCAGTGCTCTCGATGTGGCAGGCGCCATCTGGGGGAATGCTGTCTCATTACTGGTGCTTGTTTTTCTTGCGGCCGTCAAGGCCATACTATGAGGGAGTGTCGATTTGGGGGTGGTTCAGGTGGTGCAGCTCAGCCTACTGGATCAGTTGTTGGTTCATCCTCTTCGGTAGCTATGCGCCCTATGGGGCGAGGTATTCCGACATCAGCAGGTCGTGGCAGAGGCCGTGGTGGAGTTTCCAGTTCTAGCGGTCCTTCGAACCGCATATATGCTTTAGCTAGCAGACAGGATCAGGAGGCCTCGCCAAATGTGGTAACAGGTATACTATCGATTTTCTCCCGAGATGTATATGCATTGATAGACCCAGGCTCCACACTATCATATATTTCTCCCTTTGTTGCTAGTAAATTGGGATAAAATCTGAATTTATAGAACCATTCGAGGTAGCTACACCAGTAGGGGATTCTGTTATAGCAAAACAAGTGTATAAAAATTGTTCGGTGGTCATATATAATCGTTGTACCAAGGCAGATTTGATAGAGCTAGATATGGTTGAGTTCGATGCTATTATGGGGATGGATTGGTTAGCTTCCTGTTATGCTAACGTTGATTGCAAAGGCAAAGTAGTTCGGTTTCAGTTTCCAGGGGAGCCAATTATAGAATGGAAGGGGAATACAGCATCGCCGAGGGGTAAGTTTATTTCATACCTCAAGGCAAGGAAGATGGTTAGAAAGGGCTATATTTATCATCTGGTTCGTGTGCATGACTTGAAAGCAGAAGTACCGACTTTTCAGTCAGTCCCAGTAGTTAATGAATTTCCAGATTATTTCCAGATGAACTTCCAGGCCTTCCTCCTGAGCGTGAGATAGAGTTCACTATAGACGTATTGCCAGACACTCAGCCCATATCTATTCCTCCTTACAGAATGGCACCTGCAGAATTGAAAGAGTTGAAGGAGCAACTGAAAGATTTATTAGAGAAGGGCTTCATTAGGCCCAGCACATCACCTTGGGGAGCGCCGGTATTATTTGTGAGAAAGAAAGATGGGTTGCTGCGGATATGTATTGATTATAGGCAGCTGAATAAAGTAACAATCAAGAACAGGTATCCTCTCCCCAGGATTGACGATTTATTTGACCAGTTGCAGGGTGCTAAATGTTTCTCGAAGATAGACCTACGGTCAGGTTATCATCAGGTGCGGGTAAGAGAGGCGGATATTCCAAAGACTGCATTCAGGACCCGTTACGGGCACTATGAGTTTAGGGTGATGTCTTTTGGGCTGACTAATGCTCCAGCAATGTTCATGGATTTAATGAACCGAGTATTCAAGCCATTTCTTGATCTGTTTGTGATTGTATTTATTGATGATATTCTGGTTTATTCGCGATTAGAAGGGGAACATTCAGATCATTTGAGGACGGTACTTAGGATACTCCAGCACCAGAAGCTATATGCTAAATTTTCTAAATGTGAATTCTGGTTAACGTCAGTAGAATTCTTGGGGCATATTATTGGAGCTGATGGTATTCGAGTAGACACACAGAAGATTGAAGCTGTCAAGACTTGGCCAAGACCTACGACACCTACTGAGGTATGTAGTTTTCTGGGGCTAGCAGGATATTACAGGAGATTCATAGAAAAGTTTGCTTCAATTTCAGCGCCTTTAACAAGGCTAACACAGAAGGCAGCTAAATTCCAGTGGACTGATGCTTGTGAACGAAGCTTCCAGTTGCTGAAAGAGAAGTTAACTACAGTTCCAGTTCTAACTCTTCCTGAGGGGCCAGATGGCTATGTTATTTATTGTGATGCTTCCGGTGTTGGGTTAGGTTGTGTGTTGATGCAGCATGATAGAGTTATAGCTTATGCCTCCCGACAACTCAGGAAGCACGAAAGAAATTATCCTACCCACGATCTGGAGTTGGCAGCGGTGATTCATGCTTTGAAGATATGGAGACATTATCTATATGGCGTACATGTTGATATTTATACAGATCATAAGAGTCTCCAGTATATCTTTAAGCAAAAGGAGCTGAATTTGCGGCAAAGGAGATGGCTAGAGTTGCTGAAAGACTATGATGTTGATATTCTATATCACCCAGGAAAGGCCAATGTTGTAGCAGACGCACTCAGCCGTAAATCTATGGGTAGTTTGGCAGATGTGCCACCAGGACAGAAAGAGATAGCCCACGAGGTTTGTCAGCTAGCTAGTTTGGGAGTTCGTTTGGCTGATTCTGATAACGGTAGCATTTTTGTGCGAGGTGTTGCTGAGTCCTCTATTATAGAAGAGGTGAAGTGACGTTAGTATGAGGATCCTATTCTTGTACAGTATAGAGATACAGCACTTCAGAAGGACGAGACCCCATTCAAGATTTCATCTGACGGAGTACTACGATACAGAGGCAGATTATGTGTACCTGAGGTTGCAGGATTACGGCAACAGGTTATGGGGGAGGCACACTATGCTCGTTATTCTGTTCATCCAGGATCAACAAAGATGTATCATGACCTTAGGTGTTTGTACTGGTGGGATGGTATGAAAAAGGACATAGCAGAGTTTGTTGCCCAGTGTCCGAATTGTCAGCAGGTTAAGATCGAGCACCAGAAGCCTGGGGGACTATTGCAGGAGATGGAGATTCCGACTTGGAAATGGGAGGTAATCAATATGGACTTCGTCACAGGTCTACCTCGCACTCCACGGAGATGTGATTCTGTCTGGGTCATCGTTGATAGATTGACGAAATCAGCCCACTTTCTCCCAGTCAGGACTACATATTCAGCTGAGGATTATGCCAGGTTGTATCTTAAGGAGATAGTGAGACTTCATGGAGTTCCCACAGCTATCATCTCTGATAGAGGAGCCCAGTTTACAGCTAACTTCTGGAGATCCTTCCAGGAGGGATTGGGGACACAAGTGAGTCTCAGCACAGCATTTCATCCTCAGACTGACGAACAGGCCGAGCGTACCATCCAGACATTACAAGATATGTTACGGGCCTGTGTTATTGATTTCAGAGGTAGCTGGGATGATCACTTGCCACTTATTGAGTTTTCTTATAATAACAGCTACCATTCTAGTATCCAGATAGCACCGTACGAGGCTTTATATGGCAGGAAGTGCAGATCACCTATAGGCTGGTTTGATGTGGGGGAGACTAAGTTGATAGGCCCAGATATGATTCAGCAGGCTGTCGATAAGGTGAAGCTTATTCAGGAGAGATTGCTGGCAGCCCAGAGTCGACAGAAATCATATGCAGATAATCGACGTCGACACTTGGAATTTCAGGTTGGTGACTGGGTATTCTTGAAGGTGTCACCCATGAAGGGTGTTATGAGATTCGGCAGGAAAGGGAAGTTGAGCCCGAGATACATTGGGCCTTATCAGGTTATCCGTAAAGTAGGCCAAGTTGCCTACGAGTTGGACCTACCAGCCGATTTGGAAGCAGTACACCCGGTCTTCCATGTGTCAATGCTTCGCAAGTATATAGGCGATCCTTCCAGGGTTTTTCCAGCAGATGACATCCGGGTAACAGAAGAGTTATCCTACGAAGAGCAGCCCATAGCTATACTTGATCGAAAGATTAGGAGGTTGCGAACCAAAGACGTGGCTTCGGTTAAAGTGTTGTGGCGGAACAACAACAGGGAGGAGATGACATGGGAAGCTGAAGAGGAGATGAGGAAGAAATATTGTCACACCCCATTTTAAACCGGGTTAATTAGGAGTACAACATATTGGTGATTCCTATTTATTTTGTTTTAAGGAGTCGCCACCTAATTAATTTAACGGTGAATTAGGACACCTAGAGATTAACTAAGGCAAAGTTAAAACTAAACCTCAATTAATAGTCTACTTAACTATTGTGATTCTAGGTAAGGGCTCTATATTATCTTAAAGGGAAGGGGTTAGGCATCCTTTAGAATCCGTTAACTTACGGTTATCTGACCAAACTTGGGTTAATTAATTAAGAGGAGAATTTGTATAAAAGAGGACTTTGAATGCTATTTTAAATAAAACTTGTAAATATTACTAAGGCTTTAGACAAAATGTTGTTTAGAAATAAAGCTTATAAAAGGTAGTTTGCATGAAAGAGAATTTTAAATGCTATTTAAAGAAAGCTTAAAATGTTGCTAAAATATAGTAAATGCAGTTGAAGATAAAATTTGTGGAAAATTTAATGATTTGCCTATAGATAATAGCTTTTGAGAAAAGGTTTAGCAATTTTAAACTTTGGGATAACTTATGTTGTATGAATGTGACAATGTAGAAGAATCTAGACTTATAAATAGGATTCAACAAGAAGTGAGTTTCCTTTATCCTTTTATTACTTCTTATTAATTATTCTTAATTAAAAGTATGCATGATTGATTCAAACTTGAGGAGTTATCTATAAAATATACTTTATATTTGCCTATTAGTGACTTCTTGGAATTTCTAGGATAGAAGGATAAAACACAATTCTTTTAATTCAAAATATGCAATCATGCTATTTTTTTGAGAATCAATTATTCGGAAAGTGAGTTGATCGCTAATTATCTTAGATTATCTACCCATTACTAAACCCACTAATGTCTCTAAGATTCATCTAACTTAGCAAAATAAAACATTAGACATACAAGTTAAGTGTAAAAGATAGAATAGGGGAGAGAGTTAAATGGGATCAGCCCATTTTTTAAAGACAACTGCAATTTGTTTGCCATTGGGCTTGGCCAAGAATTCTTTTTTTTGTATGCTTGCGGGCCGCTGCTGCTATATACATGTTATTGGGCTTTGGCCCAAAACTCGTTTCTTTCTTCTGAATATAAGCTGCGGACAGGACTGGAGAGAGGAATAATATTTTCGTTGGGCCTTGGCCCAACACTGAATGCGGATGACGAGTCTCTCGGACTCGTATGTGAGGTTCATGCATAAAAGCGAAAGAAAAAGGATTAGTATCTAATCAATGAGTAAGACCAAACATGTAGAATATGAATTCAAAGTAGATCAGTAGGCTGTGTATATTCTCTGTATATTTGGGTATATTTCGTATACACAATTCAGCCACTGCATACTTACGGCATGGAAGAACAAGGCAACACTCATGATTTATATTCCACAGCATAGAGAAAACATGCCACATAAAAAGGGAACTACTATTCAATGCATTAGTTCTATTATTTTTAATAAGAAAATACACACAAAGAACACGTCTTACACTTTGGGTCTTTTCAGGATATGAATAAACATGGGCTATTTTCTCTGAAACCAACACCAGCTCAAAAGGAATTTGATAAGAGAAACAATAGGATAACTTATGACAGGTTAGTGAGCATCTCAGTATTCCAAGATAAACCAAACAGACCAAAGAAGTAGGGCAGGGGTTGCAACAAATATGATTTGCATTATCTTCCTAAACCATTCATATAGATTCAGACGTAATATACTTATTCAAATATCAAATTATCACTTCAAAACTTCCCTAACCCTCTTTATCAATTTCATCTCTTTTGAATAAGTCAAATCTTAGACAAAGTGCTTAATTTAAGCTAACAGTCTAAGGCCTTGAACAAACTACCTTTTAGGGACTGATTTACTGCTCAGAAGTGCATGTAATATTCCTTCTTAGTTTGATTTAACTTAATGATAACTATGTGCTCCTATAAGAGACCGAAAGAAAAAAAAAACTATGTAGTTACAAATCAAGCCTTTAATGATCCTATCATAACAACTCCCAGAAAGAAAAAACCAAACCACATCTTGTCTGAACATAAACTGGATCATAATCATATTACCAAGCATGTCTAAGCTGGACCATCTCAAAAAAAAACACTAAGCAAACCAAACAAACTAAATAACTGAATACAAGTTCCTTACCGATTACAACACTAAGCAAACAAACTAAATATAGTGCAGGCAAACCAGTTAATCAGGCAGGCATCCAAACATATCTTAAACTGAATTAACATATAGTGCAGGCAAACCAGCAACAAGCAACTAAATGAGACAGTGAAACTATATTATATACGCATTTAAACATACCCTAGCGACATGTTGAGCTAAACAACAATTTAAGCATAGAAACAAAACAGCCTACATACCAGAACTGGAAGACAATAAATATGAAGTTTCCTGTCCTTGGACTAAAGCAAACATCATTCTAAAACCAGCAGGCTAACCATACATAACATATATTAACATAAAATCCTTTAAACTATGGATTTGTATTAATATTCAGCTAAACAGACTCATGATTTACTGAACTAAAGAGGAATCATACTAATATGGAGGATAGCTAACAGTAAAGGAGTTTCATATAGGCGCCAATGACTCAAGCTACTACTAATCAAACTATTTTGTAGGTTAAAGTGACCAGTAAACATGATTTAAATTTATTGACTGAGGATACATGACTAAGATGAATTAAACATGAACACCATTCAAATAGGATACTAGACACCATCCAAACTTACATAAGAGCCAATAACATACTTAAGGACTAATCACAACGACAAAACTAACACCAAACTGAAAACTGGACTATGTTAAAATAATAATGCAGTAGCAGCTAAGCAAACGACATTACATTAAACTAAACGGAAACAGACTTATTATGTTAAGACTGCATAACAACACTGAACTAACCATTAATTTTAACCATCGATCACAAATATTAACAAACACATAACAAACAGAAAATAAAATCAGTACCCAAACAAAACTAAAACGAGCTCCTCTAAAACACCAAACAGAGCAGACATATATGTAGACCTGACTGTAAGCAAAATGGCTTAAGGAGAAGAAGTTACCTTCTTCGGGTGCAGCGAAGTGAGGCTTCGAATCTTCGATCTACACTCGAACACTACCAAATCCGAGCTTGCGATGCTCGGGTTCGCAGCAACACCAAGGTAAACGAAAACAAAAATTGATTTGATATTTTGACTTGATAAAAAAACAAGATAAAAAAAACTATTAATCGAACTCGTATTTTAGGGAATTATAGGCGACTAAAGGTCTTAATTTTTTAGGGATTTTGTACGACTTAGTACTTACTTCAAATTTCTCCGAATCCCCAAAAAAAAACCCCCTTAGAAGATTTCCCCAGCCACTATTTATATGATTTTGTTGAAATAGAAGAAAAAATACGCGTGGGGAACAGGAAGGAGTGGGGGTGGCAGTGGCATCGTGGGGGAGATGAGAAGCGTGGGGGGACAGAGGGAAGTGGAGCGACAGAAGGGAGTGGGGGTGTCATAGAGGTAACGTGGGAGAGAGGAGAGAGCGTGGAAGAGAAGGGGGGAGGCGCGGCGGAGAAAAGGAAAAAGGGAAAGAAAAGGGATGGGTCGGACCGGGTTATGGTGTGGGCTGGACAATTAAAATATGGATTGGGTATTAGAATAGGTTGGGCTGAATTAAAGACGGGCTAATTGATTTGGGCTAGTGAATTAAAAGAACGGGCTGGTTGAATTAAAATGTGGACTGGTTTTGTGAATTAGTCCGAAAATAATATGAGTTGATGGGGATACTACATTTAAATAAAAGACCTATTTAAATAACTTGTGTTAAAATATTACTTAATATAAAATATGTAATTATTAGTGCTCAGATAAAAAATGGCGTTGTAATAGTCGTGTAATAATATTTCGAAAATCCACAGTAAATAAACACTATTATTTAATTATGCAAAGATAAATGCGATGCGTGTGCGTGAGATGGTAAAATGCCGAAATGATAAAAATTGAGAAGTATAATAATAATAATAATAATAATAATAATGGCAAGTAACTGCAATAGAATAATGAAACGTCGGTATTGATAAAAGGCTAGTAATTATAGTAAAATATAATATATATATATATATATATATTTTTTTTTTTATTATTATTATTTTTTTTTAATTTTCCAAAAATATTAGAAGCGCAAAATATGTATTTTGGAGGAGAGGCGGAACAAAATTGGGTGTCAACAAATATCCTCACTTGTTTCCTACGCCTACAGGTAACCTAAACCCCCTTGCTTAGCTGTGTTAATTGTCTGCTCAATCTATATGTTGGCGATAAAGAGAACCTTTCCCAAGACTCTTATAGAACCCGACGGGATAAATTTGACATTCGAGGACGAATGTTCTAAAGGGGGGAAGGATGTTATATCCCGTATTTTTATACATTGGGATATTTTAAGTTAAACGCGACAAGTTAAGACAAGACTATTTTAAGGCACGAGGTAGAGACTTTTAACTTCCGATTTTGTTTCGGTGCACAAGTTGCCTATAAATTTCGTTTGGTATAAAAATATTAATGGGAATTTGGGATTAATTTATCATGATTAGATTATTAAGTGGGATTAAAATTTAATCACTTCATTAATTTAGCCATAAGTGGCCGTGTGGGCCCCACCCGTGATGTGGCCAATTATTATTGGCTTAAACATTGGGTGGGACACATGTCCAACCCATGAATATCATATATATAGCAAAGTGTTGATTCATACTTCAACTACTAAATCATTTTCATCTTCTCAAAGACTAAGAAATTAAGAGATAGAGAGGGAGAGTCTCGGTCATAGCTGGCCGAGAATGAGGTGCTCCAATTGATAAAAAAAAATCAGTTTCTTAAGCAATTCAACTCCTTTGAAGGTGCATAATAACGTGTAGCATTCATTGGAATAGCAAGAACAAGTGTTAAAATTCAAGAAGTGAATTTCAAGGGCTAGCCGATTGAAGGATTGAGTGACAAGGTAAGAATTGATCACTTCTCATATGTTTGATGGTGAATTGAATGTATATGATTGTGCATGTTGGTATTGGATTGTTGTTGTTGAAGTTGAAGTGGGCCGTGTGCTATAGGTTTATAGGAAATAATGTTTAATCTTCTTGTACATGTATTAGGAATGAAAGGAATGTGTTATAGTATGAATAAACGAATGAAAATCATGAAGTTGTTGTAGTTGTGTTGAAGCCGTGTAGGGGCTGGTTTAGAGGAACTAATGGACTGTTTTATGTGATGCTTTAATTGTTATTGTTATGGACATTGTGGTGCATTGTATGCCTTATGAATATGTGAGTTGAGGTGTAAAAGAAATGATTTATGTTGAAGTAGAAAAACAGTCCAAACTGTGGATTGTTTTAATGAAAGGGGTAGATTAGTGTATTTTGAATGTTGATTGTTGTTATGACGTTTAGTGAAGATGGAGTTAATGATTCAGGTTGAAATTGAAATGTTGTGGGCTATTGTAAGAGTTAAAATGATGCTAAAACAGTTCTAATAATCGTATAAGTAATGTTGTTGTTGTTATGGTTGAAGTTGGAAAATTTCGAATTGTAAACGATAATGTTATGTGTGCTGTTTTGGCCGCGGATAAGGGACTGCTTTGAATAATATACGGGCTGTCCGAAGTTCCCTCGAATCATGTTTAAATAATCTCGGGTTGATACATGAAAGTATGACTAGCAACATTAGTTTGTAGTATTAGTTGGTTCGAATGCGAACGAAACGTCGTCTAAATGTATAAAGGGATTATTAATGTTAAAATACGTATTGAATTCCCTCGTAGACTAATCGTAGCTCTTGGTATCTTGATATAGGATAAGGTACTATTGGGCAGCGAGTACGAGTTATAATACGACTAAACACTAAAGGTATGTAAAGCCTATCCCTTCTTTCTTTTGGCATGTCCTAGATGTAAGTAAGACATGATATGAGCCTTGGGGAAATTCTATTCTCTCTAATTCCAAGCATGACTCATGATTCTTATTCGTTCTTGATGATAGAACTTTCAGGATAATCGAGCTATTGTTTCGAGTCTATTACATGATTGACTAATAAATGATGTATATAAATTCTTACTCTTAAAGAATTGCATAATTAGAGGCATACTTGACTTTCATAAGCTATATTATGTTAAATTGATACATGTATATGAATCCTGAAACGTCCCTTGTTATAGTTTTATAATAACATTTAGAAAGAACTTCATATGATTATCATCCTGACACTTGAGAGCTGATTAGTTTACTTATCTATAGAGTCTCAAAAGATGATTTTTATGTATGTGGTTGCTTATTATTCTGCTCGTGCTTACCGTTACATCCTTCACTGAGTCCCGGGCCAGGACACGTTTTCGTGCGTATATTTACTACATTGCTCACCGAGTCCCTCACTAGAGGGTCGGGACACGTTATATATATATATATATATATATATATATATATATATATATATATGATGACATGTTGATATGGGGATGGTGGCCAGGATGGCATATGATCATTATTCACCGAGTCCCTCGCTAGAGGGCCGGGACACGTTATACATGTTATATACAGAACGATTATTTAACTATGACTATTAAACTCTATAATGACATGGATATGATGTTGACACTTATGATTTATGTTCAAAGGTAAGTCCTATGGTTTTCTGGTTGTTACACTGGGTCCTACACTCTTTGTCTCAGTATGATCCTATTTACTGTATTTCATGCTTTACATGCTCAGTACATACTCCGTACTGACCCCCCTTTTCTCGGGGGGCTGCGTTTCATGCCCGCAGGTACAGACGCTCGTTTCGGAGATCCGCCAGCCTAGGATATCTATTCAGCTACTTTGGAGTGCTCCTTTGTTCCGGAGCCTAGCTTGTGGTATAGATCCCTTTTGTTATATATGTATGTGGTTGTTCAGGGTACGGCGGGGCCCTGTCCCGTCATATGATACTGTCGTTACTCTTAGAGGTCTGTGGACATACGTGTGGGTCTGTATATAGTTGTTGTTTTGCTATGGAGACATGACTTATGTTTTTGGGGCGTACCCATTCGTAGTGGCAGCCTTGTCGGCTTGCGTATATATATATATTATATGTTTTGGGATGTTGTGCGTAGTGGCAGCCTTGTCGGCTCGCGTAGACATATATATATCTGATGTGAAAGTTGTAACTCCTCAGGAGACAGGTGGCTATGATATGCATATATGCGACCGTGTTAAGGCAACGTCTTGCCTTTATATATATATAAATCCTTGTTATGTTAGTTGTAGATGATTGTAGTTAACAGGTATATACGAGTGTCCAGCTCGGGCACTAGTCATGGCCTACGGGGTTGGGTCGTGACATAAACAACAATACAGATATAACTTCCTTGCTTCATCATTTTTTTTGTTGATCGTAGGACAGCTTCAAGGAATTATATACTTCTCTCAATCCTGTGATGTCTTTTGGAACGACTGATTTTAGCTGTGTAAGTGCACCTTCCCAGATGTCCTGACTTTTATCTTTCAACGCATTTGTAATAGTTAATATTGCAAGTGGTAGTCCCCCACATTCCTTTGAAATTTCTTGTGCAATTTGATTCAAGGCAGGATCATTAGTTCTATCACCGGCATTTCTTCTAAAGAGATCCTAGTATTCTTCTTCAGTCAATGACACTATTGTGAAAATCTTCCCCGCAGTCCGAAGCATAGAAGAGCATGCATCCCGGCTTCTCGATGTTAGCATGACTTTACAACCTTTGTGCTCCTCTCCCAAGGGAATTCCTATTTCCTCTAAATGCAGTTTTTCCCAAACATCATCTAATATTAGGAGAATTTTACACTCATTCTTCAGTCTTTCATTTAGTTTGACAGCTCTAATGTTTTTACCCCCTTTTATAAAGTTCTAGACCCAATTGTTCTGCAATTAAGGCTTGAAACTCTTCCAATTTGAATTGTTGGGAAATCTGATGAACACAACCTTATCAAACAAGTTTTCCCCTTCGACTTTTGCAATAACTTTCTTCTCCATCCTCGTCTTCCCAACACCACCTGGACCATATATCCCGATCACAGTGATCTCCTCATCATTTAGAGCTTTAATGAAATCTGCCAAGATTAATTGTCTTGACATACCATCATCCTCATCAGAGTCTTTCTTGCTTACAATGCAAGCCTTAACAGGAGGAGCATAATAGAAAATTTTCTCATACTTGCTCCCTTCATTTTGTTGTTGGATGACAGTGTCAATTACCTTCTTAGCTTTCCTACTCAACACATAACGTGAAATCAAACCTTGACTTAGAGACCTCTTTCCAATATCAGCTTCACTTGGCAAAATAGTGTTGGTCTTTTTTATGATGTCATTTGTTTCTCTGAGCCAGCCCTCAGTTACTGTTCGGACACTTCTCAAATTTCTCTCCTCCTTCTCCTTCGGTCGCTCCACATCTGCTCTAATCTGATCCAACTTCTCCACTTCATTTTTCAAATTCTGGATGTTGCTCCTATAAAATATCAGATAACCAAGTTTTCGTCCAATTGGTTTGACTATGTGGTTCACAACTGGCTCTATAACTAATCCCACAATTTCTAAGGTCATTTGTCAACCTTGCTTGCTTCTTTTTTCAATCTTTGTACTGATCAGTCTTTCCGTTCAGTATGGTTACTTTCCTCTTTCTTCTTTTGTTTATTTGTTCCTGCATAATAACAATCAAATACAAATAAGACAACATGAACAGAGTTGTTTGTCCATGAAAATTTACTCACATTTCAGAAGCAACAAGACTTCTATACTCTTAGGACCCATTTGGCCTTGAAAATTATTCACTTTTTCCCAAAATAATTATTCACTTTATTTAAAAATCAGTGTTTGGCCATGAAAATTTCAAATCCAAATTGAAGTTGTATTTCAAATTTCGAAAATACTTATAAGCTGTTTTCCAACTCACTTTTATTTTTGAAGTTGTATTTAAGTACATTCAAACATGAACATTACTCCAAATTCTTTGCAAAAAAGTATAACCAAACATAACTTCATCTTCAACTCCAACTCGATAGATTTCAAATAAAGTGAAAAATATTTGGAATCTATGGCCAAACAGCTACTTAGTAAGTGAATATATAGCAAGTTGGATATAAGAGATCTGGGAATTAGGAAGGGGATTACAAGTTAAATTCACTCACATATTAAGGGAAGGAAACAAATTGGCTGATTATTTGGCAAACCAAGCACTGGATACAGGAACAATAAGGTGTCAAACATTTGGGGAGATGGATGTGGCAAGAAAGAAGATAATCAAGAACGACAAAACTCAAATGCCTTATCTCAGAATTCGAATATAGAAATGAGGAGTACAATGCATCGGTACCAAATAGAAGAGCAGAAAATCACATTGTCTAATCACTTTTTTTGCAGAGGTTTGATACATGGTGAAACACACAAACACAAAGAAATGCAAGAAGCTGAGAAAGACAATTTAAACATGCAAGATTGGACGATCTACAAGATCAAGAAGAAATCAAGAATCTTACCTGAAGCTGCCAACAAATATGAGGTGGATCCAATGTTAACTGCATCAAAAACCAGAGAGGCGAATCGAAGAAACAAAGAAGATGAAAATGAAGGCAATGGTTCTTGTATCACCTAAGAGGCAATGGAGCGATTTTTTAGGGTTTCAGATAGTATACTCGAAAATTTAACTATAGGTGACAAGTCTTGTAATTGCTATAGCTAACACATTTGACCAAGTCAAAGCCCAATTAAAAATCTGATTAAGTTAACGAGGGTCTAAAATATAATTTTTAAAATTTGTTAAACTTTTGCAAAATACAAAAAAATTCCAACTTAATCCCAAAAAATCCACCATCCCCCCCCCCTCCTCCTTCTCTTCCTCCCCCCCCCCCCCCCCCCCCCCCTTCCCCCCCCCTAAAAAAAAGTTTTGATTTTTCTTTTGTTTTTTCACCAGCCCCCTTCCTCCTCCCCCCCCCCCCCACCTCTCCCCCCATAAAAAAAAAATTAAAAGTTTTGATTTATTTTTTTGTTTTTTCAACAGCCCCCCCCCCCCCCCCCCCACCCCAAAAAAAAAAAAATTTAAAAACGTTCTGAATTTATTTTTATTTTTTCACCAGCCCCCCTCCTCCCACCCTGCCCCACCAAATTTAATTTTTTTTTTCACCAGCCCCCACTCCCTACTCCCCCCAAAAAGATTTTTTTTTTTTTGTTTTTTCGCCAGCCACCCCCCTCCCCTCAAAAAAACTCTTGTTTGTTTTTTTTCGCCAACCCCTCTCCCCACACCCGTGACCCAACACCCCACCACCTCCACCCTAAAAAAAATTAATTTTGGTTTTAAAAAAAAAAGTTTTTGGTTTTTTGCACCATCCCCCCACCCTCACTCCCCCCCGCCCCTACCCCCCAAAAAAAATTGAAAAGAAGTTTTGAATTATTTTTTTTTTTGGTTTCTTACTCCACCCACCCAAAAAATATTAATTTTGTTTTGAAAAAAAAAATTATTTTTGATTTTTTGCACTACTCACCCAACCCAAAAAACAAATCTTGAAAAGAAGTTTTGATTTTTTTTTTTTGTTTCTTAATCCACCCACCCCTTACTCCTCCTCTTATGCTGCTGCTGCTGCTTTCTTCTTTTATTTAGAAAAACGTTGCTTAAAAAAAAAATACTCACTCGATTTACGTAATTTTCAGACAGAATTTCATTCGTGTAGCACTGGGCATTACTTCATGGGTTATTTCCGCTCATTTGGTAAGTAAAACAATGTTATTTTATTTCAAATATTCATCTAGGTATAGCTGCTGATTTTCCAATAATTTACAGTAGCAGTTACAATTGTCGCAACAAGTGCTAAAGATGTTGTATAAGAGCCTCTGAATTTTTTGCAACAGCTGTTGTAGTTTTTGCAACACTTGCAACAATTTATGCAGTTGTTGCAACTTCTGTACTAATATGTTGCAACAACTTCTAAAATGTGTATAAATAATTTAGCCTACTTGTTGCAACAACTGTGAAAGCTGTTGGAAAGCTTCTACTCTTTCCAACAACTCACTGACTTGTCACAACAAGTAGTCTTCTTGTTGCAACAACTACATTATTTTTTTGACATACAGCTGTTGGATGAAACGGAGACAATCGAAACTGTCACCAACAACTAAGTGATCAGTTGCAACACCTCACTAAATGATATGTTGATCTTGTTCAAATCACAAATGTATGTTTTGTTGTTAATAAATTGCTGAAAAATTTTCAACAAGTAATAAATATGTTGCAACAGCTCTGTAACATGTTGGGGTTTTTTCAACAAGTAACAGGACTTGTTGCAACAACTAGTTAGTTGTTGAACATATCACAACTGTTAATTTGTACTTTTGTAGCACTAAGGGGGGCTGACGAACAATTATTTATAAGTTTGTATTTTATGTTCTTGGTGGATCATATATATATTATGTGTTCAGTATCAATATATTAGATGTTCAGTATGTATTTCAGTTGTTCAAATTATGTTCAGTAGTTTCAAACAAGTCATAAAGTCATTGCAATAATTAAGGAAGTTGTTGCAACAGAATCCTCACATGTTGGACAAAATCAAAAAGTTGTTGAGGTTGTTGCAACAGATTCCTCACCTGTTGCAACAGCTTTCTTATGTTCAGTAGTTTCGAATAAGTTACAACAGATTCCAAATTTGTTGGTAATAATCAAACAGTTGTTGCAGATGTTGCAACAGATTTTCCATCTGTTGCAACAGATTAAACAATTGTTGGAAATAATCAAATAGTTGCTTTGAGTAAATGGTTACAACAACCGAGTAATCTGTTACAACAGATTCCTGACCTTGTCGATAAAAATCAAACAATTGAGTAAATTATTGCAACAACTGAGTAATCTGTTGCAACAAATGGCTTAGCTATTGCAACAAATCAAACAGTTGTTGAAGCTTTTGCAACAAGTTACTAATATGTTGCAACAAGTTACTCATATGTTACAACAAATGGCTCATCTGTTGCAACAATGTACTTAGTTGTTATAAAATATTCACTCTATTGATCACTAAATATCAGGGATTTCTTTTGTTTATCACTAAATATTGGTGAATCAAGTAGTTTATATCAAATCACTTTAATGATAACTCGATTTAGTGCATAATGACTTAGTTGATCATCTGTCCTGACTCTAAATATCATCAAATTGATTAAGTATATATATTGATCATTAAATATTTTCTTTGTTCATCACTAAATATGGGTGAATCAAGTAGTTCACATTAAATCACTCAATTTAGTGCATAGTGACTTAATTGATCATCTATTTTCGACTCAAAACACCATTAAATTGATTAAGTATGATCACTAAACATTATTGATTTCCTTTATTTATGACTAAATATGGATGAATCAAGTAGTTCACATCAAATCGATTTAATGCATAATGACTTAGGTGATCATCTGTCCTGACTCAAAATACCATCAAATTAATTAAATATATATATTGATCACTAAATATCATTGATTTCCTTTGTTCATCACTAAATATGGGTGAATTACGTAGTTCACATCAAATCACTATATTGATCACTCGATTTAGTGCATAGTGACTTAGTTGATCATCTGTCATGACTTAAAATACCATCAAATTGATTAAGTGTGTGTGCGTGTATATATATATATATATTCACTAAATATAATTAATTTCCTTTGTTTATCACTAAATATCATTAATTCTCTTTGTTGATCACTAAATATGGGTGAATCATATCATAGTTGTTGCAACAATTGCAGTATCTATTACAACAATTGCAGTATCTGTTTCAGCAAGTAACATAGTTGTTGAACAAGACATATCACTTGTTGGATAAAATACAACAAGTTACCTAGTTTCTGCAACAAGTCATTCCACTTGTTGAAAAAATTCAAACAACCAACCTAGTAGATGTAACAAGTCGTGTCATTTGTTGGACAAACCCCAACAAGTAACTTAGTTAATGTAACAGATTTGTTAATTGCAACCAGTCCTGTCACTTATTGGATAAAGTCCAACAGATAAATGATTGTTTCAACAAGTCCTCCTATTTGTTGTGATATGTTCAACAACTAACTAGTTGCAACAAGTCCTGTTACTTGTTGGAAAAACCCCAACATGTTATAGAGCTATTGCAATATATTTATTACTTGTTGGAAATTTTTCAGCAAATTATTTACAACAGAACATGCATTTGTGATTTGAACAAGATCAACATATCACTTAGTGAGTTGTTGCAACTGATCACTTAGTTGTTGGTGACAGTTTCGGCTGTCTCTGTTTCATCCAACAGCTGTATGTCCAAAAACTAATGTAGTTGTTGCAACAAGAAGTCTACTTGTTGTGACAAGTCAGTGAGTTGTTGGAAAGAGTAGAAGCTGTCCAACAGCTTTCACAGTTCTTGCAACAAGTAGGCTAAATTATTTATACATATTTTAGAAGTTGTTGCAACAGATTAGTACAAAAGTTGCAACAACTGCATAAATTGTTGCAAGTGTTGCAAAAACTACAACAGTTGTTGCAATAAATTCAGAGGCTCTTATACAACATCTGTAGCACTTATTGCAACAACTGTAACTGCTACTGTAAATTGTTAGAAAATCAGCAGCTATACCCAGATGAATAATTGAAATAAAACAACATTGTTTTACTTGCCAAATGAGCGGAAATAACCCATCTAGTAATGCCCAAAAAATATTTTCAAAAAAAAAAAAAAATTTAGAAAAAAGTTGGAGGGGTGCAAAAAAACAAAACCAAGAACTTTTCAATTTTTTTAAAATCAAAATTAATTTTTTTTTTTTAGGGTAGAGGTGGTGGGGTATTGAGTCACGGGGGTGGGTGAGGAGGGGACTGGTGAAAAAACACAAAAATTCAAAAAACAAATTGGGGGGGGGGGGGGGGAGGAAGGGGTTGAGGGGTGGGAGGAGGAGGAGGGGAAAAAGAAAATTTGGGGGAAGGGGGGTGCGGTGTGAGGGGTGGGAGAAGGAGGGGGGCTGGTGAAAAACAAAAAAAAAATTGTGGGGGGTTGAGGCGGGTGAGGGGTGGGAGGAGGGGGGGAGGGGCTGGTGTGTTTTTTGGGATTTTTCCCCATCAATTTTAGGTAATTAGGATTTTATTAAGTTGGGTCAAAGTGTAAAAAAAAACTTGGGGAAAAAGTGTTAAAAATAAAACTTAGGGCTAAAGTGTTAAAAATAAAATTGTTGGCAACTTGGAATATGGTCAAAAATCCTTAATCACTAATCCAAATATTACCGCCTCTACTCAACTAAAAAACTTGAGTTACCTCCACTCAATTTTGAAAATTTTTAGTCACCTATAATTAAATCCCCCTAGTATACTTGCCTATTTGGGGATAACAAATGTTATACGTAGCTTTTAGTTTCTTTATTTGTTGCACCTTTTGCTTTTTCTTTTTTCACTTTGGACCTTTTGGATTGAATAATTTTTTAAAAACACCCTTTTGGACATAGTTTGATTAAAAATAAAATAAAAATTCTTTATTCCTTCTCTAATAAGGGAAATTTGGAATATCCACTACTTATGTCAGTAGCGTGCTAAGAAATTTTTTTTTTTTTTTGTGCGGATTGCCCTTCAAAAGCACTGGTCTTTAATTTTTTCCCCTCAAATTTGAAATCTTTAATTTTTGTCATTTGCCTAAAAATTTATGGGTTTCGGATTCGAACCCCGCTCAGACAAAAATAAAATGAAAAATTCGCAACGCAGAGGTTTAGATTCGCTGGCCATAGTTTGCATCGGGCATAGTTTCCCTTATGCCTGAAGCAAACTCTGCTTTAAGGGAGAGTTTGAAGGCAAACTATGCCTGATGGTTTGCAAACTATGCCTGAGCAACTTTAGCTTGCAAAACTATGTCTGAGGCCTAACTTTGGCTTGCAAAACTATGCCTGAGGCCTAACTTTGGCTTGCAAAACTATGCCTGCAGGTAGAGTTTTGCATTTAAAATTCTGCCCGAGGCCTAACTTTTGCCCGAATAGGTTTAACTTTGCTATAAAACTCTGTCTTACAAATTATTACTTTTTTTTCAAGCCGGGATTCGAACCTCAAACCTCACAGTATTAGGTAAAGGACAAAAATTAAAGACAATCAATTTGCTGGACAAAAATTAAAGACCACCCCAAAATAAGGGCATTCCTGCGAATTGCCTCTTGTGTTCTATCTTAGCCCATAGACCTTTTGAAGCTATGGACTACAACGGCCCATAAGACCAACTGAAGCTCCAATTTGAGACCCACCTTGAGTTCTGGAAGGTTGATTTGTACAAATATTTTTTGTCGGTATTTAAAAACTGTGCCTGATCATTAATATTTTCAGAAATGATTCATTTCAGTTTAATCAAAAAATTACAAATTAAATTATTCTTAAGTTGAGCGGCACAGATAATAAAACAATGCGACCATCGTGCCAGGAAATAATGATAAATCAGTAGAATTTTATATTATATTTAACCTAACTATCTTATTTACTTACAAACTATACCGAGTTATCATGATTTCTAGCTTTAACTCATGGTACCTCAATTAAATTTATTTCATTTACTCTATCGGATTGTCATGAATCTTGGATTCTCTCTCGTGGTAAGTATCTCATACAAACTTATTCTATTTACTATACCGAGTTGTCATGCTTTATAGTTTTTACTCATAATGCTTCATATAAAACATATAAAAATATACTTATAAACTGCAAGTATCCATGATGAATTAAACAATATACCAAAGAAATTAATCATGTAAACAGGTAACATTAAAGCTACAACTTAAGAAAACAAAATAATTACGCTTCAGGACTGTGGCAAGCAAATAACTTTTTTTTTTTTTTTTGCGCGGATTGCCCTTCATTCGGGGTGGTCTTTAATTTTTGCCCTTCAAATTGGAGGTCTTTAAGTATTGCCCCTCACCTAACATCCTGAGGTTGTGGGTTCGAACCCCAGCTCAGTAAAAAAAAATCGTAAGGCAGAATTTTGCAAATCTGTCATGCAAATTCTGCCTATTTAGGCCGCAAGGCAGAATTTCTGCGCAGAATTTGCACAGGCTGAAACTCTGCCTGAAGGGTAGAATTTAAAGACCACCATTTTGAGGGGTAAAAATTAAAGACCACCTCCAGCGAAGGGCAATCCTGCAAATTGCCCAGCAAATAATACAATTTCAATAGGATTTCATCACATATTCATCCCAATAGCCTAGAAGGGTTAAGCCTGTTTCAACTATGTGACTAGGAGTGTAAAAACAAAACCGACAAACTGCATCAAATCAAGAAAAAAAATCCGATTAGTGGTTTGGTTTGACTTGGTTTGGTATGGGAAAAAAAAACCTCGATCATAATTGGTTTGGTTTGGTTTTAACTTAAAAAAAGTCAAACTGAACCAAACTAACCCGACATTACATGTATACAATTTTTTAACAAAATTATACATAAAAACATTTATTTGTAATATAATTTATAAATATTTCTTAAATTTTTTCATAATTTTTGTCTTTTTACCATTATTTATGTCACACCCTAATCCACCTAGGGTGTGATGGGCACCCGACCCCATATCCGGAGCCGAGCGAACCCACAGACTCTTATTACATATATAATCTTTTCGGACTTTTAAATCAAATAAGCATGAAATACATATTAAGGCTTTCAGAAATCTTTTCTTTTTCTTTGTTTATCAAATCCAACAAAGTCTGTAATTATATGGAATTCATATCATAACACAAACTGACACATCGGCTGATGGAGCCGCTTACAGAACTGACATTCTATACCCACAACTCTGTCTGCAAAGTCTCTAACTTCGAAAAAAAACTTCATAGCACACATGCTCTGACTCGGCAACACTCCAGGAACAAGTGGAGCTTGCCAACTCCGCTGGAACATCTTCTACAATAGCTTCAGCTCATCTGGGTGTACCTGCGCGGCATAAAACGCAGCCCCCGAAGAAAGGGGGTCAGTACGGAAAATGTACTGAGCATGTAAGGCAAGAATCACAGTAAAAGAATCATAACTGACATAAGGGGTGCAGAAACTTATCCAGTGTTCAGAATACCAAAATTCTTGCAACCAAAACATTTATCATGCATATCGTTATCACATAGCGTACCCGGCCCGTTATGGGACTCGGTGGATAAGATCATACCATCATACTTTCATATCATCATGCATACATATACATATACATATATATATATATATATATATATATATATATATATATATATATATATATATATATATATATATATATATATATATATATACCGTACCCGGCCCTCTAGTGAGGGACTCAGTGAATGAAGTCATACCGTACCCCACCCCATTAAGGGACTCGGTGAATAGAATTATGCATGTGAACATCATATATCATATACATACCGAACCCGGCCCTCTAGTGAGGGACTCAATGAATCAAATCATCATATGCCCTCCTGGCCACCATAACACATCATCATCATCATCATATCATATCATCATATACATATACCGTACTCGGCCCATTATGGGACTCGGTGAACAATGCAATGGAGGGCGCACGATAACATACCCGGCCCGGGACTCGGTGAAAGACATATTGAGGCGTGCACGAGCAGAATAGTGAGAAACTATATGCATATAAATCAAGACTCGATAGACAAGTATACTTACCGACATCTGAAGGCTCAGAAACAAGTTTCGGACCAATCCGAGTTAGTACATAAATACGCATCAAACCATATGAAGCTACTTATGAAAACCAAGAACGTTGCCATCCTAGTGGCTCTAAGAGTAGGAATTTCTTTGAAATCATACATACACGTCATTTGCTCATTTCATACAGATCATGCCAAAAGAAAGAAAGGGTAAGCCTTACATACCTGCTCCCCGTCCTATTAGCTACGCTTATTTATCCAAGCTTGCTAGTCTACATACAAAAGAATTCACATTATCATTAGATTCATTGACATATACTCGTCTTAGTCTTTCAAATGAATTCACTTATATTCTACCGAAATTTCGGCAGCATTTCCCCTGTAAATATACCATCTCCGAGAATTTAACTCGGCCAAATCATCAATCAACAATCCGAGAATTCAACTCGGCCAAATTATCAACAACAATACCAACAATCATATTAACAACTTCAACAATCAATCCAAATTACATTCTAATATTAACAACTCTTGTCACAAAATTCGACGGCATTTCATTTATATTCGATTCCATCACATATAGTCAAGCCAACATCAATGCTTACACATTCAAATACTTGCCCAAGACCTTACAAACACAATTCAAGAATACTTCAAACAAGTCATACAATATTCAAAACAATCTAGCCAATATGTCATTTCACCCGAAACCTTCCAAATGTAACGAGAACCATAACAACACACTTTCTTCTTTCAAATTCAATTACAACAACCCAACTTAAAATCTTCCAACACATGTCTCACTTCCAAATTCATGAATTATGTCAACACCCATACATTAACAAATTCATTCTTACAAATATAAGAAACCACACTAATGTCACACTAACTTCTTCAATAATGCACAAACAATTTCATATTCATTTCAAGCCATTAAGTCTTCATTTAACATCATAAAATCCACAACACAACAACAATCATAATGCTACATAAAATCAATTCATCACATCTCACAACATCACCCTTATTTTCGGCCACCACTTCCACACACATATTTTCATGAATTTCATCCATTTCTTCATCCTACAACATATACAAACCATCCACAACATACAAAAGAAGATGAAACCTTACCTTCTTCCACTTGTCTTCTTACTTGGCTAGGGTTATGAACTTGCAAGAATGAATGGTTTTCTTGCTCCAACAATCATTCCATGTTAAAGAGGACCTTCCAATTGCTTGGAATACTAGAAGAAAATATTTTTTTGATAAGTCTTCCATGGGTTCAATTTTTTGCCATGGTGGCCGAACCCCCCTCTTCTCTTCTTCTTTCTTTCTCTTCTTCTACAAGCTTCTTGATTTTAGAAGATAAATATGTTTTATTTTCTTCCACCACTTATCCATATTTATAATTAAGTCCCTCAAATAAAAATATGGACACATGGCCCTTCTCCCTTTTTCTTGAAACTTCTTAAAATAAAGAATAATTATGTCCTTAATTTGTCATCTTTTACTACATATATTATTGGTTCATATGGGCCAAGGCCCATAGCTACCTTGGCCGGCCACTTGGCCTATTTCATGAATTTTCTTGAACATTTTTTAAATTCCCATTTTGCCCCTAGCCTTCCACAATATTGCCATAAGCCATTTTGCGAATTTCCCTTTTTGCCCTTAGCCTTTCTCAATATTTTCATAATAACAATATTCATAAATAATATTCATAACAACTTGTACATTAAAATAATTTTTTTGAAAATGGTCTTGCCCCCAACTTATCACGACTATCTCGAATTATCCGATCGCACAAAATACGAGTTATAACAATTTAAGCTTGGACTTAGAGTTTTGAATGGTCCATTAAGCTTTATAGCCTATAAATGTTAGTAACTCAAATAAAGCCCAAATCAAAACCCAATCAATACTAATGCTAACAAAAGAAATTCAATGATAATTTAGTTTTTCTTTAGTATTTAGTCATGTAATTAATACTTATTAGGTGTACTTATTTTAGATGACTAGTACCTTTAGATTTTGATCATTTTTATTATCCCTCTACGATTTCATTATCTTTTTTTTTGTGAATATTTTAGTATAATGCCATCACTCATCTCACATTTTGTGTTATTTTCTTAAGAAACGCCTTAATTAGATAGTTGTATCTTACTAGGACCAAAGAAATACTTGAAGCACGAGTTATATGTTTTGTATGAAGAATTTACCCGGAAAAAACAGAGAAACCCGAAAAGTTTGAGAAAACCCGAAATTGAAAAACCGACTTTTATTGATTTGATTTGGTTTGTAAATTTAAACACCCAACACAATTGATTTGATTTGGTGTTTGAAAAACCCGAACCAACCCGGTTCACGTACAATCCGATACGTGACGATGTTTCCTGTAACAGCCCAGCCCACTAGTGATATTGTCCGCTTTGGGCCTAGGCCCGCACGGCTTTAAAACGCGTCACTAGGAGGTAAGGCATGCTTACTTATATACCCAGCACCTCTCATGTGTTATGCCGATGTGGGACTTTCCTCCTAAGCTGGGGTGTCACATACACCCCCTCTTATGGACTCAGCGTCCTCGCTGAGGTTTACCCCACCGCATGGGATTTGCCTAGACTCAGCACTGAGGTTTGCCCCGCCTACCCGGGATTTGCCTAAACTCAGTTGAACTCTAGCCCCCCATTGACAAGGCTGACACAGGAGTGACTCTGATACCATCTCTAACAGCCCAGCCCACTAGTGATATTGTCCGCTTTGGGCCTAGGCCCGCACGGCTTTAAAACGCGTCACTAGGAGGTAAGGCATGCTTACTTATATACCCAACACCTCTCCTGTGTTATGCCGATGTGGGACTTTCCTCCTAACCTCAGTGTTGAGTCTAGGCAAATCCCATGCGGTGGGGCAAACCTCAGCGAGGACGCTGAGTCCATAAGAGGGGGTGTATGTGACACCCCAGCTTAGGAGGAAAGTCCCACATCGGCATAACACAGGAGAGGTGTTGGGTATATAAGTAAGCATGCCTTACCTCCTAGTGACGCGTTTTAAAGCCGTGCGGACCTATGCCCAAAGCGGACAATATCACTAGTGGGCTGGGCTGTTACATTTCCGTTCAGCAGAACAATTTGGTTCACAAGTACGCGGGGCAAGACACTTTGATGAAGTATACATGCTTGTTCAAAGAATGAAGCATAATTTATATTCTTCACCCCAATGCAATTACACTTGAGATATTCGAAAATATCTCACATTCTGAATTGAAATATCCTAACAACGCTATGCGAATTCGAATTATAATCAAGCCCATTATACTTAATCGGGCGAAAACAAAAAACATTATTAACTTTTATATGCTTAATTATTATTTTATTTTTCTATAATAACAATATTTAATTTTTTATTTAGGCAAGTTCAGAACGTGGTTTTTTTTCTTTATAAAAAGAGCAAAATATCATGATATTTAAAATTTTAATAAGATATAAAATTTAAAAATCTAGTAAATAAAACGTTTAATAAAGTCAATTGACATAATAGAGGAATCCGTATATATTCAGTTGGGTGGATAAAAAAAAAGTAAAACTTACACAAATAGCTACCTTTTAATAGCTTCTAACAAGTTATAGCTACAAGTTGAAGATTTACAATTCGTAGCTGCTATTGGCTGTATCTCAGTTGAATTTCGCGTTTTTGAAATATAGTGAAATACAGCGAAATACAGCGCGGCTGTTGAGTAAAAAAGGGCTATATTTATGGCAATAAAAATCTTTTTCAAATTATATGGTAATTTGTATTAATGGTTCCATGATTCACGCAAACCTCATGAGGTTCCATTACAGCTAACGTTTGTCAATCAAAATCACTCTGTTCAAAAGTTTTCGAATTCAAACAAAAAAAACTCAGCAACTTCTCTTTCCAAAAATACAGTAAAATTTTCTTTCATCTTTGAATTTTTTTCAACAATCTGATTCGAGGTAATACACTCTGTAATTCATGAACGAGTGATTTGACATTGTCGTAGTGAAGAACAGTTGAAAAATTCGATTATCAACAAGGTAATTTTGATTTCATTCTATTTTTTTTTTTTTTTTGAAATATAGTGAAATACGCAAACATACAAAATCGGGTTGAGTAAAAATAGGCTATATATTTTTAACAAAATTTTCTTTTTCTTTTTAAATGGTAAGTCAAATTAAATCAACCATATTTCACGCATAACGGTTGATGTTTCAATAACAGCTCACGTCTTTCTCTCCCCCTATTATTCCATTACAAATAGAAATACGCCGAAATATATTGAAATGCACATACTCAATGGCAAAAATAATACACTGAAATTAGATAGAACACAGTGAAATACACATAATCAATGACAAAAATAAATAAATATAAACATAAATACACTGAAATATATTGAAATACACATAATCAATGGAAAAAATAAAACACTAAAATATATTGAAAATTAAATATATTGTTTGTTAATACACTGAAATATACTGAAAATATTTTATCAAACACGTGGTGGGCATGAAGCTCCACAACTCTCATCAATGGTGTTTTTACACCAACAACCTATTCTCTTGCTTCTAGATGATGCTACAATATCATATTGCTATAATCAATGTTATTCTTCATAACTCATAAGATAAACAACACCACATGATCAGCAAACATAAGAAGGATTTTCCTCTTCTTTTGGCCCATTCATGGAGATTTAATAGATGAATTGTTATGGCTGAGCTTCGGCCATTGACTGGAGATCCTCTCCACTGCTTTCCTTGTTGCCACTTCCTCCAACACCAACAACAATCACGACAACCACGTTTCTCTCTCCAAATTACTCCATTCCAAACTTTTAGAAATACTTCCAAATACAGAAAAATATACAATGGAATACAATGAAATATGGTTAATTGTTTAAGAAATATAAAATTGTAGTATGTGTATATACAATGGAATACAATGAAATATATAAGAAACTGTTTCATAAATTAGAAATACATCGAAATACAGCGAAATATACTGAAACAGTACACTGAAATATATTGAAATATACTGAAACATTTTATCAAACACTTTGTGGGCATGAAGCTCCACAACTCTCATCGGAGGTGGAGTATGCGTTGGATTCATACCGGAGGGGCGGTAGAATAGCGTCGTTATCAGTGAGAGAAGGGAATTGGCAATATTTTACAAAATCATCATCGCCTCTTTCAAGCCACCGATTATACTCACCAAGCACCAGCACCACTTCCACCAACTCCACCGGCAGCATTCAATGCTCAGGCGGAAGCATTAAAAAAAAGATATGTAACAACAATGAAGAAATTGCACGGATTGCCCTTCAAAAGGAGCTGAACTTTAATTTTTGCATTTTAAATGCCAAATAAGCTGTTTATAATACTCCCTCTGTTAAAATAGATCTGGGAGTGAGATAGGTAACGGAGAGAGAGAAAGAGAAGGGTGAGAGAGATAAAGAGAGGGGTGAGATCTCATGGACCGTGTATTTAGGGATAGAATAGCTAATGGACCGTTTATTTAGGAGATGAGGAAACATAGTAATTGAAATATAGTTGGGTAGCTGTGAAATGTAATTTTAGACTAATATAGCTGCAAAAATTAAATATTGAATAAGGTAGTTATTATTTATAATTAAGTCTTAGGGGTAGCTATGACAAGTAAATTTTCCTAAAAAAAATTGATCGTCTGAACGACATTCGATAAAAAAGAAAGAAGAATAATTACATTTTTGGACCCTTCAAAAGAATAATAGCCGGCATATGTAAAAGTAAGTATAAATATAAAGGCTTAAAGCATATCCAGCCCCTGAACTTATTCTTTTTTTCATTTTGACACCTAAACTAAGTATTGTTCCTATTGAACCCCTGAACTCGTCCTCAAGTGTGTCTATCAAACACAATCTGACTTACATAGTATTCTATCTTCAATGTAGCAACATGCTAATATATATATATATTCTAGTTTAATTATGCCATTTTTTTTGTCTAAGATTAGCAATAATTGAGAGGGGGGAAAAGAGTAAGCTCTTAATTAAGCTGACAGTGAAAGAGCAGAACCAGCAGAAACCGACACATCCATAACCTAAAGAATAGCTTACCACACGTCTAAAATATTACTTTACCTTCATGATCACAATTTATTTTTTGCTTCTAATAAAAATCAGATTTAGAGGGTTTGATAGACACACTTGAGAACGAGTTCAGAGATTCAATACGAACAACACTTAGTTGAGGTGCCAAAATGAAAAAAAAGGGACAAGTTTAGAGGGTTGCATATGCATTAAGCCAAATATAAATATAAAATATACATACCGTATATACAAATTTTTTACACATAAAACATAATATACATATTAATATATACAATCAGTATATAGGTTTTATGTATATATATCGTGTAATTAATTTCGGTCCACTACCGGTTCAGTGAATTATTAACTGGACTACAAAGACCTTTTTGCCCACACTAATTAGCACGAAAAAACCCGGTCCATTACCGGTTCAGTTATTACCATCAATTAGAAAATCGAAAAATACAGAAGACTCCAGAAGCAAGACTTTCCCTCTTTTCAACGCTAAATAGAAGGACCTAGAATCTCCCATGCATTCATATATAAACCCACCACTCCCATAATCCCGCACATCAAAATCGCAACTCACAAGTCTCTCTCATCAACTTCTCGTTTTGAGTATCAATGGCGGATGTGCAAATGGCTGAAGCAGAGACATTTGCATTTCAAGCCGAGATAAACCAGCTATTGAGTTTAATCATTAATACATTCTACAGCAACAAGGAGATATTCCTTAGGGAACTGATTAGCAATTCATCTGATGCATTGGATAAGATTCGGTTTGAGAGCTTGACGGACAAGAGTAAACTTGATGCTCAGCCTGAACTCTTCATTAGGATTGTTCCTGATAAGGTGAATAAGACTCTCTCCATTATTGACAGCGGTATCGGCATGACTAAAGCAGGTAATGATTTTTAGAAATGTTTTACTCTAGAGGTCTGTCAGCTTGCTTTTCGTGGAGTTTTCGCTGTAAATAATGTATGTAGATTTACATGACAAATAATAGGTAATGCATGGATAAATATGTAATGTTCACGTGTAATTATCGTTCGTTGTGTTTCGATTGGATTTAACTTGTATAGATTGAGAGCGTATAATTGTTCCTTTCCAGAGGTTTATCGGCTTGCTTTTCGTAAAATTTTCGCTGTAATTGCATTTGTTCTATTTGTAGATTTACATGACGAAAAATAGGTAATGCATGGATAAATATGTAATGTTCGCGTGTAACTATCTTTATTGGCGATATTGTTCACTGACCGGACAAATTATGTAGCTAAATCTGTCCTATTAAGCAACGGATTATCAACAAATTTGGAGCTAAAATACTGTTAGGTACAAGCAATTTAGAGACGTCGTAGCTTATTCCATTTTTTTTATTTTTATTTTTTAGTGTTTGTGTTTCAATTTGGTTTAACTTGTATGGATTGAGAGCGTATAAACTGTTTTCTACACTGTCTGTGTTTTAATTATAATTAATTATGTAATGTATCTTTAAAGCTTAAGCTACTGGAGTAGGATTCTAACTACTATTTAAAATCGTTTCATTACTATGTATTTCCTGATTTTGGTAGTCCCTTTTGAGCTCTGGATTGGTGCATTTGACTTCTGAGCCTAATTTTTTGGGTTCTGCAATGAAGGACAGATGTAGTTTGTATTTTGGATTAGTAAACACACATACAGGACTAAAAAGTCAGTAGGCTTTGAGTAGATGTGGTTCATAATAAACATATATGCACATTATTAAAATTCTTTTGCATATGTATACCTAGTCTGCGTTGAAAATATTGGATTAAGAATTAGGTTCGCCACCGGTTGAAGAATTTTTGTCAGTCACTCTAGACCCATATAGCAGGAGAGCCTTGGCGTAATGGATAAAGTTGATGCCATGTAACCCCGCGCATAGCGGGAGCTTAGTGCACGGGGCTGCCCTTTTTTAACTCTAGGCTCATATAGTTCATGTTCTGAATGAAGTGATGTTATGGTTGAATTTTGGTAGGGTGGTTGTCTCAAACTCTCAATAGGCTTTTGAGATTCTAGGATTCAGGGGAAAGTTGAACTGATACCTCTATTTTCTCTGTGGTTGCGTAGATTTGGTGAACAATTTGGGTACAATTGCGAGGTCCGGCACAAAGGAGTTTATGGAAGCTCTACAGGCTGGGGCTGATGTAAGCATGATTGGCCAATTTGGTGTGGGATTCTACTCTGCGTACCTCGTAGCAGAGAAGGTTATTGTAACCAGCAAGCATAATGACGATGAGCAATATGTCTGGGAATCACAAGCTGGTGGTTCATTTACTGTTACAAGGGATGTTAATGGAGAGCAATTAGGCAGAGGAACTAAAATCACTCTTTTCCTCAAGGAAGACCAGGTAATTTCATTTTTATTGTATAAGCATCTTCCTTTTTTGTATGGAAGCAGTAAATAATAACCTGCATTAGGTACTTGTACCAAATCGATGAGTAACTTTCATTTAAGCTTAAATTAAGATGTGTTCTTGAAGGCTACTGTTCTCCTTTTTAGTTAAATTAATCTGGTTTGGTGCATACATGTCTTCAAGTACGTTTTTCTTAACTTGCATTGATGATTGCAGTTGGAGTACTTGGAGGAAAGGAGAATCAAAGACCTTGTGAAGAAGCACTCTGAATTTATTAGCTACCCAATTTACCTCTGGACTGAGAAGACAACTGAGAAGGAAATTAGCGATGATGAAGATGATGAACCCAAGAAAGAACAAGAGGGTGATATTGAAGAAGTGGATGAGGATAAAGAGAAGGAGAAAGGCAAGAAGAAGAAAATCAAGGAGGTTTCTCACGAGTGGCAGCTCATTAACAAGCAGAAACCTATCTGGTTGCGCAAACCAGAAGAAATCACGAAGGAGGAATATGCTTCTTTCTACAAGAGCTTGACTAATGACTGGGAGGACCACCTTGCAGTCAAGCACTTCTCTGTTGAGGGGCAACTTGAATTCAAGGCAATCCTCTTTGTACCTAAGAGGGCTCCATTTGATCTATTTGACACCCGCAAGAAGATGAACAACATCAAGCTTTATGTCAGGAGGGTGTTCATCATGGACAACTGTGAAGAACTTATCCCCGAGTATCTTGGGTTCGTGAAGGGTGTTGTTGACTCTGATGATTTGCCCCTTAACATCTCCCGTGAGATGCTGCAGCAGAACAAGATTCTTAAGGTCATTAGGAAGAACCTCGTGAAGAAATGCATTGAGATGTTCAATGAGATTGCAGAGAACAAGGAGGACTACAACAAATTCTATGAGGCTTTCTCAAAGAACTTGAAGTTGGGCATTCACGAAGATAGCCAGAACAGAGCTAAGTTGGCTGACCTTCTTCGATACCACTCCACCAAGAGTGGTGATGAGCTGACAAGTCTGAAAGATTATGTAACAAGGATGAAGGAGGGTCAGAAAGACATTTACTACATCACTGGAGAGAGCAAGAAGGCAGTCGAGAACTCGGGATTCTTGGAACGCCTAAAGAAGAAAGGATATGAAGTGCTCTTCATGGTTGATGCCATTGATGAATATGCGGTTGGGCAACTGAAGGAATATGATGGTAAGAAACTAGTTTCTGCTACTAAGGAGGGCCTGAAGCTTGATGATGAGACTGAGGAAGAAAAGAAGAAAAAGGAGGAGAAAAAGAAGTCTTTTGAGAGCCTTTGCAAGGTCATCAAAGACATCCTTGGAGACAAAGTTGAGAAGGTTGTTGTCTCTGATAGGATTGTTGATTCTCCTTGTTGCTTAGTGACTGGCGAGTATGGTTGGACGGCCAACATGGAAAGGATCATGAAAGCTCAAGCTCTGAGAGACAGCAGCATGGGTGCTTACATGTCTAGCAAGAAGACAATGGAGATCAACCCTGATAATGGAATTATGGAGGAGTTGAGGAAGAGAGCTGAAGCTGACAAGAATGACAAGTCAGTGAAGGATCTTGTGTTGTTGCTCTTTGAGACAGCTCTGCTGACATCTGGTTTTAGTCTTGATGACCCCAATACTTTTGCTGCAAGACTTCACAGAATGTTAAAATTGGGTTTGAGTATTGAGGAAGAAGAGGAAGCTGGTGAGGATGCAGATATGCCTGCTCTAGAGGAAACTGGTGAAGAAAGCAAGATGGAGGAAGTGGACTAAGCACTGTTGCGTCATCTGAAGGTGTTCATATGGAGATTGTAGATGCCTTAAACAGATTGTTCTTTTTTCTTTCTAACTTTGTTCTTCCAAGTTAGCTGAGTTCTGTTGTGTAAGCAACTATATACCCCTTTTTAGGGTACAAATTAATGGAGTGTTAATCTGTTTTGTGATATGTTAATCCCTTCTTTAGATAATTGCTTCTACTCTCCTTTGTCTTGTCATTCTTATTGTACTCGCTTATCTTTCATAGCTAGATGCGACTATATACCCTTTTTTAGGATCGTACAAATTAATGGATTGTTAATCTATTTTGTGATATGTTAATCCCTTCTTTAGATAATTGCTTCTACTCTCCTTTGTCTTGTCGTTCTTATTGTACTCGCTTATCTTTCATAGCTAGAATATCACATGTAGATGAGATTTTTGGTTCATAAATTTAGGACTCAATCCCTACTTGGTTTTGGAACTCCTCCGTAAGCGTTAAATGTTTGAATCTGACGCTTGACAGATGGATATATGAAGGATAGATTTGATCTCCGCTGACCTGAATGTGATTAACAATATAACATCGTCACCAAATGTAGTCAAATGGATCCCTGTGAAAGTTGGTTGCCAGACATCACATCAATACGCTGAAATCATCTTGACCTGGCATTAAATGCTCTCCCCAATGTCTGAGTTGGGAACAGTTCAAATGTCTTGATTTTGTTTTACGACATTCCTTCCTGTTACCCAGATATCCCTCATCTGATCATAACTCTATGCTTGCAAAGCAATAGGATTTGGTGAAACTTAGGCGTCAGAGTCTCACACAGAAATAGCATCAGATTTTATTGTCTCTGTGGAAACAATGAAGCTTTGTCATTTTTAACGTTCGGTTTTTGGCCCAAGTCTCTCGAAGCTGCAAGGTAACGTGCCTTGTATCCTTTCGACACAAATTTATAGTGGACTGAGCAGCACAGAGTGCATTTATATCAGTGCACTCTGTGCTGCTCATGGAGGTTGTTCAATTCCGTATAACAACCCGTAAGATTACTGCCCAAACCTTTCGACAGAGTAGTTTTTGGGGATTTCTTAATGGTCCGAAATGCTGTCGAGGTCTTGCACATATGCCTCAATGGTATTACTCATTGAGCCCTTCATTTGCACACTTTTGATTCTTCTGCATACGTCGAGAATTAAAATCAGATAGCAGTGAGAAACCAGCAAACGATCCTGAGAGCAAATGAGTTCATTAAAGCAGGATAAGTTTGGTCCTTTGAACCTTTGTACGATTGTGAGGTGTCTCTCGCACTCTGATTCAGAAAATGCGACTCGGGACTAAGACGTAGTTATTTGGGATCAAGATGGAGTAATTGTTTTGTGGCCGGGAAAACATGCAGAGAAACAAATGGCTAAAACATGCTTTTCCTTTACTAGTATCTTTTGCTTCCTTTTAACTGTTCAACATGCTGCTGCTGTTGCTGTAGATACATTATTTGCATACCTGGTGGAGGAGTGCGGGCACTGTAACACGGCCCTTTGTCCCAAACTATATATAATAAGCAGTCTGCCTGCTGAGGATTATTGTACACAAATGAAATTCAACTTGAAGTTACTCATTTGCTGGAGGATAAATTTCGATGTTTCCCATATAATGGCCCTTAAATCGACATTCTTTTGAGTATTTTAGAATCTAGCTTACCCTGCTTCCGTTCTAACATGCACCGTCCCATCTCTGCTAGTTATTTCTGTTCTCCTTGCAAATAAGAAATATTTTACAAACTTAATGATGGGAAAAGCAAAGTGAAGCGACTTAGGTTGAGACACGCCTTTTAAGGTATAACCCTTCTCCATTGATTCTTATACTCCTAAACGATTCATGTGAACTTAGTTGCAATTTGAAAGTAAGCAGGGCAATTTGCAGGATTGTCCTTTGCTGGGGGTGGTCTTTAATTTTTGCCCCTCAAATCAGTGGTCTTTAATTTTTGCCCATCACTAAAAGTCCCTTGGTTCCGGATTCGAACCCCCGCTCAGTCAAAAATTAAAAATAATTTCGCAAAGCATAATTTGGGATTCGCAGGACATAAGTTAGGCCCCATCTTATGTAAGTTGAGTTTCAAACTCTGCCTTAAAGCAAAAAAAAAAAAAAAAAAAAAAAAATTACTGTAATTTTCCAAACCTCTGACTTAAAGTCTAACTTTGGGTAAAAGTTTGCCTTAAGGCGTAAGTTGGCTTATGCCTTGCGAATCCCAACTTATACCTTGCGAATTTTCTTTTTTTTTTTTTTTTTTTTTGGACCGAACCTGGATTCAAACTCAAGGGTGTTAAGCGAAGAGCAAATATTATGGACCACCAATTTGAGGGGCAAAAATTAAAGACCACCCCAAAAGAAGGGTAATCCGCGGAAAAAAATGAAGGGGCCAAATAAGGTTCCACAGGTCCGTGTATTACAGCATTTAACTCTTTAATCACTAACTTGAAAGTCCACCAGTTGAGCAGTTCAAACATCAGGAAAAGGAAGCAGGCACCAGCGAAAATCAATGATCTCATTTGTTGAAGCATTTACAATTGGCATGAAGAATTTGCCGGTACCGCAGAGGCTGGAGTCTTGTCAAAACTTGAATTTACATAAACCCAGCTTTATATATTTAAGTTCCCTCATCACAACTATCATCTCTGTTTATATCTTACAGTATATACACAAATATGAACTGCACAGGCAAAAGAACTTTGACTCTGAAATAGCAGCAGCTATCGAACAAACCAAGGCTTCTGGTATTATTACATGTGGGTCCTCCACTTGCCGTTTGTTCTCGACCAACTCCGATATGGCATTGGTTACGACTAATACTCTCGAGCAAAAGAATAAACGGGAATGGTATGCAAAGGTCATAGCATGAAGTACTAAACTGAGCAGCACTTTAAAGTTTGTTGTCATTGATGATTTCATTTGCACTGCTTCTCGATGTCTGTATCATAAGATGAAAGCAGCTGCCTCTGCATCAAGAATATACTATCAGTTTCAGGTGAAGACTAGCACATAATTATTCAGAGAGAAGAAGGGGGAAATGCACAAGACAAGTAACAATACACACCTTTACATACAATACTTTACCCATTTTAAACTAATACATCTAATGCAACATCCGAACACTTCCCTGAACATGAAGACAGAGATATCACCTATGAGTATGTTTTTTTTTTCTTTTTTCATTTTTGTGGGGACAATCCTAAGTTCACAAATTGAATTTTGAAGCATAGAACCTGAACTGGTGCTGCCGGTTAATGACGGCACTCTGGCTGGGATGATACCAGAAAAGCTTATATAGTGATAATTGGAATATTGACGGAAAAGTCACCAGGAGGTACAAGCTCCAGGAACAATCATCAGAAGGAAGTGCAAGTCCTAAGACAGGAGTAAATATATTGGGATAGTCAGTAGAGACATGGTGCTGTAGGAACGAAAAAATGGCCAAAATGGTCCTTAATATATGGTAGTTGAACTATTTGGCCCTTAATACATACTCCCTCCATCCCAATTTATGTGATGGTGTTTGACTGGACACAGAGTAAGAATCAAAGGAAGCCTTCTGAAAATTGTGGTCTAGTCATATATATTAGTATGATTGTAAATCATCTTATTAAGGGTAAAATGGGAAGTTTAAAGTTAAATTGTTACTAAATACAAAAATGTCTCATTCTTTTTGGGACTAACTAAAAAGAAAAGAGTGTCACATAAATTGGAACAAAAGGAGTACCACTTAACAAAATAGTCCTTATTCCTTGACGTATTCAAAAATTGAATACCTTTGATTCTAAATAACCCTCTTTGATAACACCAATGCACAAAAAAGAACTTAGAGCCCATGAGTTTGCAATATGTTGTCTCTTTATCTCCTAAGTGTTTTCTTCGTTTCATGGAGGAGTTCAGCAGATTGTAAAAAACCCAGACATTGAATTACCCTGAATTACAGAGGAAGAAAACAGTGTCTATATAGGCTTATGCTGAGGAAGGTAAAAGGATTCAAAAGGAGCTCCATATGGATCAAGAACACATCAATCCCGTAATCCATGGATGGCGGTGAATGGTGATTCTTCCACTTGGTTGGTAAATTTCTTAAGTTGTTTTCTTTTCTTTTCAGAATTAAGCAGTCTTCGGTTAATGTATTAAAGAGTGTGTGAGCATGTTTTCCCTTTGATGAAAAATTATCTGAGAAGCATACGTCAAAAACAGAACCCCAATAGTTGTTAATTTGCAAAAATCATCACCGTAACGCAACAGATTCCTCTGGCGGTTTCTTGATTACTTTCAACTCCCTCACCTTGGTAAATTTGTGATACCATTTAAGTTCACATCAGAAAGAAAGCTCTATATGTCATGATTTGCAGGTGAGCTGTTAAGCATTTCATTTGCAAGCTTTTCCTTCCTGTGCTCTAAACAGTGTTGAATTTCCACCACCATTATGGTAGGTTCTTTCTTTGCGTTTTGGGATAATCAAAGAAGGTTCTTTAATTTCTTCTTGGTTAAGCAAGTCATGTTAGGTGCAGATAATATTTTTCAGTTAAAAACTGGATTTAGGACCAAAAGTGTCAACTTTTTGCATACATGGACTATTTCTATCAAGGGCATACATTATGGACCAAAATAGTCCAACCCCCGGACATTAAGGATCAGTTTGATCATTTTCTCCTATAGAGCCACTATAAAAAAAGGTATACTGCTGCCAAAACAGTCACTAAAGAGGCATGTTAACATAATATTTGTTGATCAGTCATCAGTCATCAGAGGCATGGTGCTGTCAAAACAATCACCAGAAAAGCTGAAACAGTTTACCAAACCTACGGGAACAAGGAACGAACAAATTTTTTTGACTGAGTGCACTACATATACAGCATAAAACAGCTCGTCAGTAAACGGAAAACGATTCAAGTCTCCACCGAGATCATAGAGGTCTTCTGCCAAGTGAGAATAAGAGTTTTGGAGAATGTGAAGACGAATGTCTTACGCCTAGAAATTCTTATACATGACTATTGAATGTACCCATACTATATTCTGACATGGAACAATATAGCTATCCTAAGATTCTAATATTCCAACATTCTACCAATTCCCTCTTCCCAATCTCAAAAACCAACCTCCTCTCTCCAGTCTCCCCAACTATCTAACCACCACATTCGTGCTCCTTGCCCTCCTGGGTCAGCACCAAGGGGCAAAAGCAGAAGACTGCAATAACTGCAGGTTTCACTAATTTCAGACCAACCAAGCCACATGGCAAAAGAACCAGCAGAAGCTATATCCAACCAAAAGCTCCAGGTAACCATTTAAAAAATATCAGAAATCAAAATGCAACAAACATAATGTACTTACATCATGCTCGAAGTCGGGGTTCGTAAGGTTGATGGAGAGATTTCTCATCAGCAACAACACCTGCGCAAGAGTCAAGGGGAAAATTTATTTAAATCCTAAATCAAATGCTTGTGGGACCAACTCCTACCAGGAGCACACGACTAAATTCTTTTAGATGGTAAACATGATTAAGATGATAAGCGCAAGGACCTGGTGGGATGCGGCAAGGGATCAGGGTATTGTGGATTTGGTTATCGGGGGTGTTCTATAGTTGAAGACATCCTTTATTGCCATATGCAATGATGAAAAGTCTAATTAACAAATTCAAGCCTAGCTAAAATTTTATTCTTCCTTCAAAAAGTAGCATCCAGATCGGATGCCCACAGGCCACATACAAGTTAACAAACACACAAAAACAAGTATCACTAAGCAAATGAAGATTGAACCTGATACTTTATGACAACGTATATCCACTACTCTGGCCTTTTGCAGGGAAAGAGTTGGCAGGGATACTAGGAAGTAAAGTCAGCCCCTTTTATCCTTCCCTCCATATCTAAAGAGAGGAATTACTCATAGCAACAAGAAGAAATTCCAACCCCCACCCCCACAATTTTCTCCCAAAAAAAAAAAACCCAATTCCCTTCCTAAGTCAATCCCAGGAAGTAGACATTAATTTGATGAGAAAGGCTTCCGTTGAATAGACGATGAGAGCAAATCCTCCTGGTATGCAGTCGCATAGAAATGGAAATAATTAGCCCTTAAAAAGACACAATAATGAAAGATCAGGAGACACCCTCTTTGCAGAAGCTTCATCTTTGAAAGTACTCCCGAAGACAAAGCGCAAGTTGTATCAGGCAAACAAGATGACAAGAAAGAGGATTAAGCCACAGGAAAATGAAACAGCACAGAATAGAGTGTATACCGTCTCAACATCAATGCGATCCATTTTTTTCAATTTCTGCAAGTGTCCTGTAACAGCAGGGTCGAATACACTGCCGATGAAATTGTATACTTGAGCAAAGTCAGGCAAAACTGCAGATACAAAAAAGAATTTATAGCAACATTAGCATAGTAAAAATCTAACTAAAGCAACGTATATATTTAAAAACTTAATGAGAAGAGAATCTTTGATTCTATTTGCGGAAAAGAGAACTCTATTTCTGCAGAATGAGTGCGAAACTATTAGTGAATAGAGCGATGAATAACATGGCATAAAGAAAACAAGATCTAGATCTAGCTAGCATCAAAGCAGGCTATGTCAAGAAGTCATCAAATGCAGCAAGGACCATAGCTGCAGAAAAATATTTTTTTTAAACTGTAGGAAGAGATGCAAAGAAAAAGAACTGAAATCATATTTGGAGAAAATTCTGGACCAAAACTGCAAACTAAAACAACAACATGCCCAGTAGAATCCCACAATGTGGGGTCTGGGGAGGGTAGAGTGTACGCAGACCTTACCCCCACCTTGAAAGGTAGGGAGGCTGTTTCCGACAGACTGCAAACTGCAAACTACAGTTCATGAAAAATTATACAGTTTCACAAAAAGTGATTAATTATCACACTATTCTCTCTTGATTTTTCTGGATCACAATTGACAGTATGTAAGCACAGATAACAAGCAGTATGTCATCTTGCATTCAGAAGTCAGAATAATAATGAGAACTCGACAACCTTATCAACAAAATGAGGACTCAGCAAGATTTTTATCAATAAAAAATGAGATATTAAGGCCTGTGATTTTCACAAACAAAAAGGAGGAAAAGGCTACATGCCGGCAGAATAAATTATTGTGGACTACATTAAGTCCAGTGGTGGAAAGCCAACCAACAGAACGGGTTAACAAAGAGGTACAGGTTCTTCCAAACAAAGAAAAGCATTCTTCAATGGCCCAAAGAATAGAGGCTAGGCTGGTGATAACTTATGTAAACTAGAGATCGAACAGAGCATATAGCTTAGTGGATAGTCAATTTGACAGTGCAAGCATAATAACACTGATTGAAGCCGAGAAGTTGAAAAAGAGCTTCTTCTTTTACATTGAAGTTGAAAAAGAGCTTTTATAAGGAAGGAGATAAAGATACTCTGCATCTCAGTTACAATTGGAATCAGGATTAACTGCCACTCGGCAAGGTGACTAGTTTTAAGATCTACCGTACAGCTTTCTCACCCTTCGCAGGTATTAGACCAATCGCGGTGCCTACCGAAAGTAGCTGGTGAACAGAAATTGTCCAATCGCATATTGATTCCTTACCGAGAGTTTCAGAAATTAGATCTTGATTTTTAGGAGAAGTAAACTTTTTTAACTCAACAGGGTTGAGATTTCCAAGCTGGAGAAAGATTGCAAATAATTTAACAAGAATAAATGAGAAACACAAGGCAAATCCAACTTCTGGGATAATCCTATCATATGAAAAAATTCAGCCTTTAAGCAGTTTAACTTCATTTCCTTCCAAGTGTGTCTATAAGACTGTACTTGTCTTATCAAAGATATTATGGCATATCTACTTTTATGACTTTTATCCTGTCTCTTTTATTTTCCAATTTGCTATAGTTTGGTCAAGTTAAGAACTTTGTGCTGCAAGTAAGAGTTTTGGGAAACAAGTTTGGATAGCAATTGTCGACAGAAACATTGTCAAAGTTCTGTGGCCACTGGACAGCTTGTCATCCAAGCTCCACTTCGTCACCAAGTAACTCTCCTATAAAACCCATATGTATCAAAATGTTTTTATTAACTTTGAGCAAAGAAAGTCTCAGGAGTACAATGTGATTCCTGTTCCCCTCTTCATGTCCTTCACTACTACTCCCTCCTCTTAGATCTCTCAATTTTGGCTCATCAATTCTCGTTTCTGGACTTTCTCATTATCTGTCCAGCCTAAGAACATGACTTCTGTAACTTAGCACTCCATACTTAAATTCCATTGGTTTAACTTGAAAAAATATCAAACTCTTTCCACGTTTGATCTATTTTGGATCTATCAGACGGAAAAAAAAAACTTTTTTTCTATTGAAAGCCTTCCTTTAATATCCAAAAATGGGAGAGTAGAGAAAATATTGCAAATCACTCTCAAAGTTATGATATAGTATAGTTTAAGGTTTTTATTGTGTTCTGCACATGGTGCCCGCAAGCACATAGGAGTATATAAACTCTCAGAGAAGTTGCCAACGGCTACGAAACCAATGCAAGGTACCCCCATTCCCATTTCTTGGTAAGATTTCTCTATAAATAGGGTGAGAGTTACATACAATAAAAATGAGTTTTTCCCCACATGGAATCTGCCACCTCACATTTACTTGCTAATATCAGGATTTGTAAGATTATGAAAAGTAGGAAAAATTGTTCAACTAGACTTGTTGAATTCATTTATCTCAAAGATAACTTCATAAAGGAGGCAAACAACATCTAGGACTAGGAGTATAGATAAAAAAAAAATTAAAAAAAAAAAAAGAAGAAAGAAAAACTCTCCCGCCACCTCCTGTTTTGAGCTAGGATTTTGGAAGCAAGGGATTACATAGACTCATCTCCAGCCTTAAAGGGTAATCCAAGTGTAAGTATCTAGTATGGGTACATATGGTATTTTTTGTCTAACTTCAGTATATTTATAAAAATCTTCATGAAGTACACATATCACACACATCCACAACATATGTTGAGGTAAATGAAGAACCTATGTAACATAGCTAGAAACCAACTTGTGCATTGCATACTTTAACAAGAGAAAAATTTGTGCTCGAAAACCGTTGTGCTCTAGTTATCATCAAAATTTGGAGCAATTAACAACTAGCATGAATCAACTACAGTTATCATCAATATGTCGACGAAGTAACAACTTCAAAGTAGGACAACAACCTTTGCAGGCACCGACGAAGACAAAATTATTATCCGATTGTGCAATCGTTTCAGTTATAGACCAGCAATAAGCTGACGCACTACCCAGGCTTTTTGAACTTTTTTCACGTAATCAGTAACAGTAATCAGGCTTTAATATTGACAGATATCAATTTAAAAACTCAAAAATAGAGTTTATACTTAGCTAGCAATTGTATTATCTGTCAGAAGAAAATAATTATAAATCTTGGGAGAGGTGATTAGGCCGTGGTGGGCCTGAGGAGGGGGAGAGGTAGGCCTAAGAAATCTTGGGGAGAAGTGATTAGGCAGGACATGGCGCATCTTCAGCTTACAGAGGACATGACCTTTGATAGGATCGTGTGGAGGCCAAGTATCAGAGTTGAGGGATAGGTTAGTAGGTTGCCGTGCGCATTCTTTTCTGCACACAGGAGTATTAGTATCTTTTCTACGTTTGGCTATTTGCCTATTCTTATAGCTCTAGTACTACCTGATTGTTTCCTTCACTTTGTTTATCTTATTATCATGCTGTTGTTACTGCTAGTTATTACCACTTCCTTTTTATCTCTCCTTGAGCGGAGGGTTTACCGGTAACAGCCTCTCTACCCTCACAAGGTAGGGGTAAGGTCTGTGTTCACTCTACCCTCCCCAGACCCCACCTTGTGGGACTATACTGGGTATGTTGTTGTTATTCAAATTCAATATGAGTTTGGAAACCAATAATTACAGTACTTGAAAATATAGACATTTTTCCTTGTCTGATAAAACAAAGGATGAGTAATACAATATGAAAAGATATTGAATGTATGTTGTGAGGGCCTCAAAGCAAATCCGTCTTTCTTCTTCCTTTGTGCATTGGAACAATGGAAATTGATCACCGTAAACATAGTTCACATTCTTTATTACTTTTATGTTTGGTGTAAATTAGCACTAAAGAACAGAGTACAAGAGACTGAGAAAAGAATATTATATGATACTGTGGATACTTGAAACAGCGATATGACTTTCAAATTATATGTATTAATATGCATAACTTTTCGAGGGATCAAGAGAATCTCATATAGACAAGTTATTTGTTAATTTATTGCTGATAAAATATGGTAATGGCTTGCAATATGATTAATTGCAGATACCCTACGTAGCACAGGCAGGCATCAGTAACTCATATGAAACGGATTCAGTTTATGTAGACGCTTAATTCCCAAGAAGAGACTCCACATTACTCATCAAAAAGACAAAAAAGGTACACCACATTGATCAGAATGATAACTTTGAAGAAAACAAAGAAATATAGAACCATAAAAGATAGCACAGGACACTTCATCAGAATGATAAAGAGAATCACAATGATTCTTTTTTTCTTTGGGTGATAACCGCAAAATCCCTGAGGACCAACGGTGCACAGTTCAAAACTTGGTGGATCATGGCCCCGCCTCTATAATCTTCACAACTTACATACCATGATTTTATCCGCAGCAGGTTTCAAATCTGATGTGCACCTAACTCACACATTACGCATTGCGTTCTTACCACTGGACCAAAGCGCGAGGCGCAGAACCATAATGGTACGTTGTTATAGGATAATATTTCACAGCCCAATTTTTTGACTAATTTCAAGTCTAAAAACATGATAAGTATCTCCAGAATACCGATTTACCTCTCAGTGAGGGTGTTTGAGTCCGCTCCGTCACCTCAACTGTTGATTTTGATCTTGGAGTGCTTTCATTACTACTGCAGCAACGGTTATTGGTGACTGGCTGACCTGCTTCGCTCGCGTTATCTATCAGAAGAACAGTCAATTACTTCAGTGCAAAGCCCAATATGCCATAGAAGTGAGATAACAGCATCTAACCAAAAGAGAACACATTAATAACCAAACCTTTCTTCATTTGCGACAAACTAACTGGTGGCTCAGAGTTGTCAGTCCATGACGGCACAGACACAACAGTAGCTGGATTGCTAGGTAACAAGGAAGAATCAGGCCTTTTAACAAATCCAGGTTCCGGTAACGGAAGGGAAGCTTGAAAAGATGTAGGCACTGGTGAGACAGCTGGAGCTGCCGAGATATTCAGAAAGCGAATACAATTATTTCCATGTATAGCTGATGTTAATAAAATTAAACCACATAAACAATTCTTACCGCTTTTTGAGGCTTTCTGTGGGTAGGGATGAGCAGCTTTTCTTTTTGGCCGAGGAGGAGGAAGACGTTCATTGGTTCCACTCTTCTGGACCTTCAGAAAATATTTTTGAGCATGGCTACGTATCTGCAAAAGTGATCAAACTTTTTAAGACACCTCTGGACACATCTCCAAAGATTCATGTATAACCAAAAAAAAAAAGTATTCCATTTGATTCGGTTCCAGTCAATCTGTTTTTGGTTTATGATGTGCATAGCGCACGCCACCTGATTCAGTTTTGTGATTTGATTTTTTTGGTTTGGGCCATGATTTGAGCTTTTGTTTGGGCCATGATTTGAGCTTTTGTTTGGGCCTCATTTTGGTTAATGAGATTCTAATTAATAAATAAACAATGTGATAAATTTAAGTTTGAAAGACTATTGGGTAATAGCACAACACATAGTTGGTTTCCGTGACAAAGGTGCAACCTGTTTTTCTGCAAAATATAAAATATTCAACTAAAACCCTGCTTCTGAAAAAATACAAATAAAAGGAAAACTATCCCTAACTTCATTAGCTTCTCCAACAGATCAAAGTCAAAATAGTGATACAGACATGACAGGAAAACTGATGGTAATAGAAGGGAGGGCAAACAAAATACATGACTGAGTGAGAAAGATAAAAATCAACTGCATCTTGTCCCAGCCTAGGGAAGAAAAATAAATAAATAAATCAAAGAAAAAAACAAAACGCAAAAAGAGACATACTAAACTTCATCTACAGGCTTTTGAGGTATTACATGTGCCATTTTGGACATGACAGAAAATCGATTAAAATAGACGGGTGAACATTCTTGCAGAAATGCAAGGTAAGGCTGCGTATAATAGACCCTTGTGGTCCGGCCCTTCCCTGGATCCCGCGCGTAGCGGGAGCTTAGTGCACCGGGCTGCCCTTTTTTATAGACAGGTGAACATTAAATATCCGTCAAATGTAAAAGCAGATGAATAGCTGTTAAGTTCTGAAGTACCAGGCCTTTGTTGGTGGCAATTTGAAGTGAAGGCCCAAACTTTTGATTTTCTGTTTGAAAATTGAATAACAAAACGAACCAAATAAGCCAAAAAATTCCTGGTGTAGTCAGTTTCACCACTTAAACCAAATAAAGCACATCCCTAAGGCTTATGTAAGCATAAGATAATCTAGTACTTTGCTTTATTCAAGTAAACAACAAAACTCAGTCAAAAGCCACAAAGACTTCAGAAAGTCCTTTTGACTAGACCTAACAATGACTTTTACTTTCTCAAAGAAAAAAAAAATCTTTTTTACTAGACTATTAGAGAAAGCCTAAATTTTCCAATGTGGATTGAAAGGAAGTTGGGGATGGACAAAGATCCTTCCGCCTATCCGGAGAGATATAGAAATGCTTTTTGTATTTTTTTATTTCTGGATCATTACATAATCCTGAAAACAAGTGAATCTATCCGCAGAATAGAAAAAGCAAAGCCAATTCTAACTTCATATCAGACAAAAGCCCTTTCCACAAGTATAAAAGATATGCACGGTGATCCTAATCCTAATAAGTTAACAAGTACTCGAAACAACCAAAATGGCTCATTAGTCACTTTGTTATCCATTTTATCCACAAAAACTAACATTTTCAGTGATGATAGTTGACCGTGTGTGCCATCAACTCCCTATTAGTCATACCTATAGTAACATTACCACATTCTTATCTTTGGGACTCAAACCCCAATCTCGTGATTGGGAATTTTCCACTAGGTGATCCCACAGTTGTCGACAATATCCCATGTTATATTGGGAAGCTAACAATTAGACAAGAAAGAGTTAACTTGATGGTAGTTACTTGTCAGTCGGTTGTCATTTAATAGAGTGAGAGAAACCTAAATGATGGTGTAGAGAAAAAGAAAGGTACTTAATAAGTGCATATGCTAGGGTAACCTAAGTATTACCTGAATAACAGTTTTTGATCCAACAAACGCTTCAATCTTTTTCCAGTCACGGTCAAAGCTGTAGTTAACAAAATCGGTAATCAGTAACAAAAAAGCAATCTTAACTCAAAGGAGACATCTTAATGCTCTTTTTAATTCTAGAAATGAACATAGTAGTAATAAGCAAAGTAGTCAAATTCAGTATAATGAAGCTATTTCATCAGCAGACTGAGACTAACCAGTAACCACTTCCAATACAATGTTGAGATACAAAAAAGGGTAACTATGGAACGTCCCTTCAACCACTAACTGTTTTTGATAACATATATATGGCAGTGTAATCAAAAGCGAAAAGCACAAAAAGCTCCAAGATCCTTTGGGGCTTTAAGCGCGAAAAAAAAAGGTGCAAATGGAGAAAAGCTACAAATATGTATGTGAAGTGTAAGATTAATATTCATAAGCATGAATAACAAATATATGGACAAAGAAATTGAAAAAAAAAAATATGATAAAGTGAAATATCTTTAGTGTCACATCTTCGGGATTGCACTCATTAGCAAAGAAAAGTATGCCTTAGAGCCTTGATGGCAACACTGAAGCGCCCATAAAGCGAGGCGAAGCGCTCAACATGTTTTGCGCCTCGCTTCAGGGCTTAAGCGTGCCTTTGACAACACTGATATATGGTGGAAAATTGGCCGACCCCAACTAAATTTCGAATTTCGAATTTAGGGATAGTTGACATATATATACACACACACACTTGTAAATTAACACAAGAAGCAAAATCCACAATTTGTCGAAGTACACATTTCTTAAACCCATAAAGAAACAAACTTGTATAATGTCATTCAACTCAAACAATACCATATGCCATCTTCAATTGCTCCGTAAAACTACAATAAATTCCCAAACTCCTTAATTTCCTTCGCAAACATTCTAGCTAACCTAGAAGCAACACGAACAACAAGAATGATCCAAATTCACAAAAAAACAACCCTCCCGTAACTCAAATTAAACCTTTTAACTTACATCCCTAAACCCTATCAATGAATTAGCAAATTGAAGTTTTTTTGAAAATTCTGAACCCACATCTTAAGAGCTTCACAAAAACAGTCCTCCCGTAACTCAAATTAAACCTTTTAACTTACATCCCTAAACCCTAGCAATGAATTAGCAAATTGAAGTTTTTTTGAAAATTCTGAACCCACATCTTAAGAGCTTCACAGAAACAGTCCTCCCGTAACTCAAATTAAACCTTTTAACTTACATCCCTAAACCCTAGCAATGAATTAGCAAATTGAAGTTTTTTTGAAAATTCTGAACCCACATCTTAAGAGGTTCACAAAAACAGTCCTCCCGTAACTCAAATTAAACCTTTTAACTTACATCCCTAAACCCTAGCAATGAATTAGCAAATTGAAGTTTTTTTGAAAATTCTGAACCCACATCTTAAGAGCTTCACAAAAACATTCCTCCCGTAACTCAAATTAAACCTTTTAACTTACATCCCTAAACCCTAGCAATGAATTAGCAAATTGAAGTTTTTTTGAAAATTCTGAACCCACATCTTAAGAGCTTCACAAAAACATTCCTCCCGTAACTCAAATTAAACCTTTTAACTTACATCCCTACACCCTAGCAACGAATTAGCAAATTGAAGTTTTTTTGAAAATTCTGAACTCACATCTTAAGAGCTTCACAGAAACAGTCCTCCCGTAACTCAAATTAAACCTTTTAACTTACATCCCTAAACCCTAGCACCGAATTAGCAAATTGAATTTTTTCTGAAAATTCTGAACCCACATTTTAAGAGCTTCACAAAAACAGTCCTCCCGTAACTCAAATTAAACCTTTTAACTTACATCCCTAAACCATAGCAATGAATTAGCAAATTGAAGTTTTTTTGAAAATTCTGAACCCACATCTTAAGAGCTTCACAAAAACAGTCCTCCCGTAACTCAAATTAAACCTTTTAACTTACATCCCTAAACCCTAGCAATGAATTAGCAAATTGAAGTTTTTTTGAAAATTCTGAACCCACATCTTAAGAGCTTCACAAAAACAGTCCTCCCGTAACTCAAATTAAACCTTTTAACTTACATCCCTAAACCCTAGCAATGAATTAGCAAATTGAAGTTTTTTTGAAAATTCTGAACCCACATCTTAAGAGCTTCACAAAAACATTCCTCCCGTAACTCAAATTAAACCTTTTAACTTACATCCCTAAACCCTAGCAACGAATCAGCAAATTGAAGTTTTTTTGAAAATTCTGAACTCACATCTTAAGAGCTTCACAGAAACAGTCCTCCCGTAACTCAAATTAAACATTTTAACTTACATCCCTAAACCCTAGCAACGAATTAGCAAATTGAATTTTTTTTGAAAAATCTGAACCCACATCTTAAGAGCTTCACAAAAACAGTCCTCCCGTAACTCAAATTAAACCTTTTAACTTACATCCCTAAACCCTAGCAATGAATTAGCAAATTGAAGTTTTTTTGAAAATTCTGAACCCACATCTTAAGAGCTTCACAAAAACAGTCCTCCCGTAACTCAAATTAAACCTTTTAACTTACATCCCTAAACCCTAGCAATGAATTAGCAAATTGAAGTTTTTTTGAAAATTCTGAACCCACATCTTAAGAGCTTCACAAAAACAGTCCTCCCGTAACTCAAATTAAACCTTTTAACTTACATCCCTAAACCCTAGCAATGAATTAGCAAATTGAAGTTTTTTTGAAAATTCTGAACCCACATCTTAAGAGCTTCACAAAAACAGTCCTCCCGTAACTCAAATTAAACCTTTTAACTTACATCCCTAAACCCTAGCAATGAATTAGCAAATTGAAGTTTTTTTCTAAAATTCTGAACCCACATCTTAAGAGCTTCACAAAAACAGCCCTCCCGTAACTCAAATTAAACCTTTTAACTTACATCCCTAAACCCTAGCAATGAATTAGCAAATTGAAGTTTTTTTGAAAATTCTGAACCCACATCTTAAGAGCTTCACAAAAACAATCCTCCCGTAACTCAAATTAAACCTTTTAACTTACATCCCTAAACCATAGCAATGAATTAGCAAATTGAAGTTTTTTTTAAAATTCTGAACCCACATCTTAAGAGCTTCACAAAAGCAGTCCTCCCGTAACTCAAATTAAACCTTTTAACTTACATCCCTAAACCCTAGCAATGAATTAGCAAATTGAAGTTTTTTTTAAAATTCTGAACCCACATCTTAAGAGCTTCACAAAAACAGCCCTCCCGTAACTCAAATTAAACCTTTTAACTTACATCCCTAAACCATAGCAACGAATTAGCAAATTGAAGTTTTTTTTGAAAATTCTGAACCCACATCTTAAGAGCTTCACAGAAACAGCCCTCCCGTAACTCAAATTAAACCTTTTAACTTACATCCCTAAACCCTAGCAACGAATTAGCAAATTGAAGTTTTTTTGAAAATTCTGAACTCACATCTTAAGAGCTTCACAGAAACAGTCCTCCCGTAACTCAAATTAAACCTTTTAACTTACATCCCTAAACCCTAGCAATGAATTAGCAAATTGAAGTTTTTTTGAAAATTCTGAACCCACATCTTAAGAGCTTCACAAAAACAGTCCTCCCGTAACTCAAATTAAACCTTTTAACTTACATCCCTAAACCCTAGCAATGAATTAGCAAATTGAAGTTTTTTTGAAAATTCTGAACCCACATCTTAAGAGCTTCACAAAAACAGTCCTCCCGTAACTCAAATTAAACCTTTTAACTTACATCCCTAAACCCTAGCAATGAATTAGCAAATTGAAGTTTTTTTGAAAATTCTGAACCCACATCTTAAGAGCTTCACAAAAACAGTCCTCCCGTAACTCAAATTAAACCTTTTAACTTACATCCCTAAACCCTAGCAACGAATTAGCAAATTGAATTTTTTTTGAAAATTCTGAACCCACATCTTAAGAGCTTCACAAAAACAGTCCTCCCGTAACTCAAATTAAACCTTTTAACTTACATCCCTAAACCCTAGCAATGAATTAGCAAATTGAAGTTTTTTTGAAAATTCTGAACCCACATCTCAAGAGCTTCACAAAAACAGTCCTCCCGTAACTCAAATTAAACCTTTTAACTTACATCCCTAAACCCTAGCAATGAATTAGCAAATTGAAGTTTTTTTGAAAATTCTGAACCCACATCTTAAGAGCTTCACAAAAACAGTCCTCCCGTAACTCAAATTAAACCTTTTAACTTACATCCCTAAACCCTAGCAATGAATTAGCAAATTGAAGTTTTTTTGAAAATTCTGAACCCACATCTTAAGATCTTCACAAAAACAGTCCTCCCGTAACTCAAATTAAACCTTTTAACTTACATCCCTAAACCCTAGCAATGAATTAGCAAATTGATGTTTTTTTCAAAAATTCTGAACCCACATCTTAAGAGCTTCACAAAAACAGTCCTCCCGTAACTCAAATTAAACCTTTTAACTTACATCCCTAAACCCTAGCAATGAATTAGCAAATTGAAGTTTTTTTTAAAATTCTGAACCCACATCTTAAGAGCTTCACAAAAACAGCCCTCCCGTAACTCAAATTAAACCTTTTAACTTACATCCCTAAACCCTAGCAATGAATTAGCAAATTGAAGTTTTTTTGAAAATTCTGAACCCACATCTTAAGAGCTTCACAAAAACAATCCTCCCGTAACTCAAATTAAACCTTTTAACTTACATCCCTAAACCATAGCAATGAATTAGCAAATTGAAGTTTTTTTGAAAATTCTGAACCCACATCTTAAGAGCTTCACAAAAGCAGTCCTCCCGTAACTCAAATTAAACCTTTTAACTTACATCCCTAAACCCTAGCAATGAATTAGCAAATTGAAGTTTTTTTTAAAATTCTGAACCCACATCTTAAGAGCTTCACAAAATCAGCCCTCCCGTAACTCAAATTAAACCTTTTAACTTACATCCCTAAACCCTAGCAATGAATTAGCAAATTGAAGTTTTTTTGAAAATTCTGAACCCACATCTTAAGAGCTTCACAAAAACAGCCCTCCCGTAACTCAAATTAAACCTTTTAACTTACATCCCTAAACCCTAGCAATGAATTAGCAAATTGAAGTTTTTTTGAAAATTCTGAACCCACATCTTAAGAGCTTCACAAAAACATTCCTCCCGTAACTCAAATTAAACCTTTTAACTTACATCCCTAAACCCTAGCAACGAATTAGCAAATTGAAGTTTTTTTGAAAATTCTGAACTCACATCTTAAGAGCTTCACAGAAACAGTCCTCCCGTAACTCAAATTAAACCTTTTAACTTACATCCCTAAACCCTAGCAATGAATTAGCAAATTGAAGTTTTTTTGAAAATTCTGAACCCACATCTTAAGAGCTTCACAAAAACAATCCTCCCGTAACTCAAATTAAACCTTTTAACTTTCATCCCTAAACCCTAGCAATGAATTAGCAAATTGAAGTTTTTTTGAAAATTCTGAACCCACATCTTAAGAGCTTCACAAAAACAATCCTCCCGTAACTCAAATTAAACCTTTTAACTTACATCCCTAAACCCTAGCAATGAATTAGCAAATTGAAGTTTTTTTGAAAATTCTGAACCCACATCTTAAGAGCTTCACAAAAACAATCCTCCCGTAACTCAAATTAAACCTTTTAACTTACATCCCTAAACCCTAGCAACGAATTAGCAAATTGAGGTTTTTTTGAAAATTCTGAACCCACATCTTAAGAGCTTCACAAAAACAGTCCTCCCGTAACTCAAATTAAACCTTTTAACTTTCATCCCTAAACCCTAGCAATGAATTAGCAAATTGAAGTTTTTTTGAAAATTCTGAACCAACATCTTAAGAGCTTCACAAAAACAATCCTCCCGTAACTCAAATTAAACCTTTTAACTTACATCCCTATACCCTAGCAATGAATTAGCAAATTGAAGTTTTTTTGAAAATTCTGAACCAACATCTTAAGAGCTTCACAAAAACAATCCTCCCGTAACTCAAATTAAACCTTTTAACTTACATCCCTATACCCTAGCAATGAATTAGCAAATTGAAGTTTTTTTGAAAATTCTGAACCCACATCTTAAGAGCTTCACAAAAACAGTCCTCCCGTAACTCAAATTAAACCTTTCAACTTTCATCCCTAACCGTAGCAATGAATTAGCAATTGACTACCCTAGCAATGAATTAGCAAATTGAAGTTTTTTTGAAAATTCTGAACCCACATCTTAAGAGCTTCACAAAAACAGTCCTCCCGTAACTCAAATTAAACCTTTTAACTTTCATCCCTAAACCCTAGCAATGAATTAGCAAATTGAAGTTTTTTTGAAAATTCTGAACCAACATCTTAAGAGCTTCACAAAAACAATCCTCCCGTAACTCAAATTAAACCTTTTAACTTACATCCCTAAACCCTAGCAATGAATTAGCAAATTGAAGTTTTTTTGAAAATTCTGAACCAACATCTTAAGAGCTTCACAAAAACAATCCTCCCGTAACTCAAATTAAACCTTTCAACTTTCATCCCTAAACCCTAGCAATGAATTAGCAAATTGAAGTTTTTTTGAAAATTCTGAACCAACATCTTAAGAGCTTCACAAAAACAATCCTCCCGTAACTCAAATTAAACCTTTTAACTTACATCCCTAAACCCTAGCAATGAATTAGCAAATTGAAGTTTTTTTGAAAATTCTGAACCCACATCTTAAGAGCTTCACAAAAACAATCCTCCCGTAACTCAAATTAAACCTTTTAACTTACATCCCTAAACCCTAGCAACGAATTAGCAAATTGAGGTTCTTTTGAAAATTCTGAACCCACATCTTAAGAGCTTCACAAAAACAGTCCTCCCGTAACTCAAATTAAACCTTTTAACTTTCATCCCTAAACCCTAGCAATGAATTAGCAAATTGAAGTTTTTTTGAAAATTCTGAACCAACATCTTAAGAGCTTCACAAAAACAATCCTCCCGTAACTCAAATTAAACCTTTTAACTTACATCCCTATACCCTAGCAATGAATTAGCAAATTGAAGTTTTTTTGAAAATTCTGAACCAACATCTTAAGAGCTTCACAAAAACAATCCTCCCGTAACTCAAATTAAACCTTTTAACTTACATCCCTATACCCTAGCAATGAATTAGCAAATTGAAGTTTTTTTGAAAATTCTGAACCCACATCTTGA